>NC_091784.1:31524499-31827529 GCF_029378745.1 Bos indicus | reverse complement strand
ATTTTGTTTCTAGGCAAAGTATTTTTCCCAGCCTGTGCTATTTGCTTAAAATGATAATGTTGAAAGTTTAATATATGCGGTTATAGAAGAGAAAAATTTTCTGGGTGGTTTGTGGATTGTTTTCATTCATCTGACAGATTATTGAGTGCCTGCTGTTTGCCTTTGTGTGTGCATGCTAAGTTGCTTCAGCCGTGTCTGACTCTTGTGACCCTGTGGAGACCCTGTAGCCCTCCAAGCTCCTCTGTCCATGGGATTCTCCAGGCAAGGATACTGGAGCGGGTTGCCATGTCCTCCTCCAGGGGATCTCCCTGACCCAAGGCTTGAACTTGCGTCTCTTACATCTCCTGCATTGATTGGCAGGTTCTTTACTGCTGGTGTCACCTGGGAAGCCCAGTATGTTCCTTTACTCCCCTGTTAAGAAAGGCTAGGACAGAAGGGGAAGAGAGTCCATGCCCATTTCACTTCAGCTCTTTCTCAGGCCAGCTGCTACTGAGCTTTACTGATTTCCTGATTTCTGAGAGTTTCCCCCATTACCTGATAGGCTGAGGTAGGAAATGCCCTCATTGGTCCCCACCAGTGTCTCATGGAGAAGTGGTTGTGGCCGCTGGGAGTTTTGGAAAAAGCCACACCCAGTGCCGCCTGGATGGTGTGCTCTGTCATTCCACCCTGCTGTTCTCTCTTTCCACCCTCTCACAAGCAAAGCCTCTTTGTGTTCCTGGTTCCTGCATCATCCCAGAGAGATTGTTAATTATGGTTGAATGTAAGAAATGCAATCAGGGTTGAAGATCTCAAATGCAGAAAAGTGCTTTTTGTGCTCAAGAGCCACTTCCCTTGTGTATTAGCACCGCATATTTGTCACCATCCAGGACAAACTTACTCTGCAGAAATGGATCATAACCATTAAACAGGAAACAAAAAGAAGCCCCCTGTCCTGTCCCCTCACCCCCAGGATTCTGAAAATGGCTGCAGTGGATGCTTCATTGGAAATTTGAAACATGAAGGGCATATGAGGACACCACATGAAGCTCTTCTTGTTTAGAGCATAAGGACTTAGAAAAGGAACAAAAGCCCCCATTTCCTTTTAAGGGAAATGAGTATTTGACTTGTCACCTTTGTGAGGATAAACAAAGCTTATCTTTTGGTTGGCAGTAGAGGGGGCTCTTAAAGTCTCATGTGGGAGGAGAGAAGGGGGGTCAGTCATGTATGTGCCACACTTGAGTTGCGCCACTGAGATCCTTCACGGAGCGTCTCCTGTTGTCACTCCTCATGTCTGTAGCACAGGGCCCTTGCGTGTGTTTGTTCCCACCGAGGAAGCCCACGTCCTGGTTCCTTCCTCGTCAGTGTTTCTGTTTTGTTTTGTCACTTCTGTAGACAAAGGCATTCTGTAGTAATTCTTTCATAGAAACTCTCATGCCTCAAAACATGTCATATACTAGAGGCTGTAAAGAAGTATTCCTGGAACTTGACCAGCGGACTCGGAAGCAGGGTTAACATCTTTCTGTGTGACCTTGAACCGGATCTATCAGCTCACCCCCATCCTTGCCAGCAGAATCCCGACTTCATTTAGGCGTTCACTGTTCATATGGACCTCACTAGTCTAAATCAGTGATTGCACTCAAGCCAGTCAGAGGTCCAGGTCTCGCCCATATGGCAGCATGGAAAACGTTACGTGGGTGCGGGAAGTTTCCTTCTGGGTGAGAAGGGGAGAAATGCACGGTCTCTGTTTCTGGTTGTTGTCCGTGTGGCAGCTTGACTGTGGCGGCAGCCGCTTTTGCCCCATGAGCTGACTTGGAGGACAGACCAATAGCAGAGCTGAAAGAAAGATAGAAAGACAGCGTGTTTGATCATATTGTTGAACTGCTGAATTGAGCAGCCTAAAATTCGTTCTACGCTCAGGACTTCTTGTTAGGTATGAGGAAGAAATTTTTATTTAATAATTTTCATTAAAAATTTTTATTTTAGTTTGGTTTTGTTTCCTACAGCCCACTGTATTCTAACTGATAAACACACGTCTCTTACCCATCCCCAAGAATGGTTTGAGGTAGAAAATGGTGGAAATGCTTTTGCGTGTGTACTGCACGAATGACTGACATAAACACCGTCAGCTTTACATTGCATTCTGCCTGTTGTTCCCCTGCTGTGCCCCTATTTAATTTTTGATGGCACTTTTCTTCATAGCAAGGGGAAAGGTCATCAAGATGAAAAGCAGCCATTTAAAGGTTGTGTTTGGGGTTTTCCAGCAACTTTTTTTTGTAACAATTGACATGGCAAATTAACTCCTAAACTTATTATGAGGTGAAACAGTCCTGATAAATTTGTTTGTTATTGTTGGAAAGTGACAAAATAACTCGATATATTTTCCCTTTGTTTTATTTTCCTAAGAAGGTCCAGTCTAACTTGACTGCTTAGTGGTACTTCCTCCTAAATTCCAAGAATGTCTCTTTTCTAGTCTTTGCCTAGTTGGTTTTATTTATTTTCATTATTGTAACAAGTTGGAAATCTGTATCACATCCTTATTGGAAGTAGCTAACTGCCTTTGATTTCATTATTACTGAGGAAATGTTTCTGATTTGTTAAAATGAGAGTTCCAAATACCTTGTTGTTGTTGTTTAGTCATTAAGTCATCTCTGACTCTCTGTGACCCCATGGACTGTATCACACCAGGCTCCCCTGTCCTTCACCATCTCCTGGAGTTTGCTCAAATTCATGTCCATTGAGTTGTTGACACTATCTAACCATCTCATCATCCTCTGCTGCCCCCTTCTTCTTTTGTCCTCAGTCTTTCTGAGCATCAGGGTTTTTTCCACTGAGTCAGTTCTTTGCATCAGGTGGCCATAGTATTGGAGCCTCAGCTTCAGCATCAGTCCTTCCAGTGAATATTCAGGGTTGATTTCCAAGGTACAAACACCCTGTAATGAAGCATGTTTATCTGTGTGCATTCATCCATTCAGTACACATTTTTTGAGCTGTTACTGAAAGCCAGCCAGACAGTTGAATATTTTCTTTGGTTTGGGTATAGGGCACAAATAAAGAAAGCACTGGGAACTCAGAATTGTGGGTAACAGAGCATCATGTTAGGGGAAAGTCATCTTTCATTGCTGGTCCAGGGGAGAGTTCTGAGGCTGACTTAGAAGTATTGATTTGAGGGCTGCCAATAATTTTCATCTCCTTTTCCCATCTCTGAACTGAATGTAATCCCTTTGGAGGTTGAGAATCAGAAAACCTTTATAATAGTGAAAGGACAGGAGAAGACTTTCCTAGACATCATGGCACTGAAATCATTATTCAAGAGGAAAACTCTAGGGTCAAGTAAATAGTTTACCTATATATTATGATTCTCATCTCACTTTCCCCAACCATAAAAAGAAGGAGAAGGGTTGAAACTTACTTTTTTCATCCTTTTGCAATTTGCTACTTTGAATAAAAAGGACTTTTTATTCAAGAAGGAATAAAAATAATTCTCCGTGAATTATATTATTACAACTAGGGGACAATGTTTTGTGAGTTTTCTGCCCTGAGACAACTGTTGGGTATCAATACTGGAGGTGAGATGCTGAACTCTAGGGTTACTACATCCTGAGGACTCTGGAGTTCAAGCAACAACAAAGTTTGAACAGTTTATTGACTGACCCATTCATTACTGTTTCCAATCCTGGTCGGGAAGCATGTCCTCACTCTGGGCTGGATAATTTCATCTTCTCAGTGGGTCAGAGAGTCTGAAAAACCAAGTTACTTTGGTCTTTTGAGTGTCACTGTAAGCTTTTTAAGAAGTCATGACTTATCTTCTCTAGGCCAGTACCCAACTAACCTCTCAGAATTTGTTGGTTGTTTGTTTTGAGTTATTTGAAAGTGTTGTGCCTTTGTCTTGGGCGTCAATTGGGATCAGTTGGGATCCCAGATGGCTTAGCTTTGGGAGAACTTGCCCTAAGTGGCAAGAGAAGATAGAATCCTCCATACTGATGATGAAAAACAAATCTTAGGAGGCTTCCAGTTGTACCCTAAACCTTTCTCTTAGAGTGCTGAGAGAGTGAGAAAATAAAAATCCTTCCATCACTTTGCTGCATAATTGAAAAGCACTTGGCTTTGGCCCTCAACATGGTTTAAATAACGATAGGTTTAAGTGATGCTTTGTAAGTGACTTAATTTTCAGGGTTTTAACTCATTTGTTAAGTTGCCCTAAGCAGCATTAGTGTTTTGTGTGACATTTTCAAAAGGCTGTTTGAGCCACGGTAATCCCTAAGGTAGCCACTGTGCTAAATTCTGAGCAGGACCTCCAGGTGCCTGAAATACATGCCTTTCTGTTTTCAGAGGAAGTGATACAGTTGAGGTTGTGAGATCTGGATCTGAATTTAACTTTTGTAGTGTTTTAGATTTTTTGTTTCTTCTGTTTAAAATAGCAACAGCGTTTTCTTCCTCTGTTCATCTACTAAGAAGTGTAGACGAAAGTAAGTTGACAGTTGAATGGTGGTTTTGAATATGGGAGTGAGTTGGCTGGAGCCATATGTGTACCAGTTGGTAGTTGTAAAATGGAGTTGCTGTTGCTTCTGTATATCCCCCGTCACAAGGAAGATCTTGAGGACCTCAGCATCTGATGGCCTCAGAGAACACTGCTGACCCCTCACTAGCCAGAGTCCGTGTGCTGTGGATTCCCTGCCCCTGTCTCAGCTGGATCACCTGCTGTTGGATAGTAGAGAGACCTTAATGCCAAGGACCTTTTCACCTACTCAGATTGCCTCTCATGTTGCTGCCACAGAAGGCTAATAAATTTTCAGTGATGTAACTCAGTAAATCTACAGTGAGCTACAAGGATAATGGCAAGAGCTACTTAGGAAATCTAGTGCTTGGTTTTACTCAGAGATCCTTGAAAAATTTTGCTTTGCAGGAGAGAAACAGCACGCCCCGGCTCCTCTGAGCAAAGAACACGTCATTAACTATTGCGTAAACCACCCTCCTGAGGGCAAGGAGTAGAGATGGAAAGTGGTTTTGAGGAAACTGTCTTGGTGACAGTAAATACTCATTGGTTGGTGATACTGTGAGATGTTGGCTGGAAGTGGCTGAGATTCAGAGAGTGTGTAATTTCCCTCCTGGATGTCCACAGGGAGCACCAAGGATGCCTTATTGAAAAGTTCGTAATCAGTTATTACTGTGCCTCAATCCTTCTCAAACTTGAGCTTGTAACAGAATTACCTGGAGGGCTTATTGCAACATAGATGGCTGGATTCTGCTGCTCACAGTTTGGTAGGTCTGGGATAGGGCCTGAGAATCTGAAATACTAACAAGTTGTCAAGTGATGCCTAGGCTGCCGGTCTTGGAACCACCTATTGAGAGCTGCTGTTCTCTCTGATTCCCTGTCTCTTTTCTGCTCATCTCATTTGCATGCTGCTGCTGCTGCTAAGTCACTTCAGTCGTGTCCGACTCTGTGCGACCCCATAGATGGCAGCCCACCAGGCTCCCCCATCCCTGGGATTCTCTAGGCAAGAACAATGGAGTGGGTTGCCATTTCCTTCTCCAATGCATGAAAGTGAAAACTGAAAGTGAAGTCTCTCAGTCGTGTCCGACTCTTAGCGACCCCATGGACTGCAGCCTACCAGGCTCCTCTGTCCATGGGATTTTCCAGGCAAGAGTACTGGAGTGGGGTGCCATTGCCTTCTCTGCACTTGCATGCAGCAGGTATAAAATTCAGTTCAGTTCAGTTCAGTTGCTTAGTCACTCAGTTGTATCTGACTGTTTGCAACCCCGTGGACTGCAGCACACCAGGCTTCCCTGCCCTTCACCAACTCCTGGAGCTTGCTCAAACTTGTGTCCATCGAGTTGGTGATGCCATCCAATCATCTCATCCTCTGTTATCCCCTTCTTCTTCTGCCCTCAATCTTTCCCAGTATCAGGGTCTTTTCAAATGAGTCAGCTCTTCCTATCAGGTGGCCATCTTTTAGTCTCATGGCTGCAGTCACCATCTGCAGTGATTTTGGAGCCCAAGAAAATAAATTCTGTCACTGTTTCTATTGTTTTCCCATCTATCTGCCATGAAGTGAAGGGACCAGATGCCATGATCTTAGTTTTCTGAATGTTGAGTTTTAAGCCAACTTTTTCACTCTCCTTTTGCTTTCATCAAGAGGCTCTTTAGTTTTTCACTTTCTGCATAAGGGTGGTGTCATCTGTGTATCTGAGGTTATTGATGTTTCTCCTGGCAATCTTGAGTCCAGCTTGTGCTTCATCCAGCCTGGCATTTCGCATGAAATTGTATAAAATGGGGCCCCCCAAAGCATTCACCCTCACTGTTGACCTGTTTATCATATAATAGCAATTGGATTTTGACCTTTTAACAGGTCAGTCATATTTGAACTTCATATTGTAACCCTTATTATCTGAATTCTTGATCCTGAAAATGTCTTTCTTAAACTTGAAATCTGTCCTAGACTGTCTTGAAGAATCCATATTCCTGGTATATGTATTACACTGCATAGTATTTATGTGAAATAAATTGCTCCACAGAAAATTATATCTATGCTCAGAATCATCTGAAAGATTAAAAAAAAAAAGTTCTTTTGGGCCCCTCTCAAATCTATTGAATCTCTGGGAGTGAGCACCAAGAAATACATAGCTTGGAAAGTTTCTCAAGAGATTCTAATGGGCAGCTGGGTTGAGAAGCCTTGTTCTAGGCCCTGGGGGGAGAGGGGCAGGAGAGCTCCAGTGAATCCATTAAAAAAAAAAAAAAATTATTTATTTGGCTGTGCTGGGGTCTTAGTTGTAGCATGTGGGATCTAATTCCTTGACCAAGCATCAAACCCAGGCCCCCTGCATTGGGAACACAGAGGCTTGAGCCACTGGACTACCAGAGAAGTCCCTCTAGTGAATCCTTTATGCTTGCTTTTACCTGCTGCTCTGCCTTCTTTTCACTGTTAAACAAATTCTCCCCTCATTATACTGTATCATTCCCCTACTTCACGCTTCTTATTGAGTTGATCAGGCTCATCCCATTGTATGTCATTTTCTCTGGACTTAGGAAAACAGCCCAATAGATTCTTCATCCAAGTGTATGAAATGAAGGGCCTTTAGTCTTCGAGTTTAAATTATTTAAAAATGAAGTTGCTTTGTTTGGGGTCTAGCCAGACTCCTTCTGTACACTCCAGTTTGAGAACCTGGTTAGGCAGAGTTCCCTAGTCTCCCTTCCTCACCTGAATAAAGGAGTAGTCAGGCCATGTCTGCAAAGCTTTCTGAGCCAAGGCTTCACGAAGCAGGAGGGAGGTTTAGGAAAGAGCCAGGCTCTCTCCCTCACTGTCAACAGAATGAATGTTGTTGAATCACTTGATCCCAGCTCTGTGAAATAATACACAGGAGGAATTGCTGCTTTATGACTTTAATCTGATAAACTCTACTTGCTCTGGCGTGTTGGATTCTCTGTGTGTTCCTCTGCTCCCGCCAGCATAATCCCGGCCTTATGTGTAGCAGCTAGCATGCAAAGCCAAAAACTCAAACCCAGCCTTGATGCAGACTTCAAACACAAGCTACTTTAGAAAGCTCTGTGATAATGCTAAGCACTTAACATTACTGCTGCCGGGCTCCTAAAAGGAGCCAGGAAGTGCCAGATCCGGAGAATCCCGTAAAATTTCCTATTGAGCCTGGGCCTGAAGCAAGCAACTGCTGCAACCAAATAAAGCAAAACCAGTTTAACTCTTGGTTTCCTTATATTTCCTTTTCCCAGTTCTCATAAATTATATTCTCACTTCCCTTTTCTCTCCCGTTTATTATTTTTTCCATCCCTATCTTTTCTCCGTTTTTCTCTCTGCTCTGTCCGTCTTTCCCCTACCTTTCCGTTTTCACTTGTTGTGCATGTTCTCTTAGTTCCTGCCTTTTTTTTTTTTTTTTTAAAAAATTTTATTTTATTTTTAAACTTTACAATATTGTATTAGTTTTGCCAAATATTGAAATGAATCCGCCACAGGTATACATGTGTTCCCCATCCTGAACCCTCCTCCCTCCTCCCTCCCCATACCATCCCTCTGGGTCGTCCCAGTGCACCAGCCCCAAGCATCCAGTATCCTTCATCGAACCTGGACTGGCGACTCGTTTCATACATGATATTATACATGTTTCAATGTCATTCTCCCAGATATTCCCACCCTCTCCCTCTCCCACAGAGTCCATAAGACTGTTCTATACATCAGTGTCTCTTTTGCTGTCTTGTATACAGGGTTATTGTTACCATCTTTCTAAATTCCATATATATGCGTTAGTATAGTGTATTGGTGTTTTTCTTTCTAGCTTACTTCACTCTGTATAATAGGCTCCAGTTTCATCCACCTCATTAGAACTGATTCAAATATATTCTTTTTAATGGCTGAGTAATACTCCATTGTGTATATGTACCATAGCTTTCTTATCCATTCATCTGCTGATGGACATCTAGGTTGCTTCCATGTGCTGGCTATTATAAACAGTGCTGTGATGAACATTGGGGTACACATGTCTCTTTCCCTTCTGGTTTCCTCAGTGTGTATGCCCAGCAGTGGGATTGCTGGATCATAAGGCAGTTCTATTTCCAGTTTTTTAAGGAATCTCCACACTGTTCTCCATAGTGGCTGTACTAGTTTGCATTCTCACCAACAGTGTAAGAGGGTTCCCTTTTCTCCACACCCTCTCCAGCATTTATTGCTTGTAGACTTTTGGATCGCAGCCGTTCTGGCTGGTGTGAAATGATACCTCATAGTGGTTTTGATTTGCATTTCTCTGATAATGAGTGATGTTGAGCATCTTTTCATGTGTTTGTTAGCCATCTGTATGTCTTTGGAGAAATGTCTATTTAGTTCTTTGGCCCATTTTTTGATCGGGTCATTTATTTTTCTGGAATTGAGCTGTAGGAGTTGCTTGTATATTTTTGAGATTAGTTGTTTGTCAGTTGCTTCATTTGCTATTATTTTCTCCCATTCTGAAGGCTGTCTTTTCACCTTGCTAATAGACTCAAAATGGATTAAAGATCTAAACATAAGACCAGAAACTATAAAACTCCTAGAGGAGAACATAGGCAAAACACTTTCCGACATACATCACAGCAGGATCCTCTATGACCCTCCTCCCAGAATATTGGAAATAAAAGCAAAAATAAACAAATGGGACCTAATTAAACTTAAAAGCTTCTGCACAATAGTTCCTGCTTTTGGAGCGCCAGGAATCTTGTATAATTTGAGAATTAGCCAAATATTGGGGTATTTATCCAAGGTTAACGAATTATTTCCTCTATATCCATTTTCAATCTCACTAATTTCTGGGGCCAGTTGGTAGGAGAGCAAGCTACAGAGAACACCTGTGCCTTAGAAGTCATCAATATTGTTCAGAAACAAGGACAAGAGAATTAAAATTATACCCTTAACCCATCTGGAGCTTAGGATGTAGGATATGATAATGCAAGGATGGGAAAATTTATAGCATGTCTGTGACTGTTTTCCTTTTTCATGCTCATGGCAAATATCATAAATACATCTCTGAACTCTGATATGATTTTTCTTAACCCAGTACTTCAGGGCATATTGGCCATTAGACAAGATGAGTCCTCTCTTTCTTGTTAATGGAAGTTTAGATGGAATTTTTGGCAAGAGGAAAATGTTAGAGAGCTAAATCCCATCTTTTCAGAACTCCTTCAAAAATTAATTAATTTGGCAACACGTGGGGTCTTCAGTGCATCATGTGGGGTCCTTTGTTGCAATGCATGGGCTTAGTTGCCCTGCAGTATGGTTCCCCAACCAGGGGATCTAACCCATGTCCCTTTCATTCATTGCAAGACAGATTCTTAACCTCTGGACCACTAGGTAAGTCCCTCTCTTCAGAGCTGTTTTTATTCAGTGTTGAAGATTTGCACTGAGAGTCCTGCAAACCATGATAGATATTGCAGCCCTTTTCTTTAATGACTGTTAACCCATACACATGATGAGAGCAAAATGCTAGAGATTGTGATAGAAGAGGAGTAATTTCAGTGAGTTTAAGAAAAGCTGAAGACTGATTTGAGGTGAATAGTGCATGTTTTTGTTCCAGAGTTTCAGTGCTGGTTGCTGATTTTTTGGGGAGGTTAGTGGTTGAACAAATGCTTTTCCTAGAATCATGTAGGGCACTTAAAAGTATTGAATGCTGTATATAACACTCCAGAGGTGAAGACGTACAGGTGACAGTCTGATTATTGGAAAGAAGGTAAAGAGATTTGACAGTATCAGAGTTTGGGCACGTTTGAGCAGTAGCAGTTCATTGACCTTGAACAGATTGCCTTCTGGCCATGATTTATTGACTTACTTAATGGAAGGGTTCAACACAAGCCACCACTTACCTGTTTTTTCAGTTGACTATCAGAAGGCCTTAAATAATTGTGTGTGCTGTGCTTAGCCGCTTAGTTGTGTTTGACTCTTTGCGACCCCATGTACTGTAGGCTGCCAGGCACCTCTGCCCATGGGCATTCTCCAGGCAAGAATACTGGAGTGGGTTGCCATGCCCTCCTCCAGGGGATCTTCCCAACCCAGAGATAGAACCCAGGTCTCCCACATTGCAGGCAGATTCTTTACCATCTGAGCCAGCAGAGAAGCCTGGTTGTGTGTGTAAGAAATGTCAAAGGGACAAACTTGTGTTCCAAGGACTGTGTATTTTTGTGTATCAACCTCTTGCCCTTCTTTAACTTGAAAGTTTTGGTCAAAAGTAGCATTTTCTTGTGTGTAAATAAGCAGATTGATATGCACCCTGGCTGAGAAGGCAAGCACAATGCTACAGTTTCATGGACCGGGGCAAGTGTGGCATCTCTGTCATTGCCCTGTGCCTTGCGTGTCTGGGAGGATGGCTGACCACATCTCTGAAACTATCAGATGTGGCTCAGTTAACAGAAAATTGATACCTGGACATGGAACAAAATATAAAGATACTGCATTCCAAAGAATTTATGTAAATTGAATTATCTAAACTGGATTTAGGGACAATTATTGTAAAGGTAATCTGTGAATAATCCTTTTGTGGTGATTTTTTTTCTCCCTCTTTTGTATCCCCATTTAAAAGCCCTTAATTTAATCTGTGTGGATGAGGTGGATTCTTGTGGGGTTAAATCACTGCAGTTTACACCCATTGAGGGCAAATGATCAGACTGAGCTCCTTTGGGGCCGTGACAAAGGGCTTTGCCCTAGGTGCTCAGGAAACTTGCATTCACTCTCTGCACACATGAATTCTGTGTCAGTTCATCTAAATGTGTGTATTCCTAGAAAAAATTTTAAAAAAATTTACGATAATTACATTAGTATTCACTCCTTATTTCAAAGATGTATTGAGAGTGAAGTAAGTCCAAAAGAGAGAAATACCGTATATTAATGCATATATATGGAGACTAGAAAAATAGTACTGATGAACCTATTTACAGAGAAAACATGGAGATGCAGGTGTAGAGAATGGTCTGGTAGACGCAGCAGGGGAAGGGCAGGCGGGTCAGAGTGAGAAAGTAGCATTGACAGGCATGCCTGATGGTGAAGGTGGACTACATTTTTAAGGGTGATCCCTACAGTGCCTGCTTTGGACATGTATAGTGGGGGAAGCAGACCAGAGAACCAGTGAGAGGTGCACAGTGAATGTTAGGTCTCACTGCTCTTGGAGTGTGATGGTTGCTCTGATGGAACCCCTTGAGATGCACCCAAGAGACCTTGACCATGCTTGGGGTTGTTAAGGGAGACATCATGAAAAGAAACAGTGTGGGGTTAGCACCTGACCTGGAATGATGGCTAAGAGAACCTACAGAGCTCAGTTTTTTCTCATCTGAAAATGGGGATGATAATAATCCAGGTTCAGAGAGTTGTTATGAGGATCCCATGACAATAATGCACTTGGATGGTGTGATCGTCCTGACAGCTGGGAAGCCGTTGGTGATGATGGCTGTCTCTATCTGTCATTCATCCTTTGTTCTGTGTAGCAACCCTTTGAAGAGAGGAGCAGTTTTCTCTACTTTGCAGATGCTCAGAGAGGTTAATTTGCCCAAGGTTATCCAGCTAGAACTTGGTAGGGCCAGGCTTTGAATCTAGATGCCTTTCTCCTAGTTACCTTTTGTTCTCTTTATGCTACTCTGGAGGCCCAAGATGATTCCAGCTGCTTCCTGCTTCATTATCCCCCTAAGTGCCCCACTGAGAGGAGTGTGCAATTGCCTGCCCCTCCTCTCCCTGCCTCCTGGTTGAGCCATGAGTCACTGCCGAGCCATTTGTGTCAGAGAGGGAAATGGGGGCTTGCTTATCGCATGTAGCAATTTGCTGCCTGTTCTTGCTTATTTACTAGGGACACCAGCCGAGAAGTGTTCCTCAAGAGGCATCAAGTTTGTTAAGGGACCACATGGTGTATTTTAAAAGCTCTCAGCTCTCTCTGGCATCATTGATTGTACTTTAGCATAAGAAATTAAGAGACATTGAGCCTTTTATTAATACTACACATGTTTTCCATTTAACTTTGACTGGTTAAATCTGGCATAAAATAGAAACTTGCAAACCAACCTCCATGGGATGTGTGGCTTCTCTTACGCTAGTTATGCTGAGGATCTCTGCATCTAGGGCCTGGACTAGATTTTCTCTTTTGCTTTCCTCTCTTGGTGGCAAGGTTTGCCTTGTTTCATGAAGCATGTTGATATGGATAAATGTTGAAGTGGGCACGGGTATGTGACACCTGGAGAACATAGATATGTGCTCCCATATTCTGATCAAGCTTTGGTATGTTGTGCATTTGACAGAACTTGGGGTGGGGGCCACTGCTTGGAGTTGATGTGATGTTTGAGGAATTTGTAGCTCAGAATTTGGGATGATTCTTAAGAGATCATGTACCAAAGATCTTCATTTCACAGATGAAGAGACAGATCTAAAAGGGTGATGGTGGTGGTGATACGGCAGTAGCAGTGAGAGCAGGAACGGTTTTTAAGCCAGACACTCTTCAAGATGCTTTATGCATTACCTCATTTGGTCCTTAAAATGATTTTATGACACAGGCATTTTTATTATCTCCATTTTACAGATGAGGCACAGAGAGGTTCAATCGTTTGTCCAAGTCACACAGCTGGCAAGTGATGAAGCTAAAAGTTTTACCCAGGCTATAAAAAGGCTCTGTCAGAACCTTTGATCTCAGTCTTCACACAGTAGCTTTATATGACTTGTCCCAAGTCATGAAACTACTCAGAAATCATCTTAGTTTCAAATCCTGCTCTTTTGATGACTGAACTATATCAGTGATTTGTAAAAGTCTTTTAGCTGTGGACCCCTTCCTTAAATAAAGATATTACTGGATAGCATAACCAAATATAAAAGCAGAAACCCAGCTGTTGTGGGTAAAGTGGGGTTGGAGAAGGCATTAACCGTGTGTTCCATTTAGCCCTTCCTGTGGCGTCTCAGAAACCCACATGGGGCAGACTTTTAAAATCCTAGCTTTAGTTAGGGACATGAGCTTCAGATTAAATTTTTTTTTTTAGCCACAATTAAAATTATAACAGGGATGGGACAGATATCTCTGGTCAGATCTGTCCCATTATCTCTGTTTATGTCTCCACTGGAAGCAAATGCTGAAATTTTTGTAGCTGCATTATTACAGGTTTGCAGGGTCTCTGGGAGGAATCGGAATCAGGAATTGTTGGAAAAAGGCCTTCCTGAGATTCTGAAGAGGACATAACCCTCTCACCTGCTGAAAATCTTTGGGTTGGAGTCAGCATTCTGATGTGCATATCCCATGGTCAGTGAGTTGCTAATCTTTACTGCCCATCTCTGCTTGGACATTGTATAGTGCCCCAGGGTCATCATTCTGAACATGATTTGTGTTACAGTTATGTGGTTGATTCTGACTGTGTCTCACTCACTAAAGACTGTGACCTAGTCTTCTCTCTGTCTGCAGTGCTGAGCACTGCTTAGCAGTAGTTGCAATAAATGATGGTTGAATTTTTCTAATTACTTCTTAGTTTCAGACTACAGACATAGATGAGAGATCAAATAGGTTACTAGGACTAGACCCCAGAATGTCTTCTGTAGCACAACTTTCTTTTTGTCTGTTTCCAAGAAGTGGAATAAAGGAATGAAAGCTGGTTTAGTTGGGATTCCAATGGGTTGGTCAAAAAATTCTTTTGATCCACAAACCTAGTAAGGCAGCAGAAGAGACACAGATGTAAAGAAGAGACTATTGGACTATGTGGGAGAAGGTGAGGGTGGGATGATATGAGAGAATAGCATTGAAACATGTATATTACCATATGTGAAATAGATGACCAGTGCAAGTTCAGTGCATGAAGCACGGCACTCAAAGCCAGTGCTCTGGGACAACCCAGAGGGATGGGATGAGGAGGGAGGTGGAGGGGGTTCATGATGGGGGGACACGTGTACCTGCGGCTGATGCCTGTTGATGTATGGCAGATACCACCACAATATGGTAAAGTAATTATTCTCCAATTAAAAAGAAATGTTGGCTCAAGTTTTTCCATAAGATGGTATGAAAAATCTGACTTAACTTTTTAACCAACCCTATAGTTTTGTTTTTAAAAAATGGCATCAATCTGAGGCTTATACCCATTTTGAGTGTTATGGAAAAGCCAAAGTTTTTTTTTTTTTTTTTTTTTTTACCTGTTTTCTTCCAGATTAAACAATTTCTTCCTTTGTAAAGATACTTGTGGGCAAAAAGTAGCATGAGAGTATTGAGTACTCAGGAAAAGTAGGCCTCAAGCCAGGAGAAGCACTTCAAGGTCTCAGGTTGATTTCTTATCGGCTTGCTAGTGGTCTAGTAGTCACCAACTTGTATTTGTTGTGTGTGTGTGTGTGTTTTGGTGAAGAAAGTTGTAACAAGAGGGTGAAGTGTATGGAGCTCAGGAGCTTGATGAAGGTAGAGGGAAGACTGGGAGATAGAAAGATGGGAGTAAGAAATAGGAATCAGTCTACACCTGTGGTTCCCAGAGTGTGATCCTTGGACCAACAGCTTTAGCATCAGTCAGGTACTTGTTAGAAATGCGAGTTCTCAGGTTCCACCCCAGACATACAGAGTTGAAACCTCTGGGTTGGTCCAGTATTGGGTGTTTTTGAAAGCACTGCTCAAGTAACTGTTTCCCCTCTGCCCAATTTAAATAGTCCCAATTGTTGCTAGTTTTAGTTGATCACTATAATATACTTTGAGTGTGTGTCAGTGAGTAAGGTTGATACTAAAGGAGGACTGTTGAGCAGAAGTAAAGAAATGCCCTTGTGTTCCAAAGACATCTCCCAGAGTTAAGTTACACGTGTTATTAGTGTCTGTTGCTTTTGTTCAGATTAAGCTCTGAAACAAAATTAAGATTCTCGTCAAGCCTTGAGCTTATTGATAGCTGTTTCATTTGTTTAGTACTAATGCAAAATGTCTGATATCTGTAGAGGAAGTACTTCATAAAAATGCACACTTCTTAAGTGCTCTACTAGGAGAAGCATTGTGAAACCCACAGGATGTTAACATTAAGCAAATAAATGTAGTTTTGTTGAGCCCTCCTCATTGTAATGAGTGTGGTGGTTGAGAGCACTGGACTCCACAGTTTGAAAGGTTTTCCCATTGGTCAGATTTCAGACACTTTGGACATCAAAAAGAATGACTGCAGTTGGATGTAAATAAAAATCCATGAATTCATACTAATGAGAGACAGAGAGAAAGAAACTCTTGACATCATTAGAAATGACTGTTATGCAAAGTCCTCATTCTGAAAATTACAAATTAAAGGAAAAAATAGGCATTTGCTTTGCTTGTAGTGAGAAACCGTGGTTCTTCTATGATTGATAAGGAAAAGTTGTTCTTTACAGAAGGATCTACTCTGCTTAATCACTCAGTCGTGTCCGACCCTTGTGACCCCATGGACTGTAAGCCCACCAGGCTCCTCCATCCATGGAATTCTCCAGGCAAGAATACTGGAATGGCTTGCCATTTCCATCTCCAGGTTACAGAAGGATACTAGGAAATAAAATGTAGATGAAAACATAAAATTAGAATATCAGCACCTACAATAGTAAAATAGTTGATTCAGGCAAAGGTCATCAATGGAAGGAAAAACCATTAAGGGAAAGGATATTGGGGAACGGAATGGTCTCACAGCCTGAAGAATACTTCACAGATCCTTTACAAAGGGGAAAGTGTCTCTCTGTAGTGGTAGTCATCACCTGAACTCTGTGGTCAAACTCAGCATCATTCATGGTAGCCTCCTGATATCATGTAACAGAAAGTACACAGCATTGCCAAGGAAGAGTTTTGCAAAACACATTTAACCTTCATCTAATCAGGTTTACCAGAAAACACAGGGGATAGAGAATCAAATTAATATACATTATGGTGAAACAATCAAGACACATTTAAAATGTTGGACATTCTTAAGATAACTGGTCTGTCTGGTTTATTTTTAACAAAATCACATGAAAATATTGCATTGTGGGCATTATCCTATATTAGAGGAGACTAAGGGACACGTTAGCCAAATACAGTGTATAAACATTGATTGGATCTGGCTTGAAAATAATAATTGCTATAAAAGATATTTAAGGGCAGTTGTGGAAATTTGAATATAGACTGGTATCAGATCATATTAAGAGTTTAGTGTCACTGTCTTAGGTGTGATAATGGTATTTTCATTGTATTAGAAGAACAGCTTTATTCTTAGCAGCTGCTTAATTTTTCAGTATGAAATTGTTATATCTATAAATTGCTTTCATATGGTTCCATGAGAAATTAAAGTGAGTGTGTAGATTAAGAAAATTTGACAAAATACTAGCAACTTTGAATTGAAATAATAGGCATATGTGTTCATTTCATATTGTCAGTACATTTGAAAATTTTCTCAGACAACAAAAATGGGCTGCCCTTATTCAGACAACTGACTGTGTCAGTTGAAAATGGTATGGCCTGGAGTAAATTTCTTACTGTGTTCAGGGTTCGTATCTGTAAATTTACTGTAGTAATAATACTATGAAGTGTTGTTGAGGTTATTCAGTGATGTATTTGGCATATGAAACACATTGCTGTAGTGTGTAGCATATCAGTGCCTTATACAAACTAAACACTCAATAAATATTAGTTTCTCTGATGATGTTGGTGACTATAAGCATTAAATACCTTAGTTTAATATTACTGATTGAGCATAGAAACAGTGAGACAGAAGCTTTTGGATGATAACTAGACTCATGAAAGCTATGGATTCCCTAAAAATTTTACATGTCATTTCCAAAATTTATAGCTCATCTATAATGCATTATCTAGCATTTATTATCTAGAAACCTGTTGTTGTTCAGTCACTCAGTCGTGTCCGACTCTTTGCAACCCCATGGACTACACAGCGTGCCAGGCTTCCCTGTCCTTCACCATCTCCTGGAGCTTGCTCAAACTCATGTCCATTGAGTCAGTGATGTTATTCAGCCATCTCATCTCCTGTCATCCCCTTCTCCTCCTGCCTTCAATCTTTGCCAGCATCAGAGTCTTTTCTAATGAGTCTGCTCTTCTTGTCTAGAAACCTAGATGATATTTAAGAATACCTATCTAGAAATCTCGTATTGTCTCAGTATTATGCTTTACTTTGGAGAGAATTCAATGGATTTAAAGACATGCTTGTGAAGAAGTGAATGAAGTGGTGGTTTTGTAACCAGCATGCAATCAGATGAGCATGTCCCAGTTAGTTTGGTTGCCTTCAGAAATACCTTAGAACACTGTGCATCCATTGAGCCTGTTATTGTTCAAAGCATCCTCTTTTAAGAATTTCCTTCAGAAAGTCAGATTGAGTTAGTTTTTATAAACATCCAAAGTTTTCTATAGCTTATTCTGATGTTACAAAGTGAGTTATTTAAATAGATAATTCATTTTTGATCACAGAAGTCTGTGACAAGGTGGTGAGATGTTTTTTGCCCCCTTTTGTGGTCTTATGATGCTGTTGGAAATTTTAAAGGAAAAATTTCAAAAGTAGTTTAGTTTGGTCAAACTCTCCAACTCTAAACCATTGGTAATACCAATGAGTAGCCCTTATTGTGGACTTACCAGGTAGTGCTAGTGGTAAAGAATCTACCTGCCAATGCAGGAGACGCAGGAGACATAGGTTCAGTCCCTGGGTTGGGAAGATCCCCTGGAGGAGGAAAATGGCAACCCACTCCAGTATTCTTGCCTGGAGAATTCCATGGACAGAGGAGCCTGCTGGACTATAGTCCATGGGGTCTCAAGGAGTCGGAAATGACTGAACTTGGGCTCTTATTTTACCTATTTGTGTGTGTTTGCTATGCTTTCACTGAGACCACACTTTTAGTCAGTGAACCTAAAGTTAAGTGTTTGGGCTTGTGGTCCAATGGACTGGATTCTGGTGTTTTGCCTCAAAAGTGCATCACTGAAAATAGATAAATGGCAGGAAATGACTGGCCCTCTGCTGTCTTTAAGGGTCAAACAAAAGATAAGAACCAACTCATTGGAAAAGCTCCTGATGCTGAGAAAGACTGAAGGCAGAAGGAGAAGGGGGTGGCATAGGATGAGATGGTTAGAGAGCATCACCAACTCAATGGACATGAATTTGAGCAAACTTTGGGAGATAGAGGAGGACAGAGTCTGGTGTGCTGCAGTCCATGGGGTCACAAAGAGTTGGACATGACTTAATGACTGAACAACAACAACAAAAGAAATGGGCTTCCCTGATCTCAGGACTCAGTGGAGGACATTCATACTGGAATGGAGAGTAGTGAGAATTTGGGGAGATGCTGCTTAGGGGCTTGTTCCTAGGACAGAGTTCTTAACAGGTGTGCACAAATAAAAATTGAGGAGTCTGTTGGAGAAACTATAAATCCCATGAGTGCAGGAAACATGTCTGCATTGTCTAACGCTAAGTACTTAACGTGGTGCCTAGTAGGTGTGCAGTAAATGGTTGAATGACAGTGTCATGTAGATGAATAAAAGAATGAAGGTGAATGATGATGCAGACTGTGGTGTTTGTTGGCTGACCTAGTTTTTAAGTAACAGGTGGAATGTTAGTATTTTGGATTTCCACAGGGCTAGTTCTAAGATGTTTCCTTTATCAGTGAAGAAGCCTTCTGAGGCTTGCTTTAAATGATAATCAGTATTGCAGAACTGCAGAGTGAACATGTGTGTCCATTTTATACAAGGGGAAACAGATTCAGAGAATTGGAGTAATTTGCAAGTAGGCCCACAACCAAGCAAGTATAAGATCTCAACCTAGGTCTTTCAGCACTTGAGCACAATCTTCCTTTTATACTTCCATCAATCTTCCTTTTTATTCCCATCAGTCAATGCTAGAGAGAGTTTTGCTTTGCTAGTGGTTTATTAAATTTTATCTCTGTATCATATTAGAGTGGTTAGTTATTGAGCATGAAGAAATAAATAGGGGAAAATTCACATATTGGCTAATCTCTGTTGCTCTGCTTGTTTTGCTAGTCATCATTTGGTTGATTGAATAATGATGATGATAAAACTGAATGGGTAGAACAATTTGTGATTAAAAGAAAACCTTCCATTCTGCTTAATAGACTGCAGCTATTAGAAAGAAATAGAAACCACAGTTCATCTTAATATAGCTACTTATTTAGGAAAGGAGATATTTCAAATTAAATTAGCCTTTTCTTTGCATTGGATTGCTTGAGAAAGTTTTCATTTTTCCCACCCAGCCCTAAATGACTATTGGTATAAGGAAACCAGTCTTAACTGATAACTGAATGAAAGAAATTAAACAGGCACAGACACACACAAACAAATCCAAAATTCACCCGAGAAGGATGTGATCTTCTAAGTTTTGGTCATTCATTGAGGCATTTGGGAGAGATGAGCTCTACAGATACAACTGTCATGGTTTTCAAAACTTTTCCCGAGACAGTGGAGAGGAAACGTGACAGACACTGGAAAGAGACCCTGTCTCAGGTGATGAGTAATATATATTTTATACTCATATTAATATTTCATTGATGAGAAGGTCAAAATCTACATTTAAATGGAAATATTTAAAAAGCAGAAGCATAATATTTGACTAAGTGAAACACTCAGGGTTTTTCAAGAACACAGGCTGTCCCCCTGGGACCTTAGCCCTCCAGATCTGATGTTTGTTAGAGCATGCTGGAATGTTTGAATTGCTTTAGTCTTGTGGGTAGATCTTAGCCCCAGCATGTGGGAATCTTAGCTCCCCTACTCCTCTTCCATTTGACCCTGAATTGTGTTACATACTTCCCAACACCATACTCTGTGCATGTGGGCTCATTCGGTCTTGTAAAATTATGTAAGTCTCTAGAATCTCATTTTGCCCATCCTGTGAAATAGATATATTGGGATTGTGAGAATAGGCAAAAAAGTGGATGCTTTCAGTTGTAAATAATGGAAATGTTCAAGCAATGAAGTGTCTTGACAAAGAGAATTCAGGAGGTCCCAGGGTTGATTCAAAGACTCAAAGATCCAGGCTCTGGTTATGCTTCATTTCCCTTTACCATTCAGCGTGTTAGATTTCACTTTAGCCTTGTGACCTCATGGTTCTAAGAGGGCTGCCATGGTTCCAAGAGCAATGTCTTCACAACATTGGAAAGAAAGGAGGAAGGATGCACCAGCCAAAGAATCTTTTGGGTTCATGTTCCTCTCTTAACAGGGAGGAAATTTTCCTCAAAAGCCTGCACAAAGACTTGCCCATACATCTCGTTGACTGGACTTCAGTCACGTTATCAGTCTCCCACTCCCACTACTAAGGAGAAGACTTGTAAGGAGAATGACAAATAACCGTGATTGGCTTTAGAGCACTCCTGCTTGATTCCCTGGGCACATTGCCTCCCTTATAAACTCAGAGCTCTATTATCTGCAAAGAAGAAAGGGAAGTGGGTGTTGTCTGTCACACTGGTACTCTTGCGTGAGTTTTGGAGTGAAGGGCAGGTACACACCTGCCTGTTTCCCTTGCGTGTTTTCCTTGGTTTATAAGTGGCACAGTGACGTGGTTCAGAAGTAGTCTGGAAGAGGAAGGTGAACATTCAGCTTCTCCTAGAGATGTCACAGCAGGAAGGAGGGTTCACAGATGAAGGCAGGGTCCAGTTCTCTAGCCATGTTGGTGAACTAGCACCACATAGATGGATCAGGGCTGACCCTGGACAGTGAGCCGAGTTGGTCCAGATCTCCCGTGTTCGTTCTCCTGTGTACTGCGACCTCCACTTTCTACCGAGATGATCAGAGACAGTGCTGGTGTAGATGACACAGCTGCTGGGGTTCAGGGGGTCTGGTTGTGGTTCTGGCCCTAACTGTGGACGGTTCAGTTCTGGATGGGCACTTGAGATCAAAATAAATAACATACAATTCCTGTTTGTAACAGGCTCACAGCGCACAGCTTCACCCTTCCGAGTGTTTGTTGCCTCATGACAGAATGATTGCTTAGAACAAATAACCACTTTCCTCCCTTCTCACTACTGTTTTATGATTTCTTTCAAGTTTGTTTGGACATAATTTTTTTTTGGTCAGTGACTTTCGTCAGTATGTTCTGCAGATGTTTTGCTTACAGGCACACTGTTCCTCTCAAAGTGCCACTGTCCTGTGTGGTCTGAGAGTGCAGAGGGAAAACATGGCTGATCTCTCTGTGATTATTCGGGATCATGCAACTCTCTTAATGGAAGCCATGATCACATTAGCCTTTTTGGCAACTCATTACTCTGTGAATTTTATTAGGTTTGTAGTCAGCTGCAACTTCTAAAAAACAGAATTTAGAAGGTGACTTTGTGGAGACTTGGGGAACTGGATTTTCTTTGCACCTTCTTCCTTTTGTCAATTTCTTTCCCCTTAATTTTGTACCTGGCAGTGGGCCCAGAATCCATGATATTGATAATAAATACTATATCAACATAGTTTGGGCTCTCACCATGTGCCAGGTACTATGCTAAGTGCTTTACAGGTATTGTTTCATTTAATCTCCACAGCAGCTTTCTGACTTAGACTTTATTAACTCTTCTTTTACAGTTGAGGGAGCAATATGGAATTAAGCTAAGTAATTTGAGCAACATTATATAGTTAGCTGGTGGTCAAGGCAGGACTGGGTGGAAAGCTCAAGTTCTTAACTTTGCAATGAAACTTAAGTCACTTTTGTTTCTTGCTCTTCCCCTAATTATCCCCATACTCACTCCCTTCTTATATGGTTGCTTTGAAATATCATTCAAATTGACTTACTAGAATGTCCTGTGTAGAGATGTCATACAGTACCAGACCCATAGGTCAAGGGTTTATTTGTTCATTCGTTTGTGTATTCATTCATTCTTTAATTCTTGACTGACAGTTTCTGAGGTATCAGACTGAATATTGGGGTTCTAGAGGGGATTGAGACCTAGTGTCTTGCCTTTGAGGAGTTGACACAGCCAGGTGGTAAAGTTGGGCTCCAGCAAGTTCCATCATTCCTTGCAGGTCATGGTGAAAGATGCATTTCATTGTAAGCGTGATGAGTTCAGAGCATAGCACCTAGTTGGCTCTTGCTTTGCCAGTAAAGCAGGGCACATCTTTGAGCCTCAGCACCAGGACATGTCTGGTGCCTCAGGCACCTGTACTTGGCCTTCCTCTTTCTGTCACACTTTAGAGCCCCAGTTTTTTCCCTTCTTCAGATTGGCTGTTGTTCAGTGGTTGGTGCCACTAGGACTGGGGACACCTGTGAAGTAACTTAGATAGAAGGGAGTAAAAGATTAGAATCAGGCCTTTGCTCAGATCCTGTTTTGCTAGGGGAGGCAAGGTTAGAAAGCTGAGCAAAAGACACTTGAGCACAAGAGCAAGGAGTGACCAACAGGTGAGGAATGAAGACAGAGAAAGGAATCTAGAGGGCTCTGACGTTGCCAAGCCCTGACCCAGCCCTTCATCTCTAGTGTCTGAAAAACGGCTCTCTTCTGCCTTCTTCCCACTCAAGTACCATGTGAGCCTCTTCCCAATTTCTTTGCTCAGTTTCCTCCAAGGACTGCCTCCTCCTACTAGATTTATTTTGGAGAACAGAAATGGGGAAGGAGTTGGGGGAAGCTTCTGATTCTGTAGAGAGAGAAAATGAGGCACCGGATTGAGAGAGCAGCCATCTGTACCACGTCCTACTATAAGCCTTTAAGGACTGTTAGAGTCTTGTCTTGGGTCCAGTGGTTTGCTGTAAGCCACAGTTGGCCTTGATTCCCTCACAGGCATGAGCTCCTGCCCCCTTCTTACCTTACAGGGTTGGGTCTTTTCACCTGAGGGTGGTAGCTCCTGTTCAAGGGAAGCAGTTCCTTCTGATAGAAAAGAAGCCAGTTGCAATCTGTACTGCATTGCCCCTACCCGTAACCCTATTAAGGGGTTGTAAATAGTACTATAATGATGTCTCAGTCATTTGTTTTGATGTATCGGAGCTTTTAATAAATCAGCGACAGCTTGCTTAATAGGAATATGAGAGCAGAGCGTGTTGCTGCCAGCAGCTGCTAGTAAATTATAAAGCATTCATCTGTTTTACAAGGGAATTAAATGTTTGTTCTCTTTTAAGGGCTTGTAACTAAACAAGGGGGTGGAGTGGGGGGATGCCGCATGCTGCCTGATGCCCGTGCCCTCCCACGGGCAGTAACAGCCCCGGGTACCTGGGGAAACACCTGTAAGCAGAGCCATGTGAATTACAGTGCCCCCGGCTAAACCCTGTCATTATCGGTCGCTACTCCATGTGCATCTCCAAAGCAATGTTTATTGGATTACATTTTTCTTCCACTTCAAAGGATTCTGTGAAATACAAGTCCATTCTCCCCTCCCTTCTTTTTTTCTTAAGACTCTCTAGGGAAGGAGCGTTAGATAAACCATATATCCAGTATGACTGATGTTCAATTGTGTGCAAATTTGAGTTAGCTTATTTTATTTGACTTTTATGTTTGTATTTGAAGTGGACTCTCCTCCCCACCTTTCCAACAGGATTGACTTTATTAAGTAATTTTGAGAGGGAAGGCATCAGAGTCAGTGTTTTTGGTAGATACAAAAAGACAGAAGCCAGATAGCCAGGATTCAAGAGCTGTTGGTGATGTATTTTGTGATCTTTGACAAGTTGTTTGAATCTGTTTATTTTTTGTCATGTTTAAATTTTGTAGTAATTACAGATTAAAGGAAATTGCAATGACAGTATAGAAGAGATCTAGCATAACCTTCCCTTAGCACAGTGTGTGTTTATAGTCCTTGTATGTTTGTAGATTTGTGTAACAAGCAAGATACAGAACTCTGTCATCACACACACTGTCCCTAGTCGTGCCCCTTCATAATGAGACCCTCGTCCCCCACCGTATCTCCTGGCAACTACGGATCTTTCAGTCTCCATAATTTGATTATTTCAAAGATGCTATCTGTGTTATCTAAGTGAAATAATACAGGGTATGACCTTTTGAGATTGTTTTTCTTTTCATTCAGCATAATGCCCTGAACTCCATCCCCAGTAGTTCTCTCCTTTTTATTGCTAAGCAGTATTCCATTGTATGGTTGCACCTTGGTTTGTTTAATCATTTGCTTATGAAGAGCCAGTATGCCCATACTCAATATGCCCACAAATTTGGAAAAATCAGCAGTGGCCACAGGACTGGAAAAGATCAGTTTTCATTCCAGTCCCAAAGAAAAGCAATGCCAAAGAATGCTTAAACTCCCGCACAATTGCACTCATCTCACAAGCCAGCAAAGTAATGCTCCAAATTCTCCAAGCCAGGCTTCAACAGTACGTGAACCCTGAACTTCCAGATGTTCAAGCTGGATTTAGAAAAGGCAGAGGAACCAGAGATCAAATTGCCAACATCCCCTGGATCATCAAAAAAGCAAGAGAGTTCCAGAAAAACATCTACTTCTACTTTATTGACTACGCCAAAGCCTTTGACTGTGTGGATCACAACAAACTGTGGAAAATTCTGAAAGAGATGGGAATACCAGACCACCTGACCTGCCTTTCGATAAATCTGTATGCAGGTCAGGAAGCAACAGTTAGAATTGGACCTGGAACAACAGACTGATTCCAAATTGGGAAAGGAGTATGTCAAGGCTGTATATTGTTACCCTGCTTATTTAACTTATATGCAGAGTACATCATGAGAAACGCTGAACCGGAAGAAGCACAAGCTGGAATCAAGATTGCTGGGAGAAATATCAATAACCTCAGATATGCAGATGACACCACTCTTAAGGCAGAAAGTGAAGAAGAACTAAAGAGGCTCTTGATGAAAGTGAAAGAGGAGAGTGAAAAAGTTGTCTTAAAACTCAACATTCAGAAAACTAAGATAATGGCATCTGGCCCCATCACTTTGTGGCAAATAGATGGGGAAACAATGGAAACAGTGACAGACATTAGTTTTGGGGGGCTCCAAAATCACTGCAGATGGTGACTGCAGCCATGAAATTAAAAGATGCTTGCTTCTTGGAAGAAAAGCTATGACCAACCTAGACAGCATATTAAAAAGCAGAGACATTACCAACAAAGATCCGTCTAGTCAAAGCTCTGGTTTTTCCAGTGGTCACATATGGATTTGAGAGTTGGACTATAAAGAAAGCTGAGCGGCGAAGAATTGATGCTTTTGAACTGTAGCGTTGGAGAAGACTCTTGAGAGTCCCTTGGATTGCAAGGAAATCCAACCAGTCAGTCCTAAACGAAATCAGTCCTGAATACTCATTCATTGGAAGAATTAATGTTGAAGCTGAAACTCCAGTACTTTGGCCACCTGATGCGAAGAACTGACTCATTTGAAAAGACCCTGATGCTGGGAAAGATTGAAGGCAGGAGGAGAAGGGGACAGCAGAGGATGAAGTGGTTGAATGATATCGCCAATTCAATGGACATGAGTTTGAGCAAGCTCCAAGAGTTAGTGATGGACAGGGAAGCCTGGTGTGCTGCAGTCCATGGGGTTGTGAAGAGTGGGACACGACTGAGTGACTGAACTATGAAGGGCATTTTAGTTATTTTTATTTTCCTTTTGGGGCTATTCCAGACTGCCTAAAACAGTTATTTACGAATTTTGTACAGACATAGGTTTTTGTTTCTATGTGGTAAATGCCCAGAATTGCGGTGGTTTGGTCATGTGGCTGTTTAGTCTCTGAGCTGTGTTGTGTATTTGTTAAGCACTTTGTAACTACCAGGGACTGTGCTTAGTCCCTTCCATTGATTTTCTGAATTCATCCTTTTAAACACTATTATCTTATTCTGTAGCTGTGGAAATAGAGGCTTAGAGAGGTTAAATAATTTGCTAAGATCATTTAGGTAGTGATTGATAGAGCTGGAATCTGAATACAGGTCTTCGAGCCTAAAATTCATGCTTTTCTACATTCTACTTCTTTTCTGTATTCTTTCTGATACTTAGTCATGCAACTGTTAATAGAGCTTTCTGTTCTGTTGATGAAAGCCTAGTCAGAATTCTTAAAACATCTTATTATTCTTGTTTGTTTCAATAAAAGGTAAAGGATACTACCCAGATTTTATTCCATGTTAATTTCTTAGAATGCCATGGTGGTTTTATCTGCAAGTGTGTTTGTGCGTTTCTTAATGTTTCTGGCAAATTTAAGATGTGATCAAGGGACTGTGTTCTCCCAGTTGATTCATCTTTAGTGTCACTTTAATTTCATTTCTGAAAGATTAATAGTGATTTTTCTCACTTCTCTGTTGGAGAGTGATTGAGTGATGCCTTCAGCAATTATTTATTGAGCGACTACTGTGTGATCATCACTGTGCTTGGTGCTGGGGGTATTCAGTAATGATGTGTTTCTTTGTTCTTGAGATTGTTATGTGACTTTATCTTTCCTCATAGTCTTTCAGTTCATAAATGATCAGTAAGACTTTATTATTATTATTTTTTTAATTTCTAGAAGGTAATCCTTTAGAAAACGTGTGTGTGTGTGTGTGTGTGTGTATTTGTGTGTGAGAAAGAGTTTGGTTTAATTTTTAGGAAGGTACTGATACTCCTACAATTAGGTATGGTAATATCTACAGTTTATTGTTCTATGAATATAGAGGCTTTTAGATGAATGCTTTGCTTCTCAAGTCCATGATTCTTTCGAGAATGTAAAAGATCTCTAGGAACAAATCACTTTACCCCTAAAGTTGAATGCTGAGAAAAAGGAAAATTTTGGTTTGGAACATTACTTGTAGTCCCCGTGGCATGTCTGATGTACCTAGTCTATGTAAAATAAAGCTTCCAAAAATAGACGAAAATAACTTCAAATATAAAGCTGCTTAAAGTTCATGGGTAGGCTAAGTGTTAATACTAAACTAACCTTGGTATTGTGAAGTTAATATTTTATTGAAATGGAATTGTATAATTTTGTTATTGGATAGGTCCTTATACATTTACCCAACCCACTAATTTTTGACATGAAACTGTAGAGGGAGGTGATTTCTGTTGTCTTTTTGTGAAAGAGGCAGGACTAGAGTTTGGCCTCCTGCCCTGAAGTTCTGTACCCTTCTTATTGTATCATCGGGAACACATATTAAATAATATTTTATATTGATATCTGATGGATGGTATGAAAAATAACAGTGTTGATTTTCCTAAATTTTATCATTTCATACTAACCCTGTATATACCTAATGCTTTTCCTGTTGAGGATTTCAGTTTTCTCGATTCAGGACCATTGTCAAGGCACTTGCCATAGTTCTTATTGAACTCTATCAGAATTGCTTTATTAATCTACATTGCTTTGTTTCTTAGCTTTCTAGACTGCACA
This sequence comes from Bos indicus, assembly GCF_029378745.1. Lineage (NCBI taxonomy): Eukaryota > Metazoa > Chordata > Mammalia > Artiodactyla > Bovidae > Bos > Bos indicus. Next base: position 31,799,899 of record NC_091784.1, on the reverse strand, counting down.
TGTTGGTCATTGTCTATATAACAGACATTCTTAAATACCTTCAGGTAGGTAGATAATTTTTGACTTCGTTTTTCATTGAGAGGAAACTGAGGGGTTGGAATCATGGACTCTTGCTGCGAGGACCTCCCCCAGGCTCTCACCCTCTGCTTCTTAACTCTCACAAACTTTGCCAGTCAATTTCTGCTTCAGGTATTCAGGGATAGAGTGTCCAGAGGACCCTTTGTGGCTCATTTCACTGTGGATGGCTTTCATTTAAAAATGATTACTTCCTTTGTTTGAGACACAGTTAGGTCGTATGTAGCTCCTCCACTGTGATCCTTCCGGTGGTGGAATACATCAGTTTTCTCTGTTTCTTGCCTAAATGTTCCTGGGTTGTTTGAGCCATTCTTTATTGCTTCATATTTTTAGATAATTCACCATTCAGTGTGCTTCATTTTCTTGATGTCCCCCTTAAAGTGAGCCCCAATACTTTTAACAGGGTGATTCTGGAATACGCCAAGTCACAGGGGGGCAAGCCAGATTCTCTTGTCCAGGGCTCAGTCTAGGGACTTCTTATCTCAGCCTGGACCCCACCAGTGGAAAGAGATCTCCAAGTCTGGGACTGGGAGCTGGTCTTTGAGAAGCACTCTTTAATAATACATTGCCTGTGCTCTTTCCTTGTTTTCTTAGCTGATCTCTTATATCCTTATTATTCAGTATTCATTCCTTCACTGGTCATCTTTGTTCCTGCAGTACCTCTCCCTGGATTTAATTTCTGCTCTGGTTATTCTCTCTCTCTCTTTTTTTTTTTTTTTGTAGTATGTGGAAGAACCTCTAGAGCCTTCGGTTTTCAGTTTTAATTATCCTTCATCTTCAGCTCCCTTATCTCATTACAGACTTGAGTTAGGTGCACTAACTAGTTGCATGGCCTTGAACAAGTCGTTTAACTTGTGCCAGAATCAGTTTTCTCAATTGGATAGAGTCGTGTCACACTTCTTCATGTGAGAAATCAATGAAATAACATGCATGAGAACGCTTTGTGAACAATGAAGTGTCCTCTAAATACATCCTCTCACTATTTCAATACCCATGTTTCTATAGAACATACAACTGGGTCAGCTGTGTAAGTGCTAGCCCTGGACTTTCCCACAGATTCCCTTGGTGGTTGTTGCCTTTTCTTGGTGGTATATTGGGACATTTATACACAGTGGACATGGCCTAACAAGCATTTGAATATTCACATATTTTGTTCTTCAGGGAATTGCCATTTCCCTTTAAAAAGCTAGGACTTTGACCGCGTCAGAGGAAGGGATGCATGAGCTATTTTTTTTTCCCCTATTAAATCAGTTCATTGAGGCTCTATGTACGTAATAGTTCTTCAGTTCTTTGCCTGGATCCTTCGGCCCTAGGCACTTGGAGCCATGGCTTTGTTGAGAGTCATACCTGAGCAGTGTGTTCAGACATCAGCTGACAAGGCTCCTCCTATCCTCCCCCAAACTGAGTAGCCCCTTTGGAATGTCTAATGAAATCCATGCTCTTGTATGTTGAGTTAAAACAAAGCAGGCAGCTCTGGAAAGAGCCCTAAGAGGTACTATTACTATATGTTAGGTTTTATTTGCTTGTTTTGACAATACTGTGCAAATGAGGGCTCTGCTGATGCAGCTGAATCTCAGTGAGCTGTCTTTTTTGTCTACTTCTCCCTCATGGGTCTGTTGTTAGGCCTACCTGCCAGACCTTCTTTGAGACAATAAAATGACGGAACATGGTCTTCTTGCTGATAGTAGGGCAGGTTGTAATTGATTTCCTTAATACTTAGAAGGGTGAAAACTAGGGTCTTGAGGAACACTTGAAATTTTGCTTATTTATTGTCTTGGAGTTACACATCATTAGTTTATTATATGAGAGTTCACCTAGCAGACTCAGATGAAAGATGTAGTAGCTGAAATGGATTTGATTTTTAAGATAGCCATAGAAATGGTCTATATTACACTAATAATATAAGTGGATGTTTCTCAGTAGCTGGAATTTAATTTCTACTTTTGGACTGCCATTTCATAAGACATTTCCCCTGGGTGATAAATAGCACCAGTGTAGTGAGGAATTATTCTTTTTGTCTCTGATTAAGGGGAAATCAAACTGCCAGCTACAGCAAGCTCAGGAGTGAATTCTGGGCCAGCCCAGGGCTAAGCATGGCCTGGTGGACCGTTTGGGCATTTTCTTGGTGCCGTGAGAACAGGTGTTATATGGAAACATGGGGTCTGATGAGCCATGCCCTGTTCTCCATCCATGGTTTCCTCCCCACCACCTTCTCATCGAGGAAACCAAACAAAGACATAGCGTATTGATGTTGGTTTAGTCACTGAGTTGTGTCCGACTCTTTTGTGACCCCGTGGACTGTAGTCCACCAGACTTCTTTGCCATGGGATTTCCTAGGCAAGAGTACTGGAGTGGGTTGCCATTTCCTTCTTCAGAGGATCTTCTTGACTCAGGGATCAAACCTGTGGCTCCTGCATTGGCGGGGAGATTCTTTATCACTGAGCCACCAGGGAAGCCCAGGTGTTGATAGATGTGAAAATTTAATACCTATTCTGTGGAACAAACAAAAAAACACAGATCGGCATGTTCTGCATGTGGTTGGTCAAGAATATCATCTTTGTATTTCAGGGTAGCAGATGCTTTGGTTGTTGCTGCCACTGTCAGGATAGTCACCTAGATATCAATTCTTTGGGGTATAGTTATCAATATTCGTAAAATTAAAAAAATATGAGGGTGGAGCTTAAAAGTTCTAAGACTTTGTTGTTCTTGCACTGCTTTTCAAATTAAGTCAGAGCTGAAACTCCCCTATCCTGGCTACTTAGATGGTCAGTTCCTCTGGACTTGCCTTGATTGTAGAAGAGGTTGTCTTAGTGACCTTCAGGGTCTTTTCTGACTTTCTATTTAACTCCAAGGTAAGTCCTAACTCTTGTTTCAGTCATTAGTTTCAAATATCTCCCCCGCTGAGCTTCTTTGTGCTGATTATAGAATGGATGGAGTTGCAGTTTCTGTCTCCTCCCTTCCCCTGTGGTGGTCTGACTGAGTGCTGAATAAAGGGATGGTGGCCAGAAGGCCCTGTAGCCTAGGGAAGGAGGAAGAGAAGTGAAGGTATGAGATTAAAGCCCCTGGTGAATACCAGGAGAAGAGCCCCTGAATCAAAAGGAGTTCACAGCGTAGTTACTGAGTCTGCCCTTACTCTTTGGGGTCAGAAGAGTTTGGTCTTCATACCTATTATATGCCTTGTGTGGCCAGAGTCTTGGATTAATTCTGCGCGCTCTGAGAGTGCTTTGTATAGCACTGGACATCCAGTAGGTATTAATTATTTCTACTTTGCTTAACTTCTGGAAATCACTGCAGTTGTCAAGTGAACCGGACTATTAAATATTGTATAGGAAGGGTTCATGCTTGTAGCATTTTCATCATTCCAAATACTGTGTTCATTGAAGCAGAGAGCCTTGTCAAGACAGCCATTACCAACAGTTACAGAATGAAAGCAAGAGCTATTAACTCCTGGATAAAAATTGAGGATATTGTGCTTTCAAAAGAAACAAAGGGAGTTTTGAACTATTTCAGTGGGAAATCTCTTTAGATTTAAATATTTTTTTAAATAGAAGTAGAAATAAAGAAGTTAGTAGAGGTAAAAAGACAGTGATGTAAGAGCTTTATGTCATGGTCATATTAAGGTTCATTGTTAAGGTAAAACAAAAATTTTTTACCTGCCATGTATCCTGTTTTGCAGGATGATTTTCTTTTAATGCATCCTGAAAACTGACCTGAGAGTTTGGTGAAATGTCAGACAAGCTGACAAATTGAGAGATGCTATGTTAGTAACCAGTCCTTGTTCTTATGCTCAGATTCATCTGTTTGTCGCTGTTGATTCTAGTCACCTCCATCCTTATCTTTTAATGCTTCCATCCTTCCAAATGGAAGCATTAAATCTTAATCTCGTGTGGATGCCTGCCTTGTAGATTTAAGAGAACAAGAACATGTGAACGTGCCTGCTTAGCCGGCTAAAGAATTTGTCACCAGTCAGTTGATTCCAGGAGCCAGCCAGCTAGGTTGTGCAGAATACTTGTTACTGGATAGTTTCACATCAATTACATGGTCTAATGTTACTCTGTTTGATTCCTCTATTCTGTTAACCCGGTCAAGACCCAAGTATAAAGAAAAAAAAAATCATAGTGGAGTACCTAAACTTTAAGTCATAGAGTTTTAGGGCTGGAAATGACTCTGAGAGTCTAAGACAAGGGCTGTAAAATTCACCAGTTTTCTGAGATTAGACAAATTGCATAAGTGAATGAATTGGACAGGTATAGGCAACAGAGACTATGAGAGGCTGCAGAAGTGTTAAGAATCAGAAATTATTTTACAGAACATTATTCCTGCCAGGCCAACAGTTCTGAGGGCTGGTTCAGCTGCCATGTGGGGGACTCTGGATCCTATGTTTCAGGTTGTGCTTAGTCACTAAGTCGTATCAGACTCTTTACAACTGCATAGACTATAGCCCTCCAGGCGCCTCTGTCCATGGGATTTAACAGGCAAGAATACTGGAGTGGGTTGCCATGCCCTCCTCCAGGGGATCTTCCCAACTTAAGGATCGAACCTGTGTCTCTTAACATCTCCTGCACTGGCAGGCAGATTCGTTACCAGTGAGCCACCTGGGAAGCCATGTTTTAGGTTCCTTTTTTCCCCCTTCAGTATAATGACCTGAGTAAAGATGGGAAAAGGCACTTAACGAAGGACAGACAGCTCGTGAGGGCCAGAGCCTGCTGTTGCTCTGAATCTCAGTCTCATGGTCTTTCCAGTGCATCAGGGTGATATCTAAATAGTAAGGTGGGAGCACCGTGATTTAAATTAATAATTAAAAATGTTTTCTGAACCATTATTTTTTTTAGAGAAGAATAACTAACATGTAATGAAATGCATGGATCTTGCTAGATCTTTATGTGTGTATCCTTCCCGGCTGTGTACCTACCCCTCAGATCACCCTTGGAATTCCTTGTGGTTTTTCCTACTCCTTACCCCCTCCACCCTCTCCATGCACCATAATCACTTTACTGTAAGTCCAAGACACTTGTACTTACAGAGCTGTCTCTGGCTCTCTCCCTCCACTGCTCCCTCCTCACTATTTCCTGCTTTAGATTTAGTTGTAAAGAGATACAGCAAAAATAAGGGTGTTATGTTGCTTGTATATTCCCCCCCAACCCACCCCCACCGCCTCAGGTAAACCCAACAGGATATCTCCTTTCAGAGGGTTCTGTGGGTGCTGCTTCTCGCAATGGTCAACTCCTTTATTCAACAGCATATTTAGGACTCATGATATTTGCCATGATATTAATTATTTGGAGGCCACCTTTTCTCTGAAAGAACTTCAGAAGCTTTTTTATTTCATGATGTTATTGAATCAAAGACCCATATATCATTGCATTGAGCCTAGTGCCCAAAACTCTGGTGACTGACTGATAATATAGCTGAAACAAAACCTACCTCATAGTCAGTGCGGCTTCATTTAAAAAAAAAAAAAACAAAACAAAGCTGGTTCCCAGGCTGAAGCTGTTAAGCAGATTTTTATGCAGGGCTTCAAATGACTAAAAAATCCGGTTTCAATGTGTCCTTTCCTTTGATTTGTAGGGGAGGCCGAGGAGTAGTGCTACCGCTTTGCTCCCCTTCAGGATTTTACCATATTCTGAAAGCAGTGCTTGAAGGACCTATAAATGGATTTTGGCTGTCTCCTAGTGCAGGGATTAACATAGAATTACAGGAGTGCTCTGCATGGTGGTTGGGAAAATAGGGAGGGTGCTGTTCTCTGTTTTGGGCGGACACGGTGCTCCTTTCTCTTGTCTGCTGGTGTTCCCTGTAAAGCAGCCTGTCACTTTGAAAAATGCACACATTGTACCATCTTGCGGTTATAAAGGTTAAGTAAGCATCTTGAGCAGTGCCCCACTGCTTTTGTACTTTCCTTAATGTCAGCCGATAAAGGATTATTGAAAAAAGCTTGCAAGGAGATAAAAGGCTTGCAGGTTGAGGTTGAACAATTGAAATTTTCTGTTCTCAGTGTAGTAAATTACCAATGGCAGATTTAACGTTTGTTAATTATCAGAGCAAAGTACTAAGGATTGTTTTCTTTTGCCTAATTAATTACCTCATCTGGAGTGGAATGTTAATTCAGATAAATGATTATTTCTTAATACCTCTGAAGCTTTCCTTGGAGTCTCCTAGAATTGCCAGTACTGAAGTATGGCTTCCTCACATTCTGAGGACAAGATGTAGGATAAGAGGCCAGTATGGCTGCTCTCCTTCCTGGCTTTTTCCTGTCTCAGAAGATGGCAGGATAACTTACTCAGACTCCTGGTGACTGAGCTGGTTTGCTGTGTTTGAGGAAATGGGCTTCCCTGGTAGCTCACATGACGAAGAATCTGCCTGCAATGCTGGAGACCTGGGTTTGATCCCTGGGTCAGGAAGATCCCCCTGGACTAGGAAATGGCAGCCCACTGCAGTGTTCTTGACTGGAGAATTCCATGGATAGAGGAGCCTGGAGGGCGGGCTATGGACCATGGAGTCAGAAAGAGTTAGACATGGCTGAGCACACACTTCAACAACAACGTATATTTATTTATTTCTGTGTGTAAATCAGAATCATTTTACTGTACAGTAGAAATTAGTGCAACATTGTAAATCATCTGTGCTTGAATTAAATAAATTTTTTAAACATTAGGAAAAGGAAAAGTCTGGATTAGGATTCTACTTAGTTCTGGAGTCTGCTGTGGTAGCCACAGCTAGATTGAGTAGTGTGGTGGCCTTGCCCCGGAGCTGGGAATGTGTGTGTGTGCTTCTCCACACTCAAGAAGCCTAGGGTATCAGGAGTACGTTGAATTGAAGCCATAGAGGCATAAAAAGTACCATCATACCAACACTGTAATACTCTGGAGGAGGGGCTGACCATATAGCTTTCTGACTTCTGCATTGTGTTTGGTACTGTGGGTATCTCGGACTTGCAATCTGCTGGCCTGTGTCTCTGACTACCACTGACCTGGACTGTGGTTCTTGACGCCAGGAAGTGGTGTGGGAACAGGAGTCTTCTTCGTCCCAAGCAAAATAAGTTACCAGCCCCACCAGACATGAAGCTTTTAAACCCAAATATGTCTTCCTGCCTTCAAAACCAGGGTCGAGCGCATGTCAAGTGGGTGCCATGTCTCCAGTAACCCTACTTTGTTTCAGTGTAGGGTAGTTGCTGTGAGATTTTAAATTCAAATACTCCCACACTCACTTTGTTTAGGAAATGACTGTAATAAAGCAAATTGTTTCCTCTTCTTCCCCCTGCCCCCTCCATAGTGCGCCAAGTGAGAGCAAATCGATGCACAGTCAGTTTTGGGTTGCCGTTCCCTCCCTACCCGAGGAGGAATGCTGCTGCTCTCCCTGGCTGCAGCCCTGTGCTAGGGTGTGGCTCCCTCTCCTTAATTCGTCATCTGAAAGCAATTTTGTTCAATTAAAGATTAGAATTAAATTTCAGTTGTAGGGCTTCTGTGCAGAGGAAATGATGCATTAATGAACACACAGATGTCATCTTGCAGCCATGCTGTTTGCAGAACAGTTTCTTCAGGATTCAGATAATGAAAGGGGCCATGGCAGCAGGAGCATCATTTACCCGCTGACATACTAAGTGGAGACGCGCACAGTTATTTGCAAAGCATTTATCATTCTGTACATGGAGAGGGAAAACACACTTTATCTAAAATATTTGAAATAATGACTCCTAAAATCAGATAACAGGAGCCTTAATGCCAGGTGCCACGCAGTAAATTGCATAATGTGGTTGGGTTGGCACTGAAGCCATGATTTGTGATGATGCTAATGATCTATCCAAATAGATGGGAGTTGAGTACAAAAAGAGACTCTTAGAAAAAGACAAGGTGACTAGTGAATTAAAAGTATGGTAGGAGAGGGAAAACTGTGTAGGATCGTATTTCACTTATTGGAAGATCCATCTGCTCTTCTGTACACACATTATGTAAGTCTCACTCTCTGTATTACAAATATCCTGCAGGGTGGATAGGAAGTTCATATATCTGCCTTCAACTATTTTTTTACTCACAGTCAGACATGAATGAACAGAAAGATTTATGTCTCATGTGTGGAATATCTCAGGATGGTAGGCTTTTTTTTTCCCCCCAAGGGAATTGTATACTTAGATTGTGGTACTCTGCACTGCTTTGCTTGATGGCTGTGATTTCTAGGGAAGAGAAACCAGCAAGGGAGTAGGGAGGGTCTGGGGAGCCAGCTTTGGTTTGTATGGTCTTCAGACCTGGGCCATGCAGTGGTCTTAGGCACTCATGGTTACCAGCATATTTTGGTTGCTGCCCAGACCTGTGTCCAGTGTGCCCCGAGTCTCCCTTAGGTATTTTATATAATCTCGGTGCTGCACAGAATTTCTTAAAAGTGTTTTGAACACAGAGGTCTCCCAATATCAGGTGGCATCCATTCTTGGTCATTAATGTCAGTGTGGATGAAATCTACTTGAGGTTTTCTGATCTCCCCGCTCAGGGACCGTTCTCATTCCTCTTCTCTGTTATAGAAAGTCTCTGTAATGTTTGACAGGGGTTAATGGTCCTCTCCTTGAGATGTTTTCCTTTCAGTGCCTTCCGTGACATCACATTTTTCTTGTTCTTTATCTGTGTCTCGTGCCGAGGCCATTTCTCTTCTGCTCCCGTTTCCTTTTCTAGACCCCCGGCTGTGCACGGTGCCCCGAGTTCTGTTTTGCTGATTATTCTCATCTCCCGGCCCCATCAATGCCCATCATCCATTATCAAAATGTCATTAGCTTCCCAATTTTTATTTTCAGTCAGAATTTTCCTTCCCAACTCCCTATCTCTGTGTCTCTCTCTGAAAATTCCACTAGAATCCCAGTGTATCTGTGATAAAGTGCACACATCCTATCTTTGGCTCTTTTTCATCCTTGATTTTTAGTAATGCCCCCTATATTTTCTGTTTCTGTCTGGTTAAATTTTTGACCAGTATTTTATTTTCCTCCCCTTTTCTCTCCTCTCCTGAGTACTTTTATTCCCTGTCACTTTTCCCTTTTCACTTTTTTGCTACCTGCTTTGTTCAGGGCCTCATTATGCATCATCTGCACAGTTTCAGCTGCCTCTTAATTGGCCTTGTGGTTCTAGTCTCTCTTTGCCCCAAACCTTCCTATAGTTGTCTGTTCATCTACTTACTTCAGCATGCTGTTCAAAGCCTTCTGTGGCTTCCTGTGGCCTGACGTATGAAGTCCAAATTTCCTTAGGCTGGTGATTAAGTAGCTCCTTCCTTCTCTTAACAATCCAGCCTTCTCTTTTACTGACTTTCCCTCATAGGTGCTCATTCTGTTCTCCTTATTATCTGCCTTTCAAAATCACACCCTGCGAAAGCCCAGCTCAGATGCCTCTTCCAGGAAACCTCCCATGGTTTTCCCTGGAGCGTGCTTTCCTGCTCTGGGAGCAAATGGGCACTACCGGTCTATTAGGCCACCTGCCACATACTGCAGGTGTTTATTTAAGGATCTTGTCACATGGCTGGGATAGCAGGGGTCATCATATTCTTTTTGCATTTAATAGTCTGTTAATTTTGAATTCAGTATCCTTGTTGGGAAAATAAATTGTAGAGCAAGTCCTTTCACATAACAAGTGCTAGAGCAGCTTTAATTAGAGACACCTGGGTGAGATGAGGTTCTGGTATCAAATTGTGGTCCTGGAGAAGACTCTTGAGGGTCCCTTGGACTGCAAGGAGATCATACTAGTCAATCCGTAAGGAAACCAATCCTGAATATTCATTGGAAGGACTGATGCTGAAGCTGAAGCTCTAGTACCTTGGCACCTGATGCCAAGAGCCAACTCATTGGAAAAGCTTTGATGCTGGGGAAGAATGAAGGGGAAAGGAGAAATGGAGCAGCAGAGGATGAGATGGGTAGATAGTGCCACCAACTCAGTGGATGTAAATTTGAGCAAACTCTGGGAGATAGTGAAGGACAGGGAAGCCTGGTGTGTGGCAGTCCATGGAGTTGCAGTCAGACACGACTGAGCGACTGAACAACAAAAATATATCTTACAGGGCTTTTCCAGCCCTGCTGTCATAATATGTTATATGCTTGTGCTAAGACAAGGCTGGTTAGAAGGGATAAGAGCACAGGATCTGGCTTCAACTATGATTGAGAACTAAGATAGGCAGATTTGTTTCCATCCTTCCAGAGGTTTCCTGGTATAGCCTAGGGTTGTGGTTTGCTCAGCAGTGCCTTAATCTAATCTCAGGAGTGTTTAGATCCTGGGTTAGCAGTCCAGGGTCAGGAGCATTGGCCTTTCTTCCAGGTGCTGGATGCTTCAGGTGGCAGAGTTACTGTCAGCCTGGAAAAGGGGCCCATGGGTCACTCAGTGGTTCTCTAGTAGACTTGAGCAAGATAACGAAGCCCCGGAAACAGGGTTCTTCAGCCAGGTTTAGACTTCAGCATGTACTGCTAGGTTATCTGGGACCTATTCTGGTCTGCCTTTAAAAGAGAATGAAGGAGGGGCTTCCCTGGTGATCCAGAGGTTAAGAATCCTCCTTTCACTGCAGGACACATGGGTTTGATCTGTGGTTGGGGAACCAAGATCTCACAGGCCATGGAGTAACTAAGCCGGCATGTTGCGACTACTGAGCCCACATGCCACAACTAGAGAGCCTGTGTGCCTCCACCCCGTCCCACTTGCCGGAGCTAAGACCCAACACAGCCAGAAAGGAAAAAGAGGATGAAGGAGCAGTGGGAGCTGTGTTGACTGACAGTATCCTTTCATTTGCTTTGTTATGGGCCATCTGAGGTTGTCTGGGGGTTAGGCAGTGTTTATCTCCTGTTAAAGGAGAATCCTGACTCCTTGGGCTGATTGTTGAGCTGGAGTCTCCGAGGCAGGCAGGCAAGGGGTCAGGATTTAGTGGAGATTGTAATCTGAGACCGTGTTCCTGGGTGAGTTAATCTTTCATCCTTAAGAAAATTAAGAAGTAAACTCAAGTTTCTTATAGGTTAAACACTCCTAGAGTTTCCCTTGCTATGGACACATTAGGAAACAGTTTATGTGTAAAGTTTGTAAGTCCGGTAGCTACTGTACACCCTGAACTACAGGCTTCTGCTGCCTTTGGGAATCCTTCATTTATGCAAGGATTTGGCTTTACCTTGTTGCTTCCTAAGAAGATGCTGCTCAATTTTGAGATAACATTTGACCCAAGCTGTAGATACATCAGATGTATCTACTTGTTGCACATGATGCATGTGTCACAAATGAATGTTAAAGTTCCTTTTTAAAAAATTGATTTATGTTAATTGGAGGATAATTACTTTACAACAGTGTGATGGTTTTTTTGCCACACATCAATATGAACCGGCCGTAGGCACGCATGTATCCCCTCCATCCTGCACCCCTCTCACATCCTATCCCACCCCTTCCCTCCAGGTTTCCACAGAGCCCCCGCTTTGGGTGCCCTGAGTCATACATCAAACCTGCATGGTTTTATCTGTTGTACATATGGTAATGTATATGTTTCAGTGCTGTTCTCTCAAGTCATCCCCCCCTCTCCTTTCCCTAATGGCCCTCTACTGGCAGTCAGATCTTGATTGAAGTTTCTATCCGAGGCTGGATTACCTCTGCCAACCAGTTTATGTGCAGCAGTACAAACTAATTATGAAGGTAAGTCTTCCTCAAAGCACGTAGGACTTCTCCAGAGTTTAATAATGAGCCTGCAACATTCATTCCATGCTTTCCTTTTTACCATGATGTGCACACGTTCTTATTTCAGTCTCACAACAACCTACGAGGGAGCTGTGATGGTTTGTCTTCCTATTTTATAAATGACGAAATTTGAATTTCCAGTACTTGAAATGGCTTGTATAAGATGAAGCAGGACTTAAAATTTGATCTTAGGCCTCTGGGCCATTGATTGCACTTTCCACAACCCGTACTGACTTTTGAATATAAGTGATACGGGGATTAGGCAGTTGAGGAGTCATTGCACCCATGTTCCCCTCTGCTAGGCTGGAAAATGAAGAGCTGTCCTTATACCTGTGCACTGTGCTGGAAGAGGTATTTGCTTTTGGTTCAGCGAATGCCTGTAATACATCTTGGTCCTTCTTGTGAGTAACAGTCACGCCTCTGGACAACCCCTCCTTCTGAATGAAGCACATCAGCCCCTGCTCATGTATGAGTTTGAAGCGGTGTGTTCCTAAGGCTTGGACAAGAGTTATTGGAACATAGGGATTTGCCTATGAATTATCTACATAAAAGACTCTGGAAAATGACATTCTGAACAGCTGTAGATGAAATTATAGAAGACTGGCAAGAGAGTTCTCCCAGCTTTTGCTAACCCCCAGCAATGCATTTCTGTGTGCACTGTATAATGCAGATGGTGAAAGCTCTGTTGAGTCTTATTTAGGAACCTTTTCCACTTTGATATCTTTACTAGTCTTCCTCCCACCATTAAGCACTTAAACATTTTCAAAAAATTTTATTTATTTTGGTTGCTCTGGGTCTTTGTTGCTATGTGTGGCCTTTCTCTAGTTGTGGTGTGAAGGCTTCTCACTGCGTGACTTCTCTTGTTTGGAGCATGGGTTCTAGAGCTCAGGCTCAGTAGTTGTGGGGCATGGGCTTAGTTGCTCTATGGCATGTTGGATCTTAGTTCCTGGACCAGGAATTGGACCCCTGTCCGCTGCATTTGCAGGCAGGTTCTTAACCACTGGACCACCAGGGAAGTCCCTCTAAGGACTATTAAGTGCTGTCTCATTTTTGGATATATTTTTAGTTCTGATTTGAGTAAGACACTGTTTCCTCTATCTTGTAAGATTTCCCATTTGTGTATGTTTTTCTCCAAAAGGTGTATGAACTCTGTAGGTCAGAGTTCTCCTAACACCCTTGCCTCCTTTTTATGTTTTAAGCCAAATTCTGATTCCAAGGGAAACTATGACCTGCCAGGCTGTTAGTGTCTCCTCTCCCTCCATTGTAGATGTAACGTGCTTACCTCATTTTCTGAGTTTTATTGAACTCTCACGTTTACTGCGTTCTGTGTTCCTGGGGCATAGTGAATGCTATGTGCAAACAGCAGCAAAGAGTGGCAGGCATGCCTGTTACATAAATTTCCTCTGCTTGTGCACGTGCTCCACTGCCTTCAAACTTCACTTACCAAACACAAGTTCAAAGACAAAACTACAGCGCATTAAACCAGGTGCTAAGCCCTTCTGAGTTCAGGGCACTAGGTGGTTGGGCTTTCGCTCACCCAGGAGGCTGGCCCTGAACTAAACAGATCAGAAAGCCTGGCAGAAGCATATATGCCCGTTCTGATGTTCTTCTTGTTTTCACATTAAGGAAAGTGGATAAGCTCTTACTTTCTTTGTTTGAATCTCAGGTTTCAGAAATAGGAAAGGTTAGAAAATCAATCCATTCTACCATTCACTGTTTATCTGTAATTTGCTGAAATGTTTTCTTCCATCTACTTCCTTTCTTGTCATGTTGGGTATGTTCTTAATATATCAGTGTCAAATATTATATCTGAATGTGAGCCCGAATCTATTCTAAGTACCAAAATGAAAACAAGATGCTTTTATGTTTAGTTTTTAGCACATTTGGGATATTGGATTATCTCAAATATTGTTTTAAGATAGGTTTTTAAAATTTTAGCCTCCTGCACCCCAATGATATAACTCATTTATCTTCTTTTGACCTGTCAAGCCTGGTGAAAATTCTGGGCTTCTCGCGCCTCCTGAGAAAATAGGTTATTTTTTTAAAAAAATTAATATGTGACAGATTAACATCCTATGGTCCATTTCAGTCCCCACACAATGGCTGGTTTTGTAGAAGATGCTGTTAGGAAAACTGCTATTAAATTAGCAAAGAGCCCTCTTTGCTGTCTCAGATGAGAATCATGAAGTTGGCTTACACATTCAGGGTGGCACTTGATATGATCTATATTCTAAAGAGACTCTCCTTTTACTAATCAAGAGGCTATCACCTGATCATACTTGGAAGAGAAAGGATAAATGTTCCAGGACTTATAAGTTCAGAGAAGTGGCTTAAAAGAGTGTGGTGCTTTAACAGATCTGTCTGGCTTTGAAATCAGACTGAATTCAGGTTGTCTGTAGCATAGAAACTGGAAAATTTTAGGCACACGTAAAAATGCCCCCAGAGGTTGGGATTTGGTTTCATTTGAGTGAGGTTCAGGATTTTATTTTTGAAGCTTCCAAGAAGATTCACTAAATGGCTAGAGTTGAGAATCACTTGCTTTAACATTTCTAAACCTCAGTTTCCTCATCTGTATGGTGGGAGAGGACTTCCCTGGTGGCTCAGTGGTAAAGAATCAGCCTGCTAATATGGGTTTGATCCCTGGATGAAGATCCCCTGGAGAAGGAAATGGCCACCCCACTCCAGTATTCTTGCCGGGAAAATATCATGGACAGAGGAACCTTTCAGGCTACAGTCCATGGGGTTGTAAAGCGTTGGATATGACTTAGTGACTAAACAACAACAGCAATGATGGGAGAAGCGGATTTCCTGATATGTAGGGTTGTGGTAAGGATTAAGTAAATGAGCATACCATCTGCTCAGTGGTACGGTGAAGGTGAAGCCGCTCAGTCGTGTCCGACTCTTTGCAACCCCATGGACTGTAGCCTACCAGGTTCCTCCATCCATGGGATTTTCCAGGCAAGAATACTGGAGTGGGGTGCCATTTCCTTCTCCAGGAGATCTTCCCAACCCAGGGATTGAACACGGCTCTCCCGCATTGTAGGCAAATGCTTTACTGTCTGAGCCACCAGTGAAGCTCAGACGGTAAAAGCTCAGGAAGTAAATGTGAGTTGCTAGTATTATTATTACCACCCTTACTGAGTCTTTGTTGAGGTTGAAAGCTAAATTGGCATATATTTCTTAAACTTGAAATGTGTGCTGATTTGTTAGAAATGTTGCATGGAATAAAAATGGTGTCTGCCCTAAGAGAATGGCTTGATGAGATTCAAATATCATGCACAACTTCTTGCCTCCTGCCTCCCAGGGATAGTGTGTCAGAGAATGGCTGGAACCACCTACCTATGTAGAGTCATCCCTAGGGTAAATATTTCTTTGAGGAAAAATTTGATTTATTAGATGCTAGGGATATGGTCACACATCAGACCTAGCATAGACTGGTAGAGGGATGGAAAAGTAAAATGGAAATGATAATACAAGAGGAATAAGTGTTTTGTTAAGGATAATGGAGACCTTAAAGCTAAGTAGGAGATAACCAAGCAGAGAGGGTTGAGTAAGCTTGGAGGAAGTAATATCACTAGCAGAGGAAATTACAGTTTTAAAGAGACTTGAGTTAAGAGACTCTTGGCACAGCTGGGGAACTTCCAGTAGTTTAGTGTGTCTGGGGTTTTAAGTGTGCACTTGGGGAGGGGGCGTCTAGGAGATGGTGACAAGAAGTGAGATTAAAGCTGTAAGCGAGGGCCTGGATCACTGAAAGCCTTGTGGACCCAGGCATGTGAGATTAGAATTGATCATGAACTGAAGGTTTTGTGCAAAGGAGGCACGTGTGTAGACTTGCACTTGAGTGTTAGCACCGCCAGCCCTGCAGCAGCGTGAAAGACTGTAGATGTGAGTACCAGTTAGGATGTTGGTAATGAAAGTCCAGACGAGGAGCTCTGAATTCAGGTAGTGACATGGAGTCACAGGGAGGTGGACAGATGGCAGAGAGATTAAGAAGGTGGGATTGATAGGCGTCAGCCCAGGCCTTGTGTCTATCTGATGTCTAGGATGGACATTCGGCTTGTCTACTCTGAATGCAAGATGCTTCCCTTTAGAAACCTTCAGTGGCTCTATATTGACTGTAATCTGCCCTGAACAGTTTTTCATCTTCATCTTTTACTAGATTCTTCTATGAATATATTGTGATCATGCTTTGCTTATTCATCCACTTCCCCATCATGCTTTCCCCTAGTCATTCCTGGATGAGGTTTTTATTCTATCTGTTCTAAATTACTGCACTGAATGTCTAGGAATTTGGCAGTATTTCAAGAAAATATATGCATTTGAAAGCCTTGGTCAGCCTTTCTCAAGCACTAGAGAGAATCTTGACACTCGGTCTGAAGCATCGTTCTGTATAAAGAATTAACTCCTCTCCTGTACATCTGAGTGGTATGCATTTGGTACTTTACTGAAGAGAATAGCCACTTCAGTCACTTTTGTTCTGTGGATCAGAATAGAAATTATTTGTTTCTTGCTCCTGTCTCAGTTAGATTGTAAACTGAGTGCTAAGGTTTCTAGCATTAATATGATGATTATTATTAGTGCTAAAAATTGACTTTGATTGCTCTCATCAGATTATAAACACAAAATCCAAGGGGCTGAAAATATTTATTATGGCCAGCTCTGGTTCTGTTTTTGTGTAGAGCTTGTGGGGTGGAAATGGCTTACAGGTCTCTGTGTCACACAAATACCCTGATAGATGCCTCAGTTTTTGTGTAGAAAACGTTGGAGACTTAAAATTTTTCTTTTTTTTTGCCATGCCTCATGGCTTGCAGGATCTTAGCTCCTCGACCAGGAATGAAACTTGTGCCCTGCTGCAGTGGACGGACAGAGTTTTAACCACTGGACCACCAGCGAGGTCTCTATGTTGGAGACTTAAGACTTATTTTAGCATCATACAAGGAAGCACAGAACAGGTTGCCCAGTTGAAGCTTACAGAGAAAGCATTTTGACTGTCCATCAGCAATACAGACTGTAGGGCCCTAGAACTCTGGAATTGGACCTCTTTTCAGTGATTACAGGCTTTGTGCCCCCACTGTATATATAGGAAGGGAGGAACACTGTGCCCATTCTCAGCATTCTTAGTAACGTCTAAGAGTACATCAATGAGCCGTTATTCACAACTAGGTGTTCACAGTGACTGATAACTTCTGATTTCAGGTTTTTTTTTTTTTTTGGATGTATATATAGGCTATTGCAGAATAAACTAGTGAATTAGTTGGAGAAGGCAATGGCACCCCACTGCAGTACTCTTGCCTGGAAAATCCCATGGACAGAGGAGCCTGGTAGGCTGTAGTCCATGGGGTTGCTAAGAGTCAGACACGACTGAGCAACTTCACTTCACTTCACTTATAGGCTGACCTCTGCCTTTTTGATACAGTCAAGTAGTTGCTTGATCAGTGCTGAAGTAATAGAATTGTGATCCAAAATACTGAATTTTAAGCTTAATTTTTCAGTATTTTTACAACGCATTTCTATTGAGTAACTACCAAGGACCAGGTATGATATTGAGAGAGATTTGATGTGATGTTTAAGAGTTCTCTCCCTCAGGAGATTAATATTCTAGAACAAGCAGTGGTGATAACTATTTAAGTCACCTGATTGATCTGGAATTACATAAAACTTTTACTGCAAGCATTGAAATAAGAATTTATCCCCTTTCCAATCAACGTCTACCCTGTATCCATGAGACTGTTGTAGCTTCACGCTTCCCTGCTGAAATGGCAGGTCACACCGACCTGTTTGACTTTGGGTGTTTCCATGACTGGATAAAGTTGGATTTATCTCATCTCCCAGGGAAAACGTGTTGGTGAGCAAGTATTATCACATCTTCTCTTGCTTTTCTGTTTCAATGCAGCATCCTATTCAAAGAGGCAAATCCCAGATGTTTTGTTAGAAGAAATCTGTGGGCCAGATCACATAATACTTGGTGTGTTTGATAGCTGCTGGCTAATTAGCTTGGGACTTGTTACCTAGAGGTAACAAGGCGGGGGACTTGTACCCCCTCTGAAGTCTTCATTGCATTGTTAATACTAAAAGATGATCCCCTGACACTTGTTTTAAATGTGATTATTTCTTTTTTTTTCTTTTCTTTTCAAAATTGAGGTATAATTGACATAGGACATTATATTAGCTTCACGAGTACAGTAGTATTTGTGTACCTTGTGAAATGATCACTATAATAAGTCTGTTAACCCCTGTCACCATACATAGTTACAAAACTTTTTTATTGTTATAAGAACTTTTAAGATCTGCTTTTTTTTTTTTTTTTTAAAGAAACTTTTGAATATTGACCCCATGGACTGTAGCCTCCTAGGCTCCTCTGTCTTTGGGATTCTCCAGGCAAGAATACTGGTAGCCGTTCTCATCTCCTGGAGATCTTCCCCACCCAGGAATGAAACCCAGGTCTCTTGCATTGCAAGTAGATTCTTTACTATCTAAGCCACCAAGGAATCCCCACGCATATGGTATTATTGACTATACAGTTAACCCTTGAACAGCAGGGGCTAGGGGCACCCATCGTGCGCACAGCGGGACATGCACCTGTAACTTCACGGCCAGCTCTCCACATCCCAGTCCTCCATCCGCATATTCCAGTGGCCGTGGATTATGTGGCACTCTAGTGTGTTTTTAGTGGAAGACGTCCACATATCAGTGTGCTTGCACAGTTCAGACCCATGTTATTTAAGGGCTTGTTGTCGTCATTCAGTGTGGTTATTTCTTGCAGCTTAGTGATTTATTTGCCAAACTTTGGGATTTAGTTTCTTAGGGCATCCTGTTCCACACAGGTTTGAAAGCTGTGATTTACCGTGCCTAGTTACCATATCAATAAATCACATAGTGCTATTTTTGAGTGTTTAAAGAAGTACAGGAAAGGGTGCCATCAAGGTGCTTGCTTCCTTCTGTGTAATCTCCACCAGAAGTCTCCAAACTTTTTTGAATATGTGCCCATACTGGCAAAAAGATTTAGAATAAGCACCTCTGTTAAGTACATATACATGTGCGTGTGTTTTTGTGTATGTGTGCCCGCCCAATTGTGTCCAGCTTTTTGCAACCCTGTGGACTGTATGTGGCTCATCCATCTCCTCTGTCCATGGGGTTTTCCAGGCAAGAATACTGGAGTAGGTTGCTGTTTGCTCCTCCAGGGGATCTTCCCAACCCAGGGATAGAACCCCTGTCTCTTGATTCTGTCTCCTGTACTGGCAGGCAGATTTTTTTTTATCACTGCTCAACCTGGGAATACACATATACGTATACATTAATTGAAAAGTTTTATGTACTACTGGAACAATGTATTTTATAGATCATAAAACACAAAATTAGTAATTATTAAAAAATGAGATGAAAGACATTTACTAATAGACATTTTTTTTTTTTAACTAATAGACATTTTAATGTAGTGTTTATCCTGATGGATGTCTTTCAGACCGCTGGTGTAGACAGGAAGTGCTAAGGGTGCTTGGGAGGGAGATGTCCTCTCCTATGGCACACCGGGGCTTCCCAGGTGCCTCTAGTTGTACAGAACCCAGCTACCAGTGCAGGAGATGCAAAAAAGAAATGGGTTCGATCCTTGGGCCTGGAAGAGGGCATGACAACCCTCTCCAGTATTCTTGCCTGGGGAATCCCAGGAGGACCCTGGTGGGCTACAGTTCATAGGGTCACAAAGAGACAGACACCACTGAAGCAACTTAGCACGCACACACGCGCATGGCACATGGATGGAGAGGGAGTTTTGGGTGAGACATAACCAGTGAGTCATAGCAGGGCATGGAGGAAGACATAGGGCTTGGTGCAAGCAGTAGGGAGCCGTGGACTTCTTACAGGGAGTTCTGAGGTATAGGTAGTGCTCAGTCACTTAGTCAGGTCTGACCCTTTGTGCCCCGTGGACTGCTGCCCACCAGGCTCTTCTGCCAATGGACTTTTCTAGGCAAGAATACTGGAACAGGTTGCCCTGCCTTTCTTCAGGAGATCTTCCCGACTCAGGGATCGAATCTAAGTCTCTTGCATTGGCAGATGGGTTCTTTACCATTAGTGCCACCTGAGAAGCCCTCCTGAGGTATAGAAGTGGGCTTGCTGAAGGTGAGTGGACAGGATCGATGATGGGGGAGGGTGTGAGTGGCGAGAATGTGAGGAGACAAGCTAGGATCCCATTCCCACAGAGAAACTGAGGTGAGAAAGGGAAGTAGAAGGGTGGTGGCAGTCAAGGTGAGGAACGGCTCAGTGTTCGGGAACTGCTGAGGGGCCAGCGATTTTCTTTTAATGATTTTAGGGCTGCTAAGGAGGAAGTGAGTCTTGAGGACTACAGGAAGAGAGATGTGTATCGGGGGGAACTAAGGAGAGGCCTATGGAGAGAACTGGCCACGTTCAGACCCTTACTGTCCCCAGTTCCACTTCAGCTTTTTAAGGACTGCAGCAGTGTTTTTAGAAAATGGTTTGTTTACTTCCTCCTCTTCTTTCAGGTTAAATTACAGGAACCAGTTTTCACAGCTAGGGTCAAAGCTGAGTTATTACGAGGCAGGAAATACTTTCCCCGTTGTGTTATCTCCTTTCAGGCTTTCTTCTCTTGCACTTTTCTCTTGGAGGAGATAGATGTGTAGCTACAGCCTCCGCAGCCCCTGTGAACGTGATGGATCTGAGACTTCCAGAGATCAATCTGGCACAGAAAGTAAAGCAGCAGCCACATGGCTCTCTTAGAGGCAGAGTTTTCTTCCCTTGGACAGGATAGAGCTTTAATTGAATCCAAATCACATCTCATCCCATGAATGCTGGAGAACAGTACATTTTTAACTAGGAAGAGCATCCATTATTTATTAGCCATGATACTAATTTACCCTGAGTGTGTGTCTTAGAGCTGGCTGTTCATCCCCGTGTGGCCTCTGATGTAATGCCATTGTGCTCCCATACTCAACTAAGAGCTCTGAAGATTTTCTAGCCTTGTGTTTTCCTGAAGCTGCTATTTTTTTTTTAATGTGTACTAAAATATTTACTCACTAATACCATATTGCACTGCAGCTGAAAAGAGGAGGGGAAACTGGGAATTCCTGTTGCTATGGCTCTTTTTTGCTTTTACACCTAAGGTCCTTTTGGGAGGTCCTCTCTAGGGGAGCCTTCACTCAACACCAGGCCTTGGGAAGTGGAGTGGGACTTATCCAGTTATACTTTGACACTGCAACTTTATCCATTATTTGGTACTGCTGGGCTCCAGGATACATGTCTGGATCTCACAGTTAGAGATGTTTGATTCGTGGAACATCTGCCTTTGGAAGATGCAGGCACGTTTTGGTGTCCCTTATAGCATTCCCACCAATACACACACACCGGGGCTTCCTTCGTGGTTCAGCAGGTTAAGAATCTGCCTACAGGGCAGGAGACACAGAAGATGAAGGTTTGATCCCTGGGTCAGGAAGATCCCCTGAAGGAAAATGGTAACACACTCCAGTATTCTTGCCTGCAACAGATGAGCCTGGTGGGCTACAATCCAAAGGGTTGCAAAGAGTCAGGCATGACTGAGTGACTAAACACACTTGCATGCATAGCATCTGCCCCATCTCCTTGCCAGGTTAGTTGCCCCTTGAACAGCACAGATTTGAACTATGCCAGTGCGCTTGGATTTTTTCAGTGGTAAATCCTGGGACTTCCCTGGTGGTCCACTGGTTGAGACTTCAGCTTCTAATACAGCGGGTGGGGTTTCAGTCCCAGCTCAGGAGCGAAGATCCCACATGCCTCAGGGCCAAAAAGCTAAAACATAAAACAGAAGCAATATAATAACAGACTCAATAAAGACTTGAAAAATGGTCCACATAAAAAATCCTTAAAGATAAAAAGGAAGTACTGCAGTGAAGCTTGCCCTTCGGTTGGTTGACTCCGCAGATGTAGAGCTGCTGATACGGAGGGCCAAGTGTAAATTATAAGTGGTTTTTTTTTATGGTGAGAAGTGAGGTGGCCCTAAATCCTGTATTATTCAGACGACAGCTTTGTATGCATATTCTGCCTGTTCATAGAGGTGTAATTGTGATGATAGCTAACATGGACTCAGCATCACTTAGGTCCAGAAACTATTTTAAGAACTTCATATGTATTAACTCATTTAACTCCCATAACAGTCTTATGAGGTAAATACTACTGTTATCTCTGTATTTTGCGTTTTCATGCAAGGGGAAACCATTAGGCCATTTAGGTATGACCTATATCAAATGCCTTATGATTATACAGTGGAAGTGGTGAATAGATTCAAGGGATTAGATCTGGTAGACAGAGTGCCTGAAGAATTGTAGACAGAAGTTTGTAACACTGTACATGAGTCAGTAACAAAAACCATCTCAAAGAATAACAAATGCAAGAGGGCAAAGTAGTTGTCTTAAGAGGCCTTAGAAATAGCTGAGAAAAGAAGAGAAGCAAAAAGCAAGGGAGAAAGGGAAAGATATAACCAACTCAATGCTGAGTTCCTGAGAATAGCAAGGAGAGATAAGAAGGCCTTCTTAAATGAACAATGCAAAGAAGAAGAGGGAAACAATAGAAAGGGAAAGACTAGAGATCTCAAGAAAGTTGGAGATATCAAGGGAATATTTCATGCAAGTATGGGCACGATAAAGGACAGAAGTGGTAAGGACCTATGTAACAGAAGCAGAAGAGATTAAGAAGAGGTGGCAAGAATACCAGAACTGTACAGAAAAGGTCCAGATAACCATGATGGTGTGGTCATTCACCTAGAGCCAGACATCCCGGAGTGTGAAGTCAAGTGGGCCTTAGGAGGCATTACTATGAGTCTGGTGGAGGTGGTGGATTTCTAGCTGAGCTATTTAAAATCCTTAAAGATGATGCTGTTAAAGTGTTGCACTCAATATTATCAGCAAATTTGGAAAACTCAGCAGTGGCCCCAGGACTGGGAAAGGTCAGATTTCATTCCAATCCCAAAGAAAGGCAATGCCAAACAATGTTCAAACTACCAAACAGTTGTACTCATTTCACATACTAGTAATGTTATGCTAAAAATCCTTCAAGCTAGGCTTCAGTTCAGTTCAGTCACTCAGTCGTGTCCAACTCTTCGCGACCCCATGAATCGCAGCATGCCAGGCCTCCCTGTCCATCACCAACTCCCAGAGTTCACTGAGACTCACGTCCATCAAGTCAGTGATGCCATCCAGCCATCTCATTCTCTGTCGTCCCCTTCTCCTCCTGCCCCCAATCCCTCCCAGCATCAGAGTCTTTTCCAATGAGTCAGCTCTTCGAATGAGGTGGCCAAAGTACTGGAGTTTCAGCTTTAGCAGCATTCCTTCCAAAGAAATCCCAGGGCTGATCTCTTTCATAATGGACTTCAGCAGTATGTAAATCGAGAACTTCCAGATGTAGAAAATGGGTTAAGAAATGACAGAGGAACCAGAGATCAAATTGCCGACGTTTGTTGGATCATAGAAAGCAAGGGGATTCCAGAAAAGCATCTGCTTCATTGACTACATAAAAGCCTTTGACTGTGTAGATCACAACAAACTCTCGAAAATTCTTAAAAAGGTGGAAATATCAGACCACCTTACCAGTCTCCTAAGAAACCTGTATGCGGGTCAAGAAGCAACAGATAGAAGCAGGCTGGTACAGAATGGGGAAAGGAGTATGACAAGGCTTTATATTGTCACTCTGTTTATTTAACTTATATTCAGAGTACATCATGTGAAATGCCAGGCTGGATGAATCCCAAGCTGGAATCAAAGATTGCCAGGAGAAATATCAATAACCTCAGATAGGCAGAGATGATAACCAGTGTAGTAGCAAAAAGTAAAGAGGAACTAAGGAGCCTCTTGATGAGGGTGAAAAAAGAGAGTGAAAAAGCTGGCTTGAAACTCAACATTCAAAAAACTAAGATCATGGGATCCGGTCCCATCACTTCATAGCAAACAGATGGGGAAAAGTGGAAGCGGTAACAGATTTTATTTTCTTGGGCTCCAAAACCACTGCAGATGGTAACGACAGCCATGAAATTAAAAGACGCTTGCTCCTTAGAAGCAAAGCTATGACCAACCTAGACAACGTATTAAAAGCCAAAGACATCACTTTGCCAGCAAAGGTTTGCATAGTCAAATCTATGTTTTTCCAGTACTCATGTATGCATGTGAGAGTTGGGCCATAAAGAAGGCTGTGCCAAAGAACTGATGCTTTCAAATTGTGGTGCTGGAGAAGACTCTTGAGAGTCCCTTGGACTGCAAAGAAATCAAACCAGTCAATTCTAAAGGAAATGAATCCTGAATATTCATTGGAAGGACTGATGCTGAAGCTGGAGCTCCAATATTTTGGCCACATGATGTGAAGAGCCCACTTATTAAAAAAGACCCTGATGCCAGGAAGGATTGAAGGCAGGAGGAAAAGTGGATGACAGAGGATGAGATGGTTAGATAGCATCACAGACTCAATGAACATAAATTTGGGCAGACTGCAGGAGACGATGAAGAAGCCCGGTGTGCTGCAGTTCATGGGGTGGCAGAGAGCCAGACGTGACTTCACGACTGAACAACAGTACCAATCTCTATGTTATATATGAGGAAAACATTAAGTTAAAAGTTGTAAATAAGTTGTCTAGTGAGTCTAGTACAGGTTGTGGAGTGAAAAGCTGAACTGATATACCTGCCTTGTCACTTAACCAATCACAACTCTTGGTGTTTTCATCTGAAAATTGGTTTACCGGTAGTACCTTCTTATTGGACTTTGGAGGACGTGTAATTCTACACATTGCAAACTTTAAAAAAGCATCAGCCACCACCACCCACCATCATCACCACCCTTATCTTCATCATCATAGTCATCCATCCACTCACATGAGATACTTCAAACCCCCGACCAGGGCAGTGTCAAAGGATTAATTTCCTTTGGTCGTCAGAGAATTGTTGAGCTTTACTCCCTTGAAAGTAAAGGGAGTACTCCTTTATTTTTTTCCTTGAAAATACAGTGGCTGAGAAATTGGAAATGGTAAGCCTTTTCCAAGCTGGAAGCCAGGTAGGGTATTTTCATATAGAAAGGTAATTTTTTCCCCTGTTCTCTTCTCTCCTCCCCCTTTTTACCCCTGCTCAGCTCTAGGGGGCAGGTATGAGAGTAGATGGAACTGGAGGAGAGGGTGTTGAGAATGTTGGTAAAAGAAAAAGTAACCACCAAACATGTATGCAGAACACTCCAGCATTTAATTAAGGCCCGCAGCTCTTTGTCAGCCAGCAACTCTTCTCATGGTGAGAGAGGCAGAGAGCCTTGTCACTGTCTCTGGAATTATTTGTATAATTCAGCAGCTGTTTCCCTCAGATGCTTACCACACGGGGTTGGGTTATAAAGACGTATGAGGAGAATTGCTGAGGTTCAGACACTTGTGTTCACTGTTCAGCTGAGAGCCACTTAGGCTGTTCTTGTACAAATGCATTAGATTATGGTTAAGCAGCTTATGGACATAAAAACACATTAGAACTTTACAGCACTCTATAAATTATAGTTTTTGCAGCATTCACAGCCACAATGCTAGGTAATTACATTCATTAATCTACTACTAAGAGCACATAAAGTTGCCTCCCAAACGGTACTGTGTGTGTCAGTGCTCAGCTGGGAAGGAGAGCTTCCCCCTCCTTTGTTCCATCTCTCCCTGTTCCATTAAGTCTTAACGCAGGAAGATTTTGGATGGCGCATTGAGGGATTCCCTAATACCGTCTAAGAAACCCATTTCTCTCAAGGTTAGGCTCCAGCAGGAAGCCTTGTAGATAATCTTTTTATGTTGAAGTGCCTCTAGTAACTACCCTGGATGCATTTATTTTCTTTTTGAAAATGGACAAATGTCTCATTTGGAAAACCAGCAGCGGTAAAGCAGTTGAAAAGAGATTTATGATGGAATCGGTTATCAAACACTTTTTCATGCCTTCTTTTCCCCGTCTCTAGGAGCAGTTTACATGGTGGTCTTTTCAATTTTGGATGTATCATCAGTACAAAGGGTTGCTCTCTTCCCATGCCAAACCTTCGTGAAGTTTCCATCTTTCCATTTCATGTGGTGATGGGAAATCCATTTTTCTTTTTTTCTTTTCCTGGCAACTTTTGCACTTCTCATAAATTATGGAACGCAGATTTTAGGGAAAAAAAAGATGAACATTTATGTGGTGTTATTATTCCAAAGAGCAAATTGTACTATTTTTTTTTTTCTTTTATTTTACAGGGTAAGTAGACCAAGTGATGTGCTTATTTGAAAAAAAAAAAGAATAGAGAAGTATGCAAAGACTGAGTTCAGAATCACAGTGTAAATCCTGGGCAGTGCTCTAACCACATCCCAGGTGTCTGCATTCGGGTCCATGAATGTAGCGTGAGCTCTAGAGTCACGCAGCTCTGCATTGAATCCTGGTGTTGTCTTCAAGCCATGTGACCCTGGTCAAGTTAATTCATAGTAATAGAATGACTAACTCTAGTCTGTTCCAGAAACTGTATTACTTTATTTAATTCAAATAGCTGCTTTATAAATTCGTTGAGACACTTAGCCCCCATTTGATGGAAATAAGAAAACTGAAGCTGCACAGGGTATTATGGTAATTAAAAGAGGTATATCACTCTGTACACTATATCACTCTGTACACCAAAAGACACTCAATACTCACATTCTTAAGGCTATATAAAGAATAGGTCCCACCATCAATCCTCAATTGCCAAAGACAGCATTTTATAATGACTGACAGTTTCCCTTTGTAATGACTAGGAACATGATTGTATTACCTAGGAAGAGGAATTCCTCACTTAGCATTTATTATCTACTTTATGCTAGGAAATATCCGAGGCACTTCCCACAGATTTCATTAGGCCTCATAACTCTGTCCCTGTCCTGGAGCAGTAAAAATGGAGATCTAAACAGGCTGGAGATTTGCACAAGGTCACAAAGCCACAAAGTGGCAACACCAGGGCTCAAACCCAGATCTAAGTGCTGCCAGAGCACCTGCTTGTATCAGTCCTAGACTGAACAAAGACACAGTGTATTGATAGCAGTGAGGGGCAGTAGTTTTCTCAGCAGGAAGTTTCTACTGTGGAAAATAATGTAAGAAACTGATGTCATAGGATCTCTATCAGAGTCTGAGGTAAGCAGCTTTGGCTTCATGTCCTTCAAAGCAGCCCCGGCTTCTAGGGTGGGGTGCAGAGTTCCTTTCTTCAGCAGGCAGGATGGCATTCTTGGTCCCTGAGGAATCTATAAATTTTGTGGACTACCCACAGCACTAAATGGTATTGTAACATTGGATAACTGCTGAGAAGAAAAGCGGTGGCTCTGGTGTAAATCAGTGTGCTGACGAGGGGACGATAGAACTGCAGGGTGGTATCAGCCCCAGCATCTCGTTTCTACCCCAGCTCCTCTCCCCTCTCTTTCCAAACAGCTGCCATATTGGATTACAGCTGCCATATTGGATTACAGCCATGTGTGGGTGCGGTGTACTAGCAACGTGACAGCAAGTAGGCCAGGGGAAGGGGAAGTCTCCCTCAGACTCGTTGCCATCCAAGGTGTAGTTTAAACCACAGGCTCAGTGTTTGCTACATGACTGATTTCCCTGCCAGCCCATCTGCTTGCACGCACACCCTCCCAAGCTCACACAGCAGGGTCGGCCTTTATCGTCTCAGGTCCTGCAGAGCCGTGCTCTCTCACTGTGGTGTTGACTGACTCCTCCACTGATTACGAGCGTGTATGCTGACGCCAGTTTGTTTAGCCAGTGGTTACCTTTCATAGCCTGTGAACAGGATTTCACTTTTATGCATGTGATTTGTTGAGCTTGTGGTGGTATCAATAAATTCTCCCAGGATGTAGAAGGGTTGATTTTCCTATATCTAGATGACATTTTCCAGCCCCCTTTCCTCAGGGGACCAAGGCCCAGTGTCACACCACATGCTTCTGTGTGAGAGAAGGGAAGGAAATTTTTTAAAGAGGAGGAAATGGTTTCAAGGATGTGACTTGCAGACACAGTTTCTGAGATATGTGCCTGTGAGGGTGTACAGGGTTCCCCCACTGTCTGAAAGTTCCTGTGAAATCTTTCGTAAACCAAAATGGCATAGAGCCAAGACGCAACTACTTTAGGACACAGATGCACAAAATAAATCAATATAAAGCACAGATGTTCACAGATACTGTTCAAAGGTATGGCAACTAGATGCTGAGATGCAGAGTGTAGTTTCCAGGGAAGGAGCTTGGTGGGGTCACTCTTGCTGTTTGGGGTGAATGCTGCCTCTCTAACAGCATTTTGCAGAACAGACACTGAATACTATTTTTGCTTTTCACTTCTTTCCATAAAAGTGAAAAATCCTCTTCGGATTTCTTTTGGTTAGGGGAAACAGATGCAAATGTAGGGTTTTTTGTAAAAGTGAAGTGGCATAAAGTGAACTTTGGAAAAGTGGGGGATACCTATAGGCGTGAGCTGTAGGGATGGGAAGAATGGGCTATGTACTGAGTAACTCAAAATTACTGAGTTAAACTGTGGACGGCTCTTATGGAGAAATTAAAGTGCTGCTTCTTAAAAATGGGTGAACATTTTCAGAAGGGACTCTCGAGTCTTTCAGCAAATCTCTGTGGCTTATGTTTTTATATAGCAATCATTTTCTCAAATCAGACATCCCTGTGTCTATTAGGTAAACACAGAAAGCATAGATTATGAGTTAAACATATCGACAGCATTTCAAGTGCTATCAGAGAACATTTAATTCAGTTTAATTTTGTGATAAATCTCATGTTTAATCCTCTGGTTACTCTGTAATCATGTCTCTATTGATCTTTTCTGAATGACTGCCTGCAGTTTAATAAACTTTGCCATTAACCTAGAGCTTCTAAAGGGAGGGATTGATTCCATTATCAAATCTGATAGACCCAATAAGTATCTAAACATCACTAAATCTATCTATAGGAAGCTTTGGTATAGAGACAAGGCTGTGACTTGTTCAACAAACTGAGTAAAAGTTTGGGCATCTTTGCATGACATAATTGCCTCAAACTTAGCGTCCAGGTCTCTTGTGCAAACTGACACTGCCTCTCAGGTCAGTGGGTACCTCTTAAGTACTTTTCTGGGTTCTGTGAAAGCCTGCAGGGTAGTTCATTGTATTTTCCCTCATATGATGCTAAAGGAAAAAAAATGCTTCTGGTTAAAATCTGAAATAGAAGATGGGGATTGATGGGAAAGGCAGTGGAAGGGAGAGTGCATTCAGAGGCTGGAACCATGTAAACAAGCTCCCAGACTCGGAAGTCTTGCCATGAAACCTGTGTTTATGTCTCATTTAGTGATAGAGCATTTGCAATATATGCCAAACAAGAATTTCTTGTTTTTTTTTTTTTTTGCGCCTGTGGGTATTTATAGCCACTACCATTATCCATTAATATTTATTGAGCCACATAGGCAGAACATGTGGAGTTCAGGGTCTGGAGCATTTGTATACTTTCTTATTTTTATTTTTTTTAAGGTCAGAAGGGTGTCATTCTTTGCCACTTTTCACCCTTGAAATGGTGAAAATTGTCAGTTTTAGATAAAAAACAAAACTTTTATTTCTGTCTGGATTTGTATTGCTGATCTGAATCCTTCAGAGAGAGTTCAAATGCTTGACGTAAGGGTCATAGCCTTTCCCTAATTATGCTTTGGAGGGGAAATGGAGGTGAGAAGAAGGATTTTATAATGAGACAGTACTAAACTATAATTTAAAATTTTCTTCAAACAAAAGGTCATAATCCTGACACTTAACAAATAAGGCTCTAACGACCTGGTGTTAGGGAATGAGACTAGGATTAGAGCCAAGGGACCCCAAGTGTGTTGACAAGAGCTGACTCTCTGACTTTGGGATGTCATTTGTATACCAAACCTCCGTTTCCTCATTTAGAAAATGAAAATAACCCAAATGAAAATGAAAATCATTTTCATTTGGGTTATTAGGAAATCAAGTGAAATGATTTTAAAAGGTAAGCTTGTTGTACACTCGCAACTCTCAGTTGCTACACAAATATTAGTGGTTGTGAAAAGTCATAAATTAGTCCTTGCTTTATATTCATAAATTTGTCTTAACCTTTTATTAAATCATGTCTAGTTCTCAAATCAAATCAGAACCATGCCTAGTTCTCAAATCAAAAGAACATGCTTTTATATCAGAGAAATATCATAGAGATATTTAATTCTGGAAAACGTGATCTGGAAGAAAAAGTGCTACTGAATCAGTGAACTCTTAAGTCTACATTGGTTGAATGTTTTATATGTGTTCAATAACCTCTGAGGATAATAATAACATCAAAGAGTTTGATGCAACCTAAGAGATTATCTCATGGAGGACCCTAAGTTTTCAGACATTGAAACAGATTGGTCTGTGCCATTGACAAGCCAGTTAAGATTAGTTTGAGAAAGGATGTAACAATTGTTTGTGGAGTGTGGGGAGGTATTAATATATATATACATGGGTATGTTGGTTTTCACTGTTCTGTAAATGAATGGATGCCTGCTTGTTTCCATTGGAAAGTTGACTACAGTTTCTGGGAAGTTGGGAGAAAGTTATAGAATTAGTACTGAAGGAATTAATTATTTCATTGTTCTCTAAAAACCTATTTAAACTACTTGAAAAACTCGAGCCATAAAGGGATTGTCTTTTATCCATATACCCTACCTAATATTGCTGTATAAACGATTTATATTCGGGCTATGTAATGTGAATTTTGCCAGAAGTGGCTTTTCCTGTTATTGAATAATCCTAAACACTAAGTTACCTTTTGTGAAATTGTGTCTTGTTTGCTGAGTAGACAGAATTAGGCCTTTTGTGTGTGTGTGTGTGTGTGTGTGTGAGAGAGAGAGAGAGAGAGAGAGAGAGAGATTTTGTTCTCCTAAGTGAGCCTCTCCAAAAAGTGGTTACTCATACCCATGCACCACCTCTGTTTATATGAAAGCACAGCCAGCCCTAACTAAAGTTAAATCTCAAGGTGTTTTCAACTGCGTGTTAGTAGAGGCTTAATTTCTTAAGAGCCGAGCTAGAAGGACGTATTAGTGGTCCTCTTTTTTTTCCCCACTTTGTAAGATCTGAATCACATCAGGATTTTGTTTTCCTTTTTTCTCTTCTGGGGAAGGTTAAAGGAAAGAGTGAGGATCGGAACTGGTTTAGCATGGCAGAAAAGAATGGAGGACTCCTCCATAACTCAGAATCCTAATCCTTATTTTGCTTTTTATTTCCCCTGTGGTTCATTTCATTTCACTTTCTCTCCTTAAGTAATTAAAGATTCACTTAGGGGCCAGACGTCGGTCATTTAAAATGAAGGTGTGGTAGTATGTGGGCACCTGGGTAAGAGGACAAATTGGAAACATTTTAAGGGAAGAAAATAAAAATCTATCTTATTATTTATCTGGCTCAAATGTCCGTATATGAAGAGGTTGTCACTGGCTCATCAGGGTCCTTGTCTTGAATATATGGATGACAATATCAGCCACTCCTGATTTTTCTGTGAATAGAGAGGTATTGAGACCCAGAAAATGGTAATCTGGCCGTGAGATCAAGCCACAAAGATGATGGCAAGACCTGTCATTTTCCCAGTCAGTGCCCTTTTTTTCTCTTGTATTTAATGGGGTAACTTACCATATCTCTTGAGGATCTGTTTACCCCCTCTTAATATACAAGGGGATAATGGTGACTTTACCAACGATGTGGTGGGGAATAATAAGCTTGAAGGTTCTTGGGTGGAAATGTGAGAGCGGAGGAGGGATATGACTCATAGGGTGGGGGAGCAGTGTCCTCCTCTAATTCTTTTGTTCAAAAACAGCTCACTGTGCATGTCATTCTGTGTCCTCCACTAGGAATTCAGAGATGATGAAGTTATAACCAGTCTCCCTGTGGAGCTAAACCTGAGTGTTACAGCAAAGGACCAGTTACTGATTATTTTGCTGCAATGGGCTTCCGCGGTGCTCAGTGGTAAAGAATCCACCTGCAGTGCAGGAGACGCAGGAGACATGGGTTCGATCCCTGGGTGGGGAAGACCCCCTGGAGGAGGGCATGGCAACCCACTCCAGTATTCTTACCTGGAGAATCCCATGGACAGAGGAGCCTGGTGAACTGTGGTTCATGGGGGTCAGAAAGCACTGGCCATGACTGAGGTGACTAAGCACACTTGCTGCACTGTAACAAGTACATTAACTAACCCTTTCCCCACATTTTGCATGGAATGCCTAGTCAGAAGTGAGTAATGACCAGTTAAAAGTGGTCTCATTAGGAGTACACATCCTCTCAGATGTGAGTGGGACCTCCTTGGGTTATATTTGAATGCATGAGAAAGCAGTAGGAATTTGTGTGCTCTGTAACCCTCTCTCAAGGCAGCACACCAGACTCTCTTTGCCCTCCAAAAAGCCTGAGAATTGCGTGGTGCTTACTTTCTCTTCAGGCTTCCTGACGCTCCCCTCTGTTGTGTGGGTTCCCCTCCCCTTTCTGGACTCGCCCTTTGTGTACATCATTGCCCTTAAGCCCTCGCTGATGAGATTTTCTGCCTCAGTCATGCTGTGCTCAGCTTTCAGAATGCTGCTGTTATGGAGGAGTTAATTTTTTTTTTTAAGGTTTCCTTTTCGTCATGCTGTATTTCTCAGATTATCTGGAGGGACTGTAATCCAATTTTAGGAATCCTTCAGGGCTAAGAGCCTAAACTGTTTTAAGCAGTAGCATC
Organism: Bos indicus; assembly: GCF_029378745.1. Lineage (NCBI taxonomy): Eukaryota > Metazoa > Chordata > Mammalia > Artiodactyla > Bovidae > Bos > Bos indicus. Next base: position 31,767,481 of record NC_091784.1, on the reverse strand, counting down.
TGGTTGCCAGGGACTCAGCCGCTTTGAGCATGTTAAGGTCTAACAGCAGCCAACTCTCAATTATCTATGGCGATGGGAGACTGCTGGGACGTTTTCAATTCACCGAGTGTGCAAAAATCTCGCTTAAGCTGATAGTTGTGATCTCATCCCATAACTGAATTTAGGAAAGCTTCTCAGCGGCTGGTTTTGAGGTCCTTCCCCACCCCCTCACTTCTAACAGTGGCTCTGCGCCTTTGACAGGTGTTTTCATATACTGATTTTGTCTGTGCTTGCACTCTCTCCCTTTTTAAACCTTTTTTTTATCTCCGTTTGGATTCCTTTATGTCATATGCATCGTATATAGTATTTTAATAAGGTACTTGTTTGTTTTTACATTTAGAAATGGTAAAAAGTTATGTATGTTTTCTTTCTTTGCTCTTTGATTCATGTGTTCATGAGAGAGGATGTGGCCAAACAGTAACCAAGGTATTTGAAAGAAAAATAGGACAAACTCTACTAAAAGTTAGCCTCTGAACAGCTGAGATGTGACTGTTACAAGTGAAGAAGACAAGGCACAATGTGAACTCCTCCTTGACACTGACAGTGATGTACAGACCGGGCACTGCTCCTGAGCCTGACTGAGACATTCATGTTCACAAGGTTCACAGTTGAGTTGTTTTCAGTGGAACCTTCATGGGAGAAGGCAATGGCAACCCACTCCAGTACTCTTGCCTGGAAAATCCCATGGACGGAGCAGCCTGGTAGGCTGCAGTCCATGGGGTCGCGAAGGGTTGGGCACGACTGAAGTGACTTAGCAGCAGCAGCATGGTCTAAAGCCAGTCCTTCCAAAGTATGGCCATCCCTTTGTTCCAAGAATCTGAAAGATGAATTCTTTCTGATGGACACTCAATATAATCTAGTAATTATGATATCTAGTAATAATGATATGTCAGCTATGCATGATAGCCAGTTGTGACATTTTAAAAAAGAGCTCTATTGAGGTATAATTGACACACTAGTAAATTGCCTGAATTAAAAGTGTAACAGTTTTATACTCTTGACATGTGTATACACCCATGAAACTATCACCATGGTCAAGACAAGGAAAATGCCCATCACCCCAGAAGTTTCCTCTTGTCCCCATATAATCTTTTCCTGTGTCTCCATGGAAACTGCTAGTCTGTTTTCTGTCACTATTGATTATTTTACATTTCTTAGAATTTCATGTTAGTGGAATCATACAGAATGTATTCTTTTTTTATTCAATGTAATTGTTTTGAGGTTTATTCATGTTGTAGCATACATAAATAGGTTATTCCTTTTTATTGCTGAGTAATATTGCATTGGGTGAACTCCGGGAGTTGGTGATGGACAGGGAGGCCTGGCATGCTGCGATTCATGGGGTCTCAAAGAGTCGGACACGACTGAGTGACTGAACTGAACTGAATATTGCATTGAATGGTTATATCACAGTTCATTCATCTGTTGATGTATATTTAAGTTTTTCCCAGTTTTAGGCTGTAACAAAGCTGATATGAACACCCATGTACAAATCTATGTGGGCATGTGTTTTCATTTCCTTGGGGAAATACTTTGGAGTAGAATAGTTGATACATACGGTAGGTATACTTTGAGTTTCTAAAGAAACAGTCAAACTGTTTTTTAAAGTGACGGTACCATTTGCACTTTCTACCCGTAGTGTATGAAAGCTCCTCTACATCCTTGCCCATACTTGGTATGGTCATTCTTTTTCATTTTAGTCATTCTAATATGTAGGTAGTAGATGTACTTTACATTTCTCTAATGATTATTGCTGCTAAGCATCTTTTCATGTGTTTATTTGCCACCCATGTATCTTCTTTAGTTAAGTACTAAATCTTTTGTCCGTTTAACAAATTGAGTTGCTTACTTTTTATGTAGTTTCAAGAGTTTAAAAGAATGTATTCTAGATACAAAACTTATATCAGATACACATGTTGCAAATATTTTTTTCTTGTGGCTTGTATCTTCATTTTCTTAACAATGTCTTTTGAAGAGTAGAAGTTTATATTTTTAATGAGGTATAATTTATCAGGTCGTTATTTTTTTTTTTTTTGATTATGTTTGTGGTAACATATCTGAAAAATCTTTGCCTAACTGAAGTTTACACAAGTTTTCTTGTAGATGTTTTTTAGTTTTAGGTTTTAAACTAGGTTTATGATATATTTTGAGTTAATGTTTCTAATAGATTGAGATATGGATATATGTATATCTATCTATATAGTTTGCACATAGATATCTTCTTGTTCCATTGACATTTGTTAAAAAGATTATTTCTCTACAGAATTGTTTTTGCACTTTTGCTGAAAACCCACTGTCCATATATCAGTAGGTCTGTTTCTGGACTCTCTATTCTATTGTATTGATCTGTCTTTCTATTTTGGTGATAATGCAGGGCTAAAGTTTTCATCCATTGTGAAAAATAGCAACAGGAAGCATTTTGCCTGCTTCATGCCTATTCCACTTTAGTGTAATACTTCATTGATTTACATGAGTTGTGAGATCCTTTCTTAGATATTTCAAGTAGGTGGCAAAATGTCTGGCATACAGTAGATGTTTTTGATTTTTTTTTTAAAAGATGAACATGAGAGTCCCAAACAGGATAAACCCAAGGCAAGACACCCCAAGACACATATTAATCAAAGTAATGAAGAACAAACAGAAAGAGCAAATATTAATAGCAGCAAGGGAAAAGCAACAAATAACACCCAAGGGGATCCCCATAAGTATAATAGCTGATCGTTCAATGGAAACTCTTCAGGCCAGAAGGGAATGGCAGGACATACTTAAAGTGATGAAAGAGAAAAAGCTACAACCCAGATTTCTGTACCCAGCAAGGATCTCATTCAAATATGAAGGAGAAATCAACAGCTTTACAGACAAGCAAAAGCTGAGAGAATTCAGCACCACCAAACCAGCTCTTCAAGACATGTTAAAGGGTCTTCTCTAGATAGGAAACACAGATAAGGTTTATAAACTCAAACCCAAAACAATAAAGTAAATGTGGTTTATGGGATCATACTTATCAATAATTACCTTAAATGTAAATGAGTTGAATACCCCAATGAAAAGACAAAAAACTGGCTGAATGGATACAAAAGCAAGACCCCAATATATATGCTGTCTACAAGAGACCCACCTCAAAACAATACAGACTGAAAGGGAAGGGCTTGAAAAAGATATTTCATGCAAATGAGACCAAAAGAAAGCAGGAGTAGCAATACTCATATCAGATAAAATAGACTTTGAAATAAAGGCTGTGAAAAGAGACAAAGAAGGACACTACATAATGATCAAAGGATCAATCCAAGAAGATGTAACAATTATATATGCACCCAACATAGCACTGCAGTATGTAAGAGAAATGCTAACAAGTATGAAAGGGGAAATTAACAGTAACACAGTAATAGTGGGAGACTTTAATATCCCACTCACACCTATAGATAGATTAACCAAACAGAAAATTAGCAAGGAAGCACAAACTTTAAATCATACAGTGGACCAAATTAGACCTAATTGAAATCTATAGGACATTTCACCCCAAAACAATGAATTTCATCTTTTTCTCAAGTGCACACGGAACATTCTCCAGGATAGATCACATCCTGGGCCATAAATCTAGCCTTGGTAAAGTCAAAAAAATTTAAATCATTTCAAGTATCTTTTCTGGTCACAATGTGGTAAGATTATATGTAAACTACAGGAAAAAAACTTAAAAATACAAACATTTGGAGGCTAAACAACACACTTCTGAATAACCAACAAATCACAGAAGAAATCAAAAAAGAAATTAAAATATGAATAGAAACAAATGAAAATGAAAACATGACAAACCAAAGCCTATGGGATTCAGTAAAAGCAGTGCTAAGGGGAAGGTTCATAGCAATACAAGCTTACCTCAAGAAACAAGAGAAAAATCAATAACCTAACTTTACACCTAAAGCAACTAGAAAAAGAAGAAATGAAGAACCCCAGGGTTAGTAGAGGGAAAGAAATCATAAAGGTTAGGGCAGAAATAAATGAAAAAGAAACAAAGGAGACTATAGCAAAAGTCAACGAAACTAAAAGCTGGTTCTTTGAGAAGATAAATAGACAAACCATTAGCCAGACTCATCAAGAAAAAAGAGAGAAGAATCAAATCAACAAAATTAGAAATGAAAATGGAGAAATCACAACAGAAAGCACAGAAATACACAGGATCTTAAGAGACTATTATCAGCAACTATATGACAATAAAATGGACAACTTGGAAGAAATGGATGAATTCTTAGAAAAGTATAATCTTCCAAAACTGAACCAGGGAGAAATAGAAAATCTTGAGACCCATCACAAGCATGGAAATTGAAACTGTAATAAAAAATCTTCCAACAAACAAAAGCCCAGGACCAGACAGCTTCACAGGTGAATTCTACCAAAAATTTAGAGAATAGCTAACACCTATCCTACTCAAACTCTTCCAAAAAATTGCAGAGGAAGGTAAACTGCCAAACTCATTTTGTGATGCCACCATCACCCTAATACCAAAACCAGACAAAGATGCCACCAAGAAAGAAAACTACAGGCCAGTATCATTGATGAACTTAGATGCAGAAATCATCAACAAAATTATAGCAAACAGAATCCAACAACATATTAAAAAAATCAAACATCATGACCAAGTGAGCTTTATCCCAGGGATGCAAGGATTCTTCAGTATTCGCAAATCAAGCAATGTGATATACCACATAAACAAACTGAAAGATAAAAACCATATAATTATCTCAGTAGATGCAGAGAAAGCCTTTGACAAAATTCAACATCTATTTATGATAAAAACCCTCCAGAAAGCAGGCATAGAAGGAACATACCTCAAAATAATAAAAGCCATATATGATAAACCCACAGCAAACATTATCCTCAATGGTGAAAAACTGAAAGCATTTCCCCTGAAGTCAGGAACAAGGGTGCCCACTCTTACCACTACTATTCAACATAGTTTTGGAAGTTTTGGCCACAGCATTCAGAGAAGAAAAAGAAATAAAAGGAGTCTAGATTGGGAAAGAAGACATAAAATTCTCACTGTTTGCAGATGACATGATCCTCTACATAGAAAACCCTAAAGACACCACCACAAAATTACTAGAGCTAATAAATGAATATAGTAAAGTTGCAGGATATAAAATTAACACACAGAAATCCCTTACATTCCTGTACACTAACAATGAGAAAACAGAAAGAGAAATTAAGGAAACAATTCCATTCACCATTGCAACGAAGAAAAAATATTTAGGAATCAGTTCACTTCAGTTCAGTAGCTCAGTTGTGTTTGACTCTTTGCAACCCCATGAATCGCAGCACACCAGGCCTCCTTATCCATATACTTAGGAATAAATCTACCTAAAGAAACAAAAGATCTATATATAGAAAACTATTAAACACTGATGAAAGAAATCAAAGATGACACAAATAGATGGAGAAATATATCATATTCATGGATCGAAAGAATCAATACAGTAAAAATGAGTATACTACCCAACGCAATCTATAGATTCAGTGCAATCCCTATCAAGCTACCAGTGGTATTTTTCACAGAACTAGAACAAATAATTTAACAATTTGTGTGGAACTACAAAAAACCTCGAATAGCCAAAGCAATCTTGAGAAAGAAGAATGGAACTGGAGGAATCAACCTTCCTGACTTCAGACTATACTACAAAGCTACAGTTATCAAGAGAGTATGGTACTGGCACAAAGACAGAAATATAGATCAATGGGACAAAATAGAAAGCCCAGAGATAAATCCATGCACCGATGGACACCATATCTTTGACAAAGGAGACAAGAATATACAATAGAGAAAAGACAATTTCTTTAACAAGTGGTGCTGGGGAAACTGGTCAACCACCTCTAGAAGAATGAAACTAGAAGACTTTCTAACACCATACACAAAAATAAACTCAAAATGGATTAAAGATCTAAATGTAAGACCAGAAACTATAAAACTCCTAGAGGAAAACATAGGCAGAACACTCTGACATAAGTCACAGCAGGATCCTTTATGACCCACCCTCCCAAAGGAATGGAAATAAAAGCAAAAATAAACAAATGGGACCTAATTAAACTTAAAAGCTTTTGCACAATGAAAGAAACTATAAGCAAGGTGAAAAGACAGCCTTCAGGATGAGAGAAAATAATAGCAGATGAAGCAAGTGACAAAGAATTAATCTCAGAAATACACAAGCAGCTCATGTAGCTCAATTCCAGAAAAATAAACAGCCCAATCAAAAAAATGGGCCACAAAATTAAGCAGACATTTCTTCAAAGAAGATATACAGATGGCTAAACACAGAGATCAAATTGCCAACATTCGCTGTATCATGGAAAAAGCAAGAGAGTTCCAGAAAAACATCTATTTCTGCTTTATTGATTATGCCAAAGCCTTTGACTGTGTGGATCACAATAAACTGTGGAAAATTGTGAAAGAGATGGGAATACCAGACCGCCTGACCTGCCTCTTGAGAAACCTATATGCAGGTCAGGAAGCAACAGTTAGAACTGGACATGGAACAACAGACTGGTTCCAAATAGGAAAAGGAGTATGTCTATTGTCACCCTGCTTATTTAACTTCTATGCAGGGTACATCATGAGAAACACTGGGCTGGAAGAAGCACAAGCTGGAATCAAGATTGCCGGGAGAAATATCAATAACCTCAGATATGCAGATGACACCACCCTTATGGCAGAAAGTGAAGAGGAACTCAAAAGCCTCTTGATGAAAGTGAAAGTGTAGAGTGAAAAAGTTGGCTTAAAGCTCAACATTCAGAAAATGAAGATCATGGCATCTGGTCCCATCACTTCATGGGAAATAGATGGGGAAACAGTGGAAACAGTGTCAGACTTTATTTTTTTGGGCTCCAAAATCACTTCAGATGGTGATTGCAGCCATGAAATTAAAAGATGCTTACTCCTTGGAAGGAAAGTTACAACCAACCTAGATAGCATATTATTTTATTTTATTTTTTAACTTTACAATATTGTATTGGTTTTGCCATATATCAATCAACATGAATCCGCCTAGATAGCATATTAAAAAGCAGAGACATTACTTTGCCAACAAAAGTCCGTCTAGTCAAGGCTATGGTTTTTTCCAGTGGTCATGTATAGATGCGAGAGTTGGACTATGAAGAAAGCTGAGTGCCAAAGAATTGATGCTTTTGAACTGTGGTGTTGGAGAAGACTTTTGTGAGTCCCTTGGACTGCAAGGAGATCCAACCACTCCATCCTAAAGGAGATCAGTCCTGGGTGTTCATTGGAAGGACTGATGCTGAAGCTGAAACTCCAATACTTTGGCCACCTCATGCAAAGAGTTGACTCCTTGGAAAAGATGCTGGGAGGGATTAGGGGTGGGAAGAGAAGTGGAGGACAGAAGATGAGATGGCTAGATGGCATCACCGACTCCATGGACATGAGTTTGAGTGAACTCCGGGAGTTGGTGATGGACAGGGAGGCCTGGCGTGCTGAGATTCATGAGGTTGCAGAGAGTTGGACACTACTGAGTGATTGAACTGAACTGAACAAATACATGAAAAGATGCTCAACATCACTCATTATCAGTGAAATGCAAGTCCAAACCACAATGAGGTACCATCTTACACCAGTCAGAATGGCTGCTATCAAAAAGTCTATAAACAATAAATGCTAGAGAGGATGTGGAGAAAAAGGAACCCTCTTACACTGTTGGTGGGAAGGCAAACTAGTACAGCCACTATGGAGAACAGTGTGGAGATTTCCTTAAAGCACTGGAAATAGAACTGCCATACAATCCAGCAGCCCTGCTGCTGAGCATACACACCGAGGAAACCAGAATTGAGAGAGACACGTGTACCCCATTGTTCGTTGCCGCACTGTTTACAATGGCTAGGACATGGACGCAACCTAGATGTCCATCAGCAGATGAATGGATAAGAAAGCTGTGGTACATACACACCATGAAATATTACTCAGCTATTAAAAAGAATGCATTTGAAACAGTTCTAATGAGGTAGATGAAACTGGAGCCTATTATACAGAGTGAAGTAAGTCAGAAAGAAAAGCAGCAATATAGTATATTAGTGCATATATATGAAATTTAGAAAGATGGTAACGATAACTCTGTATGAGAGACAGCAAGAGACACAGATATAAAGAACAGACTTTTGGACTCTGTGCAAGAAGGTGAGGGTGGGATTATTTGAGAGAATAGCTTTGAAGCGTGTATATTACCATATGTGAAATAGATGACCAGTCCAGGTTTGATGCATGAAACAGAGCACTCAGGGTCAGTGCACTGGGACAAGCCTGAAGAATGGGATGGGGAGGGAGGTGGGAGAGGGAGTCAGGATAGGGAGACACATGTACACCCATGGCTGCTTCATGTCAATATATGCCAAGAACCACTACAATATTGTAAAGTAATTAGCCTCCAATTTAAATAAATTAATTAAAAAACAAAAGCAAAAAAAAAAAAAGTGATGAACATGAGAGGTTATTTTTTTGAATGCCATATTGATTATTTTGTAAATTCCTATAGTGTCTGCTTTGGTTATTTACTACAGAAGTTTAGGCCCTAAAAGTAGGTTTGTAAGTCCCATTTGTTCGGAAGTCCAAAGTGGGGGCCCAGTATGAACATATCCATGTAGACATGAATTTTAAAAGGGCTGTTATGTCTTGTTTCTTTAATTTTCACTGCAAACTCTTTTTTTTTTTTTTTTGCACTTAAGTGATGGAATCAGTGTTTGTAAAGCCATTCAAAAGCAAGTACAAATGCAATATAATAAACAAAGGACTTAACAGACTAAAATGACGGCACACAGCCAGCCAATAAGATGGTGACAGAGAAAGTGTGTTTTCTTTTTCTCCTGGCTTCTCTGTTATTTTCTTTGCAAGTCCCCAAGATCAAGTAACTAATTGAAGAGGTTCTGCTCAGATTGCACCCCTCTTACACGTGTACGTACATTGGGGCACATACAAGCACTCATATTTGTAAGTGATGGGCGGCCCTCAGTTTAGGTTGGGAAAATCAGAGAGGCTCTCTTTCTAAGATCTATTTCATGCACGACAGGCAAATTGTGCCGTTATTTTCTGTTTCCTCTGGCTTCATCTGTAATCAGCAAATGGAGCCCTGCAGCCTGCACAGTGTTCCGTCTGCAATTTTTCGCTCTCCCTTAGTTTGCACAACACCAAACCATCTCATTTTGAAATTCAAGAGTGGCAGAGGAAGCCTTTGGTGGAAGGTTGTAATTTGGGAGAAGGGAAAGTCAAGAGCAAGATCACGTTTCCATCACCAAGAAGAAAGGCTGGGTGTCGAAGGAAATTGCCACTATTAGTCGGTCTCTGAGCCTGCCTCTCAGCATATGCACTGCTGTGACCCTGCCCTCCATCACCAGTGACCTAAAAATCACATAATTTCAACTGTTCACGAAACCTCTTCCTGTCTGTTGTACATAGCTTGTGCACTTACCCCCTCTATTGCCAGCAAGTGTGTGTAAATCTTTCTACCTCACAGCCTAGCCTTCTGTTGGCTGGCTGGCATTCTTGCTTCTTCTTGTGTGTGTTTACTCGGTTGCATCCGTCGTGTCCGAGTCTTTGTGACCCTTTGTAACCTGCCAGGCTTCTCTGTCTTCTGAGATTATCGGATGAATGCCTTAAAGCATTTCCCCTAGATCTTTTTGTTTTCCTTCTGTCCTCCTCCTTTGTTAATCTGCTGAATGCTTCCCCTTGCTGAGTATGAGGCATAGTCATCTTATTTTAAAAAGCCACTGTAGATATTTCTGATAGACATTAATTTTCTTTGGGAACCATGGTAGACTGATGGCTCAACAGGCCTTTGAAAATTGCCATTCGTTGATCCTAAAAAGTTATTTTATACACCAGACAATCTGTCTTTTTATATTGAAGCAGTGCTTTATAGGCTGCCCAAGTTTCTTTAAGGGAATACTTAAATTAGTTGCTGATAATTTGTTGGTGGAAGGATGTATGCACACATACACATGTATGTAACCATGTGTTCAACTCTTTAGAATGTTAAAAGGTGAGTAGTTTATAATCTATTTGTCTTTGAGTCTCATTGCTTAAAATGGACAGTTTTTGTTTTCATTTCACCCCCAAGATAGCCATTGAGATGTTAAGTGATTATTTTACTTCATACATAGCAAAGAGTCAGGATAGGTTTGTAGAGGAAATAAATAAATAGCAGCCTGTTTCTTTTCAGGAACTGTTCCAAAGTGTCTATGTAGTAACTTATAAATAAACCTTAATCTTTGAAACAGTAAAGATGCTCTCTAAAGATAACCTTTTAAAACCTTTTATATAATAAAAACTTTTTAAAAGACTTCATTTCTTCTGCAGTACAGCAACTACTACTCCAATAAAAATTAAGTTAAAAAGTGGTTCATATTTTCTTTACTTCTTAAGCTACCACCTCTGTATACATCTTGAAGCTCTCTTTCTTTCCCTCTCCCCCTCACACAGCCTGCATAGTTTAAAATTTCAATATTAATTGGAGCTGAGATGATTGTACTGCTGCTGCTAAGACTTCAGCAGGTCTCTTACAAGCTAATGTCACGGCATGGGGTCCATTTGCTCTGTGCAGCTATTCTATGGTGCAGTGAGAATGCCTTGATTAATATGCTGCATGAAAATAAAATGGATTTAGAAAAAAATTATACTATACTCTCATAAATATTAATTCACATTTGTATGGAATTGCACATAATTTTCAGTATACTTTGGAGCACCTTCAGTATGAAGAAAGATTTCGTTTCCAAAGAGAATGGCATAATTTTTTCAAAAAAAGCACGGCTGATACATTATTAAATATCATTTGTTTATTAATCTGATACTCCACATCCATATGATGTAGGGCAGTAGGTGGACTGTGTGACAGAGAAAGGCATTTTTTTTTTCAGCCTGTGGGAGCTTATGTATTACCTTTAGAAGTGGTGCAATTTAATCATATTATATAGAAGCAGTTCATAGTGGGACTCACCTGCCTGCTTCTGCTAGTGTTGCCATTATAACTGAGCATTTTTTCATGAGAGCTGACTAAGTTGGTTACATGAGTGGTAAGTTGCTTCAGTCCTGTCCTACTCTTTGCGACCCCATGGTCTGTTTAGCCTGCCAAGCTCCTCTGTCCATGGGATTCTCCAGTCAGGAATACTGGAGTGGGTTGCCATTTCCTTCTCCAGGGGATCTCCCCAACTCAGGGATCAAACCTGTGTCTCTAATGTCTCCTGCATTGGCAGGCAGGTTCCTTACCATTAGCGTCACCTGGGAAAGCCCCAAATTGGCTAAATGTGAGGCCAAATACTGAGCAGATGTCTGACATAGCTGGTTGTGGTAGTAGACCCTGGACAGCATAGCGGACATTTATTGAATATTTGCCATGTGTTATGTGTTGTGTGCAAAGCTCTGAGACTGGGATCAATGGCTTCGTGCACTTACTTCAATCTCAGCTTGTCCCCTGAACACCTCCTCACCACATTCTTATTGTCTTGGGAGAGTTGCCTCTCCAATGGTAGAGGGTAAACCATCTGCAGTGGTAGCAGCTGGAAGTTAAACCAGAAACCACTCATTTGCCTTAGAAGATTGTTGTCTTTGATATTTTTATAGAAATTTTGTTTATTTTTGGCTATGCTGGGTCTTCATCACTTTGCACTGGCTTTCTCTAGTTGGCGGCAGGCAGGGGCTTACTCAGCCTTCCAGTGTGCGGGCTTCTTGTTGCAGGGCTTCCCTTGTTGCAGAGCACAGGCTCTTGGTTTGTGAGCTTTAGTAGCTTTGGCCCACGGGCTTAGTTGCTCTGCCGCAGGTGGAATCTTCCTGAGCCAGGGATGGAACACCTGTCTGCTGCATTGGCAGATGGATTCTTATCCACCGTGCCACCAGGGAAGTCCCAATGTTAGATATCATCTTGCCCCAAAGATTACGCCCTTCCCCATCTCTGGGACTTCCTGCTGTTTTCTGTGATCCTTTTTGTGTGCCACCAGTGCCTGCTTATCCAGGTTCCTTGGTTTTCTGTTCCTGTCAGCATTCCTGCCTTGCTTCACTCACTCTGTGTCAGAGGCAGCTTATAAAGATAGTATTTAAATCACTGTTGTATTTTATAGATTTGGATACATTAGCTAGTGGTCTTGCTTATTTAGCAAGCATTAATTTGACCATCTGTTATTTGCCAGGTTCTGTAAGTGAAGCACTGGGGTTACTGATGCTTAGTACCTGACCTCATTCTTTCAGAGAATCATGCTACCAGCTGCCTCAGGGCCTTTGCACAAGCTGTTCTCTGTGCCCAGACTTTCAAATCTAGGTCAAGTGCCAGTCATCTCCTGAGCCATGGCACCCCTCCTCCAGACAGACCACTTCCCCCTATTGTAGCACCTGTGGTCTTTCTTTTAAAACAGCTTAGTTTGCAATTACCTGTTTGTGTGATTTGATTAGTGATTTGATTATTTGTTCCCTAATTTCTAAATTCCATGAAGTTGGGGTCTTTTTGCCCCACACAGTTGTTTTCTCAGCGCCTGTAGGATAGTGCTGAGTTTGTACTTGGCATATAAAGGGTGCACAAAAAATATTTGTTGAATGAGTGGAACCCTGAGAACATTGCTTTGCATCACCAAATGTTCTCCTTTAACTGGCAACATTGGGAGGTGGGGTGTCCTTCAACTAGAAAAGGGAGGAATATGGAAGAGTGGGCTTTTGAGGTTTAGGCAAAGCAGATATTAAAAGTCCAAGGTCCCCAAATTTGGCCATGGCTAAACTGGGGAAGACATCAAGGAGCACTGTGTGTGTTAGTTCGGGAGTGTGGAGATATTGGAAAGATGTAGAAGAGATAACTGCCCCCAAGAATGCTGGCTGTGAAGAAAAGAGAGAGTGGTATTTTGAGAATGAGAAAGGGATGAAGGGGAATTTTTGTTTTGGTCTTACTGTATTTTTAAATGTATGTTCAGGATCATAGAAACCGAGAAATTGTGTGCAGATGAGGCTCCAGGAAGGAACATTTTCAGTGTAAGGAGGAACACATCCGTCTGTGCGTGCCCAGTCACTCAGTTGTGTCTGACTCTTTGCAACCCCGTGGACTGTGGCCCACCAGGTCCTCTGTCCATGGAATTTCCTAGGCAAGAATACTGGAGTGGGTTGCCATTTCCTCCTCCAGGGGATCTTCCTGACCCAAGGATAGAACCCAAGTCTTCTGTGTCTCCTGTATTGGCGGGCAAATTCTTTACCGCTGAGCCACCTGGGAAACCCCAGGAACATGTTCACTTATGAACAAATGATTGAATACCAAATCATTTTATTTTATTGCTTAATGTGTATATTTCTCAGGGTTCTGAAGGACTTTGACAGGTGTCAATCAGCCCATGAGGAAAATGGGCTCAGAGTTGCAGGGACTTACTCTGAGTTTTGTAGTGAATAATGTCAGCGTCAGAACCCACGTCTTCAGCATCTCAGGATGCCCTGACCTGCCTGCAGGCACAGAGCTCACCTGTGTCCTGTGACTTGGAACACTTGTCTGTAGTTCCTATAGGTGCTGTCCCCTAGTCTAGAAAATCCATTACCCTTTTCCCACCCTCTCCCCTCCCCCGGCCACAGCCAGGAAGAAATGACGAGTTACCGTTGATCTTGGTGATATGGTTGTTACATATTTTGCAAAGGAGATGGGAATTAAGGAACTCGGGGTAAGAGGAACTTGGGGTAAAAATATAATGCACTAAGGAAATATTTTAATCTTGTGAATTGAGTTTCTTTCACTCTGGCTCACCTCCACCTGGCCCTCCTGGTATGTTCAGTGCATGCACTTAGTACTCCTTTTCTGAAACATAGTTGGTGTACCATTTTGAGAAGCAAGTGTATTAAGCCTGCTAGAGGAATAGTGTGTGCTGGACCCAGAGCAGAATCAAATGGAAAGCTGCTGTCCCAGGCAGCAGTGAAACCACTTCTATTGGACAGATACTTTGTGCTTTGTTGAGTTCCCCATCCGCATTCCCCCCAACAAGATTAGAAAGGATACATCTGTGGTATTAGGGATTCAGAAAATTTTGGTTTAGTTTCAGGTAGTCTCATACCTCACTTTCTTGCCTTTACCGGGCTCCCTTCTAGTAACCCCATTTAGCCTCTATTTTGGGTGTGACGCTAGCTACCTATGTAACCACCACTTCCCTTTCCTTCTCTCTCTTTTTTCCTACAGAAAGATGTAGCACTTAAGCCTCAGGAACGCGTGGAGAAACGCCAGACCCCTCTGACCAAGAAGAAACGAGAAGCACTTACCAACGGCCTGTCCTTTCACTCCAAGAAGAGCCGACTCAGCCACCCGCACCACTACAGCTCAGACCGAGAAAATGACCGCAACCTCTGCCAGCACCTCGGGAAGAGAAAGAAGATGCCGAAGGGGCTCAGACAGGTGAGAACGCTTAGGGCTTGTTCCGTCCTGTGGCTGCTCTTCCTCAGGTGCCTACTTGTCTGTGGTTCTTCCTAACAGGTGGAGAGGAGATCCCTGGTGGGTGCTGGAGGGCTGCCCTGCAGAGCCGTGTGTTTGCTTCTAAAAGAGTATTCCAAAACCAAGCACTTTGAAACTTAGCGCGGTACCCTTTCAGTCACATGTGCTCTGTGTAGCGGAGACTGATGCTCGTGCTATTGGCATTGAAGGCAGACCGACGGAGGTCTTGGTGATGTCCAGGTAGACTGGCTTGCAGGGAGAGATCGTCTGGGGTAGAGGAAAGGAAACGGGCAGATCTGATCCTGTGCACTGTGTGTATCAAGGTCCTGACGTGCTAAACACGGTTGTCTGTATTCAGGCAGGGGACCCTGCCTGAGATTTGTATTTTCTAGCGAAGCTCAAATACTGTGGCATGTGGGAGAGCAGTGGTGAAGAAATGAGGTTTTTTAGGTTTCCTCCACAGCCCATAATTCAGAATTGCCTTTGTGATCTGCCGCTTGTATGAAAGCCTGGTGGTAGAGCTTCCTGGGCTGTTTAATAATTAGGTTTCAATGGTCCACAAGAAAATTCAGCTCTTGGCATTTGGGGAACCCTTCTGCCTGTGGAAATCCCCACATGAGATAGATTAACAATGAGAAGCGAAGCTGTTTATAGCAGCTTTTTCAGCACAAATCCAGAGGCTTTAGCACCTGCCGAGTTACCTGTGTCCTGGGTGTGTTTTGTTTGTTTTTGGAGGGACCAACGGGTGAGACTGACTGTCTCTTGAAGGAAGCAGAGGAAGGGAATGTGGTTCACAGAGCAGGTGCTGCTAATTAGAAGCTGAACAGGTAATTTCTAGTTTGCAGATGTTTCTCTGCAGAGTGAGAAGATCTAGGATCATACAAATCAGGGGTTCTAAAACTTCACAGATGATTAGAATCATATCATGAGCCTTATTAAACATCTTCCTGGCTTCACCCTAGAACCCGAGGAATCAGAATCACTATGCACTTTGGCACAGAAGTTTGTAGTCCTAGAAATTTCCTATTTGATAATGGTCAAGCCAGTTTGAAAATCATTCTTATAAAGAATCAAGAACATTTTTCTGGTGATGAATTTTAGTCAGAAGTTTGGAAAAATGAAAATCTTTAAAAGATTTAGTGAGCAGTTTGGTGTCAGAGTTGAACTTGATGAGTAAACTTCTGAGAAAATACATGGAGCGATGGATTTCAGCATGGACTCAGGAGGATCTCAGGAAAGTGTCCCTGATTCTCACACATTTGGCAGTTTTTCTTTGTCGTCAGATAAATTGCCAGATTGGAGTTATAAAAGTAATTACTAACATTTGTCTAATACATAGCACAGTTATCACTCGGTAAAGGAGTTTCTGTAGTATGATCTATAATTTTCACAACAACCCTGGTGAGGAGATGATATGATATTATGGTTACTTTACAGATGGGAAAACTGGGGCTTAAAGAAATAAAGTGACTTGTCTGAGGCCACTTAGCTGTGAGGGACAGAGCCAGGGTTTAGACCTAGATTTCTCTGCCCTGCTCTGTTTTTATTGTATATTGTGCTTCCTGTGGTTGATATAAGGACTCCAGGTCATGGGGTGCAGGGAATCTACAAGTATTTTTAGAAAGTTCATGGGTTGGTTTTGTCAGAGGGAGGGATTGTGGTTATAGAAATGGCCTGTGAAAGCTCAAGAAGAAAATAGAATAAACTCCCAAACACAGCATAGAAAATTTGGATGAAGATTAATGTATATATACATATATATATATTTTTTTTGGTCAGAAAGTGGGGTGAGGTCTAGGTTATGTAAAAGATAATGTGCCTCTGGTATTTGTGACTCGCAGACCAAGCCTCTCCCTGTGAGCTATGTGGAAAAAGTGGGTTTTCCAATGTCCAGAGATTGCCCTGTGACCGCTGCCTCTCTGGGAGGGCCTCCCTCCCACAGGGTGGGAGGCCTTTCAGGCAAGAGATCAGTTTAATTCTGAGCCTCCCCAGAGCTGTGGTTCCTTATCCTTGACTCTCTACTCCCAAGCTTGATCTGACTTTTCTGTTCTCCTTTCTCAAAATTCTTCTTTCTACTTTGTCCTCTAGTTGAAAGAGTCTGTGATCTTACAAGAAGGCTAGGACTCATCTGTCTCAAATTCGAGTAGCTTTTTGGTCTTAATGATCAATCTTTTGGTACTAATGGTGTTTGAAATCAAAGCTATCCTTGTTTCAGGGAAAATATTTGGAAAGCAATTAGTCTGACTCACTTTTTATGAATCACAGAGAAGAAAAGAATGAATTGTATTTGGGGCCTGTGAAAGAATTTTAAAAACAAGTGGTGTTTTCTTATCTTCAGTGTTGATGCCAAAGTATACTATCCAATTTAAATTTTTTTTTTAAGTAGGAAGGGAAACCAAAGTTGATAATTGAGGTAAAACTGTAATGCTTTTATTTATAATATTCCTAGCATCAGATGTGCTATTATGAAGCCCTGAGCAAAGCACTGTCTGTTGCTGCCCATCTGTAAAATGAGAGTTTTAGACTAGAAGTTTTCTCGGTCCCATGATTCTTCTAAGTTTTTGAATAACACAGAGATACTGAATATATAGTGTTGCTGAAATCTGTAATGGAATATCATTGTAGGCTTGAAAGTAATTTAATTTTGAAGTCTGTAACTGGTTGGATCTGTGAAAACATTAAGGGGAGAGAATGAGATGCATTCCTGGTATGTCACCCCAGGTAAGTGCTGTCCGTTGTGTGATCCTTGGTAAAAGGTGACGCACAGATGTGTTTAATGGTTACAGTAGATGTTCCACAACTTGTGGTAAGGATGTCTGAGACTGCTTTCCTACCATGCCAGATGTCTGTACACATCACAGTTACTTCCACCACCCCCGTCTTTGCCTCTTTTCAGATAAAGTAGCTGAATCTTAACTGTTTTAGCTACGAGGGGACCTTGAGATGGAAGTGGGCCTTGAGGAGAATTTCTAAATTAATGGATTGTTATTCAGTGCCTCTCATTGAGAGAGTGATAAAATTGCAAGAGCCACAGATAAAAGAGAGCAGCAGGAGGTGAGAATTTATTCTTTAGTTTTGACTTGGTGACAGTGGATTAGATTTGAAACTAGGAATTGGTACTCCCTAAGCAAGGGACTTCGGAGAAGGCAGTGGCACCCCACTCCAGTACTCTTGCCTAGAAAATACCATGGACGGAGGAGCCTGGTAGGCTGCAGTCCATGGGGTCGCGTAGAGTCAGACACGACTGAGCGACTTTGCTTTCACTTTTCACTTTCATGCACTGGAGAAGGAAATGGCAACCCACTCCAGTGTTCTTGCCTGGAGAATCCCAGGGACGGGGAGCCTGGTGGCTTGCCGTCTATGGGTCACACAGAGTCGGACACGACTGAAGCGACTTAGCAGCAGCAGCAAGCAAGGGACTTAATGTGCAGCTTTCCGTAACTGTGGGAAGATGTTACTCCTCAGTGCAGAGAAAATAGAAGGTGTGTGTGTGTGTGTGTGTTTTTTTTCCTGAAACTTCATTGAAGGCAACTAATCTTTTTACTGTGAGAATGCAAGTACATAGTTTTTTTAAGAGAGATGTGTAGTTCTGAAATTAAACCCCTTTTCCTTCTCTTGCCTGATTATAAAACCTCACTTCTCATGAAACTTTTCCAAACTGTTAAAAGAAAGTGTTTTTAACTAGCACTTAGCTACCCCCGTGGAACTTACCTGTTGGGTTATGTTTTTAAATATAAATACATACTGACTTAGAAGATACTGAACTAGCAGCTGTCTTATAAAAGGGTTCCACTTTTTTATATGGCAAATTTGAAAACTTTACAAAAGGGTTTTAAAAAGTGAAGGAAGGGACAAGTTAACCATTACACACAAGAGTGCATGTCTTTCTCATCTCCCTGTGCTTATGTTTATCCTATGCAGAATTATTTGCTTACAATGTGAGTACTCAGACATTATATGGCAAAGTTTTGGCTCTTACTAATAAGGGTATGGTAGGTCCCCCCTCCCCCAGTTTGACTTAGGAGTGGGAAAATCAAAACAGAGGTTGTTAGGTCCTCTGCATAAGAATCTTTACTCTGTTAATTGGGAGACTACCAAAGAACACAAGGAAAGCACGGGCGGCCAGACTTTCCACCCAAGCCCTAAGTTCTGCAGAAGCTAATTAATCTTTGGGAAAACTTAACTCCTCTAAGGGCTCTGAGTTTAGTTTTCTTTCAGTATGTCTGACTTCCAGACCACAGGGGATGCTTTAAAATTTTAATACTTTGTCGTTGAAAACACTGAGAGCCAGGGGGTTTTAAAAATAGAGAAGCGATAGGGAAAAGTTGATAAGGGTTCAGAGAACTCTCAGATTTGGCTCTGAGTGAATATTTCTAAATCTCCATTTAGTCCATTAGTGTGTCCTCTCTCTCTCTAGTATGAACTGAAGCAGAGGAAATAGGCCTAAATCAACTAGGAGGAATTTTTAGATTATATGAACTTTCCTAACAAACAGATACCAGGATGGATCACCAAAATAAATCCCAGAGTCTCCCTCCTAATTGAATTTTAAGTTCCCAAAAGTGATTCATCTAAGGACAGAATTTCCCAGAGAGAAGCAACCTACTGAGATTGCTTCTAGCAGTAGGTGAACACTTTGGGAGAAAAAGAAAGAGATTTGGGAATATTTCAGGAGTCCCGGCAGTTAGGCTCTAACATTGCTGGTGAGAATGACTTGTGTGGGAATGTCTTACATGGTTTATATATCTTTATACAGGTTGATCTGGGTAGGTTTGGCTTGTAAGGAACAAAAATTTTCTCCTTTCTTTGAAAATCTGTTATGGTGGAGTCAAACTTGGTAGAGGTTTAATAGCTGACATTGCAGATACCACTGTAGATGTATACTGATTTCTAGGAAGAGAAGGGACTGACCTCAGTGCCAGGTCTTTAGAATTGGAGCTTCACGTGGTGGCTGTGTCTGCCTTGTGTATTGGCATTGCATGTTCGCCTTGTCTGGAGTAAGTGGTTGTATTGGTCAAGGGCCCAGGAGACTCAGGCCACCAGCTGAGCTTGTACCCACGTGATGAAGCAATAGGTCTTGCCCACACTGTTCACCTTTGAGAGCATTTACTGCTACAGGTGGATCCTTTATCTCAGTGAACTCAGATTGTCGGAAGACTCCTTGGTGACATGACATTTGTTACTAGCAGAAATTCACTTGCAAAGGAGGATTTATAATGGAAAGCTTTGATTAAACAGATCCAGTTCAAGTCACATTGCTGAAGACCTGCTGATTAGTTCTGGGTGGAAATCCAAGCTGAAATCACACAGGTATTTATCCAGCTTGACTCTAGGGCCTACAGGGTTCTGGAAATCAGAGCATTTGAAACACTAATGTAATTAGGTATTATACTTTAGTGATGAAAAGACACGACCTTTGCTAGGTGTGCTTTCATAAATACATTTGTTATAATAGTTAAATGACTGAAGGTATATTGAGCTGGTATCAAGAAATGTGAGCTGCAGTTAAATCATTTTTACTTCATGCTTCAGAGTTTCAAGTTTAGCGTGTTAAGTGGGATTTCATTTGCTTTTTAAAAAGTATAGTCATGCGAAGGTTACAAAAGTAGATATTAAAGAAAATTCATTTTTACCTTGAATGCGTTTAAGTTGCACATAACTGTTTTCCCTTTGTCCAAACTACAGAAATGAGAATAAAAACATATAAGAAAAGACTGAGAGTAAGAGTGGGGAGGAGACTGGCTGGTAATTGCTTTTGGAATCTTGATTGACTTGAAATAAGGATAAGATGCCAGTTTTTAACATCTGGTTTTTGGGGAGTCTCCAACTCAGGCTGTCTTTTCAGAATTAGTTGTATTTTATATTGGAGGTATTTGTTTGGTATTTAGGAACGTCGGACTATTATAACAACAAACTTTATGAAGGTTTTTTTTTTCTTTTTTTCTCTTGGGCATTTAGAAGCAGTGAGTTTATTCTGTGAGTTCTCGGATTTTTATTTTGTGTCTTTTGACTCCTATTGTTGTCTGGGATATAGTCTCATCAGCTCTGCATGTTGGTAAAGTGTTAGTCACTTAGTCGTGTCTGACTCTTTGCGACCCCACGGACTGTAGCTCACCAGGCTCCTCTGTCCATGAAATTCTCCAAGCAAGAATACTGGAGTGGGTAGCCATTCACTTCTTCAGGGACTATTCCCAACTTAGGGATCGAACCTGGGTCTTCTTCATTGCAGGCAGATTCTTTACCGTCTGAGCCATCAGGGAAGTCCTCTTAGCATGTTGCTAAGAGGGAGCATAAATATCACTTGACTTCAGTGAGACAGATGTTTGAAGTGAAGTGGCCAGTAATAAATTTTATCCTAAGTGACATATATAACTCTTAATTAAAATTTAGTAAAAATCAACTAAAAAGGACATAGCACATTGACTACCAACCTCATAAAATAAAACCCATAGAAAGAAAATAGGTTGAATTGGAAAAGGAACTGCAGTTGAAAGAATGGGAAGTAACTTAGCTTGAGTGATCCTGAAACCTATGGAAATTGTTTCATAAAACAGTGGGCTTCTTTAATCCCAAAGTAAGAATTTGTTATACGTATGTGTGCGTGGAACTTTGTTAAGGGCCGTAAATACTCTATATATTGTTAGAAGAGTAACATGGGTGTTGACAGAAATGGTGCTCCATTGGACCTGTTGGGAATTCTTATAAAACTGGTGATCGAAGGGTGACACAGCACGTTTTTCTCTTTATAGGACTTAGACACTACCCTTCTGATAGTTGATGAGGGTAGACAGCCTCCATTTCTTTCTTTATAGTAAAACTGCCTTTCTGTGTTAATGTATACTTTTCCCTCTTCTGAAGATACAATGTTGTCTGCATGTGGCCAGATCTTAGCTTCAAAAGGTGAAATAAGCCTCCATGTGTTCTGCATTCTAATCTCCACTTAAAGCCATCCCATCTTCACACAAGTCTGTACATGACAGGTATTGAGTGGGAGGCGGGAGTGGGTGGGTGGCTGCGTGGTTTGCAGTGGTTTCGGTGGGGAGCTGAGCAGATGGTGGTGATAGCCACGTGTTGCGAGATTCCCGTGGGAGTTGATGGTGGTGACAGGCGACTCACAATGTGCTATTTACAGTTTGGGTTTGCAGTCTTTCAGTGACATCTGAATGCTCTTTAGCAACTGCTTTCATTACTGCCTTTCGAGGAGCTGCTAATTGAAAATGAAATTGTGGGTGGGCTTTAAGGCAGGCCCAGGCAATGCGATGTGGTAAATGTTAGAACTGTTGGATATTTTAAGGCCTAGTTTGTAATTGTTTTTCCAAGAAGGAAAAGCTGAAGGTGCATTTGAAGATTCAGTATGTACACACAGGCAGAGCTGAATGTCTCATCCTGCCCAGAGAGCCAAATATGCACTCACTGGGCTGGAAACCAAGCCATCTGCCCAGGGCTCACCTTCGTATGGTTCACTTTAAATGTGTATAACCGTGTAAGGTTCTTACTTTAAATCCGCTAACATCTTGTAGTAATCACTGTTGGTTTTTTGTAGGATATCTTCCTTCTTTCTTCCTCTGCTGTTCATATAGTTACTGTGCAGAAGAAAATGATGATCTCATTTCTTGAACTTTGAGGTCTTTTATTCCAGGTATTGCATACAACTCTTCTTCCTATAAACCATTTCCTATCATACAATTCTGTTGAAGGCAATTGAGGCCTCCAGGCACAATGAGAGAAGAGGAAGATGGAGGATTGATTGGACTTTGACAGTAGGTGATACTGTTGATTTTCTTATGGCTGCCTCCAGCTGTGGGATTGTCATTTGTACCTCATCTTTGGAGTTATTAGCTAAAGCGTCAGTAGCATTTCTGAAATGGTAGCTTTTGTAAGTGTTTATGTGAAGAATTGTTTTATTGCCCATTCTCAAAATAGCTTTGCACAGAGAAATCTTGTGCTGAACAAGGAATGACCTCCCTCTTGGAAGTGCTGTTAGCTCTCTTTTTAATTAAATATGAAGATAGATACAACATTACTGCATTCTTTTTAGCTTTCCCCTAACATTTCAGTGAATGCTGTGAGACAAAACCATCTGAATTATATGCTTTATTTGAGTAGGGCTGAGAATCCCTGAGGGGCTAAGGGGACCTTGATGACACACCCCTTGCTGTATTTAACCCTCAGTCCCATTAGACCTGGCTTGCCACATGAACCCAATAAATGCACTTGAGTTACTGCTGTACCCTAATGATGTTTAAAAGAACCTATTTGGGTATTCTAAATTAACTCTGGAGCATTTTCCTTCTTGATGATGATTTTATACCATGCAGATATAACAGAATTCTTGCAGGAGTTCAAGGTGTTTTCACACCTAGGAGTGTGTGTCCTCATGCTGGTCATTACGAAGACACACACACACGGGAGTGGAGCCACAGTGACTCACAAACTCAGGGAAGTACTGTCCAGGCCCACCTGGTGTCTTTCAGGAGCCCGACGAGCTCTGCCATGGGACCTGTGGGAACACTTGACCCACATTCAGTGATCTCAACTCTGCAGAAGTTTCCACCTCTCCCGAGCCACTGCCTACCATGACACTGTTGCCACCTGTCATTCTGTGACCATTGTGCATGTGTGAGTGCTCAGGACGCACCCGTGTCACACATCTTGAAATCACGTGGTGCAAGGCTGGATGGCCCTAATTGACAGTGATGGGTCTGTGAGGCTGAAATTGGCTAGAATTAGATTGAGAAGCAAGTAGCTGCATTTTGTGGACGGGAACATACAGAATACAGTTGCTCACAGGAGGGTCTTTGGACCACCTTTGCCAGTACAATCCTGGGGCTTCTGCAGATTTCTAGTCATCACCTCTGACTGGTGGCGCCAGTCTTTGGGATGGGGATCAGAGTATGGCACCAAGTTCCTCAAGCAACCCCAGTATAGTAAACTGAATCGTGTTCTTTTTTTAAATTTGTATAAAAGAGAAATTACTGTGCTATTTGGAAAACCTGTAACAGATCTTAAAGTTTTTAAAACCATATCCTGTTCTAAATAATTTTATCCATACTAGGACCATATTCTTGTTCTGCATATTTACTAATTGAGTTCCTTTTCAAAATTTTATTGGAAAAAAGAAATATTAATTCCAAATACTATAGACATTACATGACAAAAAGTTAATGTTTTTCAAATGCCTTCTTTTTGATAGCTTACTAGAATGTAGTCTCAGTAGCAGAGTTATGTTGTATTCTTTCCTTAAATCCACCAGCTCCCTGAAAGAACACAGCTTTTTATACATCTGGTAACTGGAGTTTATTCACTACTCTTTTTTAAATTTCCTCCTCCTTCTCTTTTTCTTCTCTTTTTTTGTGGCCGTACCTCACAGCATGGAGGATCTTAGTTCCCTGACCAGGGATCAAACCTGTGCCCCTTTCAGTGGAAACAAGGAGTCTTAACTACTGGACCGCCAGGGAAGTTCCTTTTAGGTTCCACTTACTGCTTTCTTTTTTCAGCACGACAGTGGTATTTTGCTCTTAAGGTTTACTAGTTTTAAAATCTTCCATATTATAAAAATCAGTGGTATTTGTTGGTGGTATTGAAGGAGCAGATGGGAATGAAATCTGAAAATACTGCCTCTCTATCAGTTGTGCCTAAAGAGCATTAAGTATTTTCTTCATTAGTAAGAAAGACTCGACGTAATAAAATGTTATACTTGAACTTTTGGTTTGGGGTCCACAAATTCAAAAGAAAATATTTTCCTTCTAAAACCAAACAGAACAAAAGCCCTCGGAAGAAATTTTGTTTCAGTAGCAAAACCTATACTTAGGATTTAACAATTGCCTGAGGTGTGTCAACAGTAGGTAGCATTTATTTTTAATGCATTGCTATGAGACTACAAATGCTGTTTCCCCAGAGATGAGTGCAAAATGATCCCCTGAACAGTTGCTAATGAAATTATCACACTGTATGAATAAGACTATTAATAAGGACTTTCTGATGTAAAAGAAAATGCTGTCATCAAATTTCCCTAAGACATAATGAGGGTGATGAGAAAAGCCCCTGCCTCTTGGGTGACACATAAAGCTGGGTCATGGGCCCAGCTCACGTTGCTAGAAGGCTGAATTGAATGGTGCTTTCTGAAACTCAAGCAGCCCATGTGCATAATTTATCATCACCTGCCTCCTGCCTCCTCGGATTAAAACTCTAAAATCTGTATTTCTCAAATGAACGTGGCAGTGGGGAGGATTATGGTGAGGCAGCTGGGGCTTCAGTTGTGTAGGTGTGTGTGAAGGGGGATAGACTGGGATCATGTAGGGAATCTAAGCCATCTACCATTGGTTCTCTAGATGGAGTGAGGAGACAGACTGACACCAGAATATCGAGAGAGAAGGATATGGAGTTTAAAAAGACTTTACCGTAATGATCCTGACCCCGCTCTTCTCTGCCTTTTCTTAAACCTGACAGCCCGTCTTGCTCCCTCCTTTTCTATCTTGGAGTCTGCCTTCAGGCTAGACTTTCAGCTTTTTGACTTTCATCTCACTGTCTCCTTCCCTCCAAAGTTTCTTGCTTGTTTTTCAACCCAGTCAGGATTGTATGGGACACCACTTAGATTTGCTCTCAGAGTTACAGAATGCCTTTGCCACTTGGATTCTTGCTCCCTTGATCATGATGGTCCTTTCCCCTCAGCGTTTATGCTGATTACCTTTCCTGGGGCTTCCCAGGTGGCGCTAGTGGTAAAGAACCTGCCTGACAATGCAAGAGACATGAGAGACCCAGATTCCATCCCTGTGTCAGGAAGATCCCCTGGAAGAGGAAATGGCAACCCACTCCAGTGTTCTTGCCTGGAAAACCCCATGGACAGAGGAGCCTGGCAGGCTCCAGTTCATGGGGTCGCCAAGAGTCAGACACAACTGTAGTGACCACATCCCTCATCCTCTGCCTGGGTTCTTAGCACAGTTCAGCATTGTTTTGCTCATGGTTGTTGTAGTCTCTTGTTTAAAAGCTTCAGTGACCCTGCATAGCCAGTGAAATAAAATCAAAGCCCCCTTAGTGTAGACCTTCTGGGTCCTTCGTTTGATCTAAGATACGTTTCCTGTCTTGTCTCTTTCCCAGCCCTCCATAAACTCTAGACTTGCTACAGTTGCTGTTGTTTGCATGAACCCTGTGTTTCCTCCCCTCTGTTAAGGACAGCTTATGCTGTCCCCTTCCTTTGGAATGGCCTTCTTCAGTAGTCCTATTTGTCTTCAGTGATGACTGCAAATCTGCTTCTTACTTGAAGCTTTTATGATCTTTTCTTTGTTTATAACTAGGGTGACCCCAAAATTTATCACCTGTAATGTAGGACATTTCTGAGAGTGAAAGGGATCAATATTAATAATTACCCTGTAATAATAAGCATAAATCAGGACTTCCTGGAAAACTAGGATTTACGCTCACTCTAATTCACTTTTGATCTTTTCCATTTTGTACCTTGTTTTAGAGTTGGCTGAATACATGTCCTTCTCCCCACCTAAAGTCAGGCTACCTGAGGACATTAGTCTGAGTCATGACA
Organism: Bos indicus; assembly: GCF_029378745.1. Classification (NCBI taxonomy): domain Eukaryota; kingdom Metazoa; phylum Chordata; class Mammalia; order Artiodactyla; family Bovidae; genus Bos; species Bos indicus. The sequence continues at coordinate 31,741,480 of NC_091784.1, read as the reverse complement.
AGGGGCCCAGGCTTGTTTGGCCCGTAGGCAAGTAGAAGCCTTGAAACATGCTTCAAGGATATCCCTGCCTAGAAAACCTAAGGTGCTTTCCTTGCTTCCCATTTCTAGTGTTGAGCCCTTGGAATCTGTTCTGTGTACCACAACGAATGCGAACTTTAAAAAGTCTACATTTATCATGTTATTCCCAGATGTGAATCCACTCTGTGGCCTCTCAGTGTCTTCAGATTAAAATTCAGACTCCTGTGGGCTCTCGTGCCTGGCTCACCAGCTCACTGTCTTCAGCTTCATGTCTTGCCCCCTGGGTCCTGCCCCTCTGTCCTTCCCTCATTTCCACCAACATGTCCAGTTCTCTCCCACCTCAGGTACCTTACACAAGCTGTTCTTCCAGCCTGAAGTGCCCTTCCTACTGCTCTTCACATGACAGGCTCCTTCTAGTCCTTTCAGCCTGAGCTGAAATGTCAGCTTCTCGGAGAGGCCTTTTCTGACATAATGTTCACTCCAGGCTCTGCCCTTAGTCCATTCTCCTTTGCACCCACCTTTTTAGTTTCCTAACACTTAGCATGGTTTATAATGATAGATTTTTATATTCTGTAGTTTTCTTTCTGCTCCTTCTGCTGGACTCCAAGCTCTCCTAAAGCAAAATACCATAGCCTTTTTCTCCACCATTGTGTTTGTAGCACATTGCCTAGCACATGGAAGAAGGTGCGTCATAAATTAAAACTTGAATGATTAGAGGTTAGAATAATAATTATTTTTCCAATTGATGGCATTGCTAATATGTGCTCTTGTTGCATTCCAATGTTAATTGCTTACAGCAGGAAAAAAAAAAAAAAAAGCAATGCAGTATGACCTTTGTTTTCCCTCTCTGGGGATATGAATGCAAAATGAGATACTGATGATCAGCAGATACACACCAGACCAAAATTTAATCCAAGAAATCACTGCCCTTCTGGTGGATGGTGTCTGCTGCTCTCCCGTGGAATGTAGCAGCAGTTCGTCATCCCAGTGTCCTGGCCATCAGTGTAGTGAAATTGCTACTGCAGCCAGGAAAAGCTGGCCCAGGGAACCTGCTGCCTTCCAATTTTCAGAGATAATCTGAAAGAGGCTAGACATGCAGGAGATGGAGGGGATGGTGAATAGGAGTAAGGTGGAATTAACTGAGTCCTCTTTTACATGCAAATATTTTGTGTGAGGTTCTCCTCTTTAACCATAAAAGTACAAATTATTTTTAGTATCAAGGCTTGAATAGCATTCCTTTGCACTGTAAAATTGTTGCCCCACATGCTCTCTGTCTAAAATATTTTGACTTTAGAAAATAGTTTGATGTTATTTCTATTTTATTAGGCCTAATTAATTCATTCTCCCCATAGTTGCTCTTTCAGCAAACATTGACTGAGCATGCTTTGTATGCAAACGTTACATAACAGACTCTGATATAGCAGAAAGGATGTATAACCATAATACCTCTGCCCTTGATGTGTTCACAGCTTGGTAGAGCGATCCTGACCTTGTGGAGAGTGCTCAGTGTAAGTGAGGCTGAGACTGGTGCATTAAGTGCAGTTCAGAGGGAGACATGGTTGAGCATCTCCTAGAGAATGAATAACTCCAGACTTACCTACTGAAGTTCTTTACAGTTGTTTCTTACCCACCACGCCATCTCCCTCAGCCTTTTAAGAAACTCTTGAGAATAATGCTCTATCCTGCTGAAGGCATTAGTAGCTGTTAGAAACAGTGCTGTGTTATCTGTTCTCTTGGGTTCTTACTTTTACAAATAAAACCTTTGGCATTCTCACACTTTGACTTCCGGTGCAAGTTACTGGGAATTACTTGACCCAATAATTTCATTAAAATCTTGATGAATTTGGACTGTTTCCAGAAACTGCCATGGTTTTGACATAACCACACAAATAGGCATGTTTTCTAGAAATGGTTTTGCTGTGGTTACTAACCTGATTGTGACTTCTTGCACTGAATCTCTTGGTATGCAAACATCATATTTTTGTCTAAAGACGGAGCTTTTTCTGCTAATCTGCACAAAGCAGAAAATATCTCACTTTTTGTTGTTTCTGTTTACTGGAGGTAGACAGTAATTTTCTATGCAAGTAGAACTTCAAATACTCTAAAATATTTAAAAGGAGTATCTGTGTAGGTATTTAGGCCTCCGATTTATACTGAGAATACTAATGGTCACTGGTACAATTAGTGATCCCAGGAGCAGATGAAGAAGCAGTTCCCAATTTACTAGCAGGTTGTTTGTTTTTCTTCTAGAAGATAATTTTTAAATCGCTTTTTAAAAAATACTAGCTTTCTTGGAAAGTGTTAGAAATGGTGGTTTCTTGAGGAATTTCTCAAAAAAAAAAAAACAAAACAAAAAACAAAAAACTGTTCCATAAAGTTCACTCTGCCTCTCAAACTACTCACTTTCCCTTCTTTCCCTTGGTGTCCACTGGTTAAATATTTATTGACCATATACCCCTATAGGCAGATGTAATTTTAGGTGCATATGAAAGGGAAGTAAAAGTGAAAGTTGCTCAGTCATGTCCAACTCTTTGTGACTCCGTAGACTATACAGTCCATGGAATTCTCCAGGCAAGAATACTGGAGTGGGTAGCCTTTCCCTTCTCTAGGGGGTCTTCCCAACTCAGGGATCGAACCCAGGTCTCCTGCATTGCAGGCGGATTCTTTACCAGCTGAGCCACCTTAGGTGCATATCACAGAGACAGAAGTCTGCATTGGAGGAAGTTATATTCTGATGGATTCAGTCTTTTTAACTGCAAATTCCATTTAAATGTCCAACCCAGACCTTTTTTCCAGCCTCTAGTTTCATAAACTCAGGTACTAATCATTTTTCCCCCCACCTGAATCCTTCGTAAATGTTTCAAATTCATCATGTTTCACGTTGAACTCTACAATAGTCCTAAATTCACTCTTCCTCTTCACTTTCCTCACGTAGTTAACATGCACAGCATCTGCTAAACGTCCAAGCCATAAATCTGCTTATGCTGGAGACCTGAAGTCATCCTCTTTTTCTTCCCCTCACTCCCCGTATTCGCACACCCTCTAGACTTATGCACTATGTGTTTCTCATCCGTCCCTCTTCATTTACCACTTTGCACGCTGCTCTCCAGGGCATTGGTTCAGGTCTTCCTTCTCTGTCAGTAGCTTCCTTCCTGGCTTCTCAGCCTCTAATCTCATCATTCTTCAATCCATCTTCCAAATTCCTCCTCAAGTAATCTTGACAACATGCAAATTAAATCATGTTACTTGCTTGAAGAGTCTTCACTGATTTAACTTTACTTACAGGCTAAACTAAAACTCCTTGTAGAAGTATAGAAATGTACCCATTTTGTGCCTTTTAGGAATTCCCATCATCTTCCTCTTAGTGTGCTTCCTGACCCCTGTAGGTACCTCTATCACATCAGCCTTATCTACTTCCTAAAATGTTTTCTACTCTACTTTCCCCTGACAAATCTGAGTTCACTTCATCTTAGTGAGTCTAATCTGAGTTATATGTGAGATGCACAGTCCTACTAAATCAGAAATGGATGATTCCACTTGTTAAAATAACTTACATTTTGAAAGGACACATTTTGAATCAGGAAAATTTTCAATTAGGTAGAACTTCATGTTGTACAGGAAAGGTAAAATGAAAAATTTTAGAGGACCATGGGAACACATTTTAGGGGGAATAGCCCCAAAGCATTAAAAAGACAGACTTTCTTTTTCATGGTGGTCTTTGCTAGGACACTTATATTGGGGTGGCAGTTGGGGGTAACTGAAGACTTTTGTTAATGGAAGTGTTTTTCAAGTTGGTGGTTGCCAAGTCAAGGAATGGCTGTACTGAGAGTTCTTTGGAGGCTTTTCATCTCTAGAAGAGGCACCTGTGCTTCTGTGTGAGTGAATTCTTTAGGGGTTCAAACCAAGAAACACGACACATGATCTGAATGTTTTTATTCTTCTACGTTAATATTGAAATGTAAAACTTTTAGAGATACAAGGACACTTCTGTTTACCAATCAGGTGTATAAACTTGGTGAGGATTTAAAAATGTGGTTTATATTGGCTTATTGTAAAATAAAGTTCCTGAGAAAGTGACCACAAATATGCTAAAAGGTTTATCTGAAGTAAGCACCGTATTGTAGTTCCCCTGGTGTAATTATTTTATTTTTTGTCTTAATGAGTCAAGGCACAAAGCAAGGATAATCCCAATATTAGTTGAAAACAGCACATTGAACTGGGATCCTATGATTTCAGTTTTGGACTTTTTCACTTCAGCTGCCACATTTCTTTTTTGTAAAGCTTTGATAGAATTTTTTTTTTTTTAAGGCAACCTGGTCTTTATTATTTCTACCAAAGTTGCTATATTCCAAATCAGCATAGTTTTTAACATATTTTTTTTTGTTACAGGTGAACTGCTTTAGCAGTATGAGGCAGTCATTTTAAAAAGCTTTGTTTTCCTACCCATTTCCACTTTACTTTTAAAAGGCTATTCTTGGAGGTAGAAATACAACTGTTGATGAAAAGAATGAGATAAGGAATAGTTTTTCTCTACATCTCCTGAGGTGAGGTCCTTCAGCTGTTCTTGAGCACGTCAACCTCGTTCATCTTCTTTCCTTGACATCCACATAAGAGCCAAGGTGTAAAATTGATTGGACTGTGATTCAAAGAGTGGGAGACAACCAAAAAAGTGTACTAGAATGCTTCTATATTAGACAGGGGACATATCTGGTGGCTCGGTGGTCAGAACCCAGCTGAATTATAGGAGACACAGGTTTGATCCCTGGGTCAGGAAAATCCCCTGGAGAAGGAACTAGCAACCCACTCCTATATTGTTGCCTGGGAAATCCCATGGACAGAGAACCCCGGTGGGCTATAGTCTGTGGGGTAGCTAAAGAGTCAGACGTGACTGAGCGGCTTAAACAATGACAACAAATGTTAGATAGGTCCCTTCTACACTTTTTGGTTTAGACACTGAAACGTTGTGTTGATATGTAGGTAATTGAGGACAGATTGTGGCTATTGATACTAGAAATGCTCTTTAAGTTTTTCTTTGAATAATTATAGGGATCTTCATTCAGGGCAATGAGATTTTCCTGCTAGATGTTACATGTAGACAGCTGGAAGAAGAAGAAGCTGTCTTCACATTGTCTTATGGCCATGACTTTCAACTCACAGATATATTTTAAGCACTACAGCTAATTAGAAGGAAAGAGGGCAGTTTTGTTGTGAATATATTCAGTGAAGAATAGGATGTCATATGTCTGCTATTATACTGTTCAGGCTTTATGAATACTTTATCAGAGAAGGTACCTGGGAATCAGGAGTCTTGGGTTACAGGTTCTGTCTTGCTGTTGACACATTGTCTGTCCTTCCCTGACTTACTGATTCCCTTTGACCCTCAATTTTTATGATTGAAAAGTAATAAAAATGATGTATACTTCTAACACTGGGAGCTTGTTGTATGTGTGAAGTTGTGTTAGAATACTTAAAGTTTTCTTTTCCTTAAAAGTGTAAGATTTTAAAAATAATGAATTACCTGTACTTTGGTATTATTTATTTAGTTTACATGAACCTGCACTTAAATATATCACAAGTACAAAGAACTACACCTCAGAGTTTCTGCTTTGCACTAGTGACTCACTTTGGTAAAAAAATTATGATGTGCATATGGTTATTAGACCACTGTAGATCCCAGTGGGGACATTAGATTCAAAAACCTTAAATGGACTGGGCTCATGCATACTGTTTTTAGCAGATGATAAAAGCCTTTTGCTGAGAAGAAATTAATATGAAATGGTATGACATCTTTGTTTAGAGGCCATACCTGTTGGCAGCTATCTGAGAATTGTAATTTTAGATCTTTCAAATTGAAATCATGAAAAGCTGCTTCTTATGAATAATTCATTTGAAGAAATACAGTGAAATTATTTCTAAATGTTACTTTTTAAACGACCAACCTATATTCTTGGACATACCAGATTTTAGTTTTTTAGTTTCATAGAAAGTAAATTTGGGGGCAAGTATATTGATTCTTCTGGTTTAGAAAATTCTTCCCTGTACCTCATTTTTATAGAGTGAATGCAGTTTGTAAGAAACAATGTCACTTCATTGGGACTGCTCAGCAGTCATTTGGCTGAAGTGGTCATCGTATTGGGTTTCCTTTCCTGCCCTTTTCCAAATGAGCTATCTTCCTTCAGGAAACGGTTTATGTGCATTCCACATGTCCCAAACACTGTTGTTATTACAGAGCCGTAAGAGGAATATAAGAGATGGTCTCTATTTTCCAGGCCTTCATCCTTGGGTTACCTAATTACTTTGAAACAGTTTAAAGCAAATAAACTGTGAAAAATTCTCTTTGAAAAGTTGTTGAATGATAGATACGCTCTTAGTTTCTCACTAATCTCCCTGGTGGTTTTTCTAATGCCGTATATTTTTCTTGGGAGAGTTTTCTTACAGCTGTATTTGTGATCTTGGGCTAGGATTTATGAGCTGCCACCATTAAGGTCTCCCTCTGGCTTTGTCATCAGAGATGGAGGGTTGTGTGTGGTTTGTTTTCTTATTGTTAATACACGAGAATTTTTCCTAATAAAAATAAATGCATAAGTGTTTTTCTTGTCATTGTCTTTTTTGAATTGACTTATTAAAAGAAATGTGTCAATTGTGAAAATTTCTTCCTGAGATTAAAGGCAAAATTTCCAAACCAGTATGCATTGTGGTTGTCTGAAGAAATGTGTATCTTCTGAATTTAGTGTTAGACTTGGTTTTTTGTTTTTTTTTTCTTAATGTTATTGTTATAACTTTGGCCAGTAATGAAACAAAACCATTGTGGTGGGAAATAGGAGGAGGAAGTTTAGGACACATTAAGGAAATCTTCCTGGATCTTCCTGATGATGTTATGATTAGTAAATGTTGACGACCCCAGGGAGTTTTGAGTGGCACTTTGCAGGCTGCCCTGTACTAGTAGAATTTGGGTACATCGTCTTTGGTTTTTGGACCTTCTGCACTTAGTCTGTGAAAAGCTTGGACCTCTGGCTAAGCCAGTTGTTGTTGTTTAGTCACTAAATCGCATCTGACTCTGCAACTCCGTGGACTGCAGCACACCAGGCCTCCCTGTCCCTTATCATCTCCCAGAGTTCACCCAAGTTCATGTCTGTTGAGTCAGTGATGCTTTCCAACCATCTCATCCTCTGCCGTGACTGAGCTAGACTTGTGTTAAATTTATTACAAATCTGTTAACAACTAGCTCTTTCTGTACTCCTGGAGAGATTTGATGGGGGCAGTTCAAATCTGTTTGTATTATTATTCAGCTTGTGTAAGCTAATCCTTTATTTCACTGTTCTTAAGAAAAAATGTATTTTAATCTGGTCACATTCACATATGCTCAGTTGCTAAGTTGTGTCCAACTGTTTTCAACCCCATGGACTCCAGACTGCCAGGCTCCTTTGTCCCTGGGATTTCCCAGGCAAGAGTCCTGGAGTGGTTTGCCCATTTCCTCCTCGAGGGGATTTTCCCATACCAGAGATCGAACCCTTGTCTCCTTCGTCTCTTGTGTTGGCAGGCAGATTCTTTACCACCGAGGCACCTGGGAAGTCCCAATCTGGTGACACAAGTAGCACAAATTGACCTATTAACTCAGATTTCTCTAAGACTTTAGAAATGACCGATTTAAACTTTGCCTCTCTCAGCATGTTGACTGTATAGGCTCTGATATGCAGTATTGACACATACAATAAGCATTAATGTGGGAAGAAAATGACATTTTGTGCTCTAACATGGCCCATAAGTGTTTCACTTCTCAGAGTGATTTTTGGCTGTGGCCAGCTCAGAAGCTTCTGATTTAATTGAAATTGTCATATTACGTGCCAGAAAAAACACTTCTCTCCTTACAGATTTCACCAATTTTCAATTTTAGGTAAAAGGTGAAGACCTTTTACCTAAAGAGTCCATATCTTATATTAGGATAACCTGGGTTCATGGAAAAGGATGTTGGTGGCACGGGTGACAGAATTATCTCTCAGTTGATTCTGTACCCTGTTTTTAATATTTCCTATATATTCCATTCCCTGAGATGGTTTCTTATTCTTATATTAAAGGGAAACCAATGTTGATGTTGTTTCCATAAGGATTTATGTATTAAGCAAAAAGAAATGAGAGAAATGAATTTTTAGTTTACATGTTTGAAAGTGCCTAACCAGGGAGTTGGTGTTGGACAGGGAAACATGGGGAGCTGTATGTAGTCCACGGGTTCACAAAGAGTTGGACACGACTGAGCAGCTGAACTGAGCTGAACCAGTTGAGAGTCAGACACAACATAGCCACCAAACCAATAACAGCCAGTTGTTAGACTCTCGGTTACCAAAGGAGGGTAGACATTGGGCCTGTACTAAGTATTTGGCTGAATCAAACCTATGAATAGTTAGCCAAGCCACTTCCTCTTCCTGCCTTCCCTATTTTTTTTGCATGCTCAGTTGCAAAGTCGAGCCTGTCTCTTTACAACCCCATGAACTGTAGCCCACCAGGCTCCTCTGTCCTTTAGATTTTCCTGGCAAGAATACTGGTGGGTTGCCAGTTCCTCCTCCAGGGGATGGTCCCAACCCAGGGATTGAACCCTTATCTCCTGCATTTGCAGGCAGATGCTTTACAACTGAGCCACCATTAACATGAACTAGATGGTTAATGTTCCATTTTGAGTTGATTTATATTTATGGTGAGAAGTATAGGTCAAGAGTAGTTTCATTTGTATATGGACATGCAGTTTTTCCCAAGTCATTTTGAAAAAGCTATTCATTCTCCACTGCATTGCCTTTTATTCCTTTTTTTAAAAAAAAATCTGTTGTCCATATTGTGTGGATTTGTCTCTGTGCTGTCTGTTGTATGCCACTGATCTATTTGTCTTTTTGCCAGTACTGTAACTTTATTATAAGTTCTGAAATCAAGGAGTGATGGACCTTCAACTTTGTTCTTTTTCAAAGTTGTAGCATTTCTAGGTCCTTAGTATTTGCATATGAATTTTATTTATTTTTAATTTATTTTAATTGGAGGCTAATTACTTTACAATATTGTAATAGTTTTTGCCATACATTGACATGAATCAGCTTGTTAGTTTCTACATAGCATCCTGCTTGGATGTCTGTTGAGATTGTGTTGGTGCTGCACAATAATTTGGGAAGAATTAACAGTTTATAAGTAGTAGAGTTTCTAACTAACTCCTAAATAATATATATTACCTCTGTTTATTTGGGTCTTGCTTAATTTCTCTCAGCAGTATTTTATAGTTTTTAGTATACATATCTTTCACATCTTTTGTTCAGTTTATTCCTAAGTATTTCATATTTTTGGTGTAATAAATTGTACTGTTTTAAAATTTTAATTTTGTTTTGTTTATTGCTAGAACTATATAGAAACATGTTGCCTTTTTTCATCTTGTATCCTGCAGCCTTGCTAAATGACTTTAGTAGTTTTTGTAAATTCTGATTTTTCTACACAGATGGTCATATTTTTAGTGAATAGATGTATTTTTTTTTAAGAAAAACTTCTAGTCTAGGTTGGTTTTTTTTTTTTTTTTTCTTTCCTAAGTTCACTGGCTAAAACTTCTAACATCATATTTAATAGAATTGGTAAGAGCAGATATGCCTGCCTTGTCCCTGATTTTAGGAGAGGAAGATGTTAAGTACTTTCATCATGAAATCGATGTTAGATATAGGTTTTTTAATAGATGTCCATTATTAGGTTGAATATGTTTTGTTGTATTCTTAATTTATATGACATTTTGTCAGCAGTGTGTGCTAGGTTTTTATGAAATGCCATTTCTCCATTAGGATTTATTTTATTTTTAGAAACTTTATTTTTTATGGAGTATAGATGGTTGACTATGTCGTGTTAGTTTCAGGTGTACATCAGAGTGATTCAGTTATATAAATATACACTATCTATTCTTTTTCAAATTCTTTTCCCATTTACATTGTTATATAATATTGAGTAGGGTTCCCAGTGCTATATAGTAGGTCCTTGTTGGTTTTCCCTTTCAGCAGATCATGTGAAAATTCTTGTTTCAGTTTGCTAATATAATGGTTCACACGGATCTGTTTTTAAATGTTAAACCCTGTATTCCTGGGTAAACCTGGGTAAACCAAATCACTTGGTCATGATCTAGTACTTTTTAGTGTGTTGTTTGATTTGATAACATCTTAAAAATTAGTCTTTGCAACTATGTTTGGGGGAAAAAAACAAAAAACCTGACCTGTAGTTTTGTGTGTGTGTGTGTTATCTGGTTTTGATATCAAAGGTGATGGCCTCATGATGGATAGGGAAATATTCCCCCCTTTTCAAGTTCTTGAAAGAGTTTATATATATTGTTATGATTTCTTCTTTAAATGTTAGGTAGAACTGACCATTGAAGCCATCTGAGCCTGAAGTTTTCTTTTTATGGGAAGATTTAAATTAACTATTCAATTTCTTTTTCAAAAATTGGACTATTTTTGTTATTCTTGAGTCAGTTTTGGTAATTTACATCTTTTCAAGGAATTTTTCCATTTCATTTAAGTTGTTGAATTTATTGGCATAAATTTGTTTAATAATATTTCCTTATAATCCTAATATCTGTCGTATTTATAGTACTTCTATATCCCTTATTGGTGTAGACTCGCTCTACCTCTCTCTGCCTCTCTCATTTACATTGGTATGAGTAGGGGCTTACCAATTTATTGATCATCTTTAGTTACCTTGATGTTTTCTTTTTTTTTTCTGTATTATACTTCAGCTCTGTATTATATTCCACTAATTTCCTCCTTTTTTTCATAATTTGCATGTTATACTAGTTTTTTGAAGTTGAAACCGAGTCATTGATTTAAGATCGTACTCATTTTCTAATATATGGGCCTTTAAGGCTATAAATTTCCCTGTAAATCCACTTTAGCAGCATCCCATTAATTCTGATTGTTTTCATTTTCATTTAGTATAAATACTTTCTGATTTCCTTTGTGACTTCTTCAAGTCATGATTTACTTAGAAGTATATGTGTTATCTGCTTTCCAAATATTTAGGGATTTTCAAAAGATCTTTCTGGTATTGATTACCAATTTAACTCCATTGTGATTAAAAAAATTTCTTTGTGTGACTTAAATACTTCAAAAGCCTTTTGGCACATGTTTTATGGCCCAGAATATGGCCTATATTTTAGATGTTCCCTGTGCACTTGTGAAGCACGTATTTTTTTTTCTGTGATTGGATGGAGTGTTCTAAATGTTAAATCAGGTCAAGTCAGTTTCTAGTGTTTTTCAGTTTTAGTGTATCCTTGCTAATTGTTTGCCTCCTTGTTCTGTCTAAATAGGTACGTCGAGATCTCTTACTACTGTTGTGGTTTGGTCTCTTTCCCCTTATTCTATCACTTTTTCAAAGCTCCATTGTTAGATACATGAATAAACATTTAGGGATGTTATATTTTCTTGATTAGTCACTTTATTTTTTATGAAATGACCATTTCTATCTCTGAGTCCTGTTTCTTGTAGTTCTTATCAAACTATATTGTAGTTTCTTCTCTGAATCCTCCTTTGTCTAATATTAGTACACACACACACACACACACACACACACACACACACACATGCACAGACTCCCCAGTTTGCTTTTGAGTAGTGTTAGGGATTTTTGTTGTTGTTGTTGTTTGATTTCATGTAACATATTTGTATCTTTATAGTCAAAGTGCATTTCTTAAAGACCACTTGTCAAAGGGGCTTGCTTTTTAAATCCAGTATGATAATCTCTGCTTTTCCACTGGGATGTTTGCCACTTCATTTAATAAGGTTCCTTCTGTGGTCAGGTTTGAGTCTATCATGTTATTGTTACCATTTGTTTTCCATTTGTCATGTCTTGTTTCCTTTTCCCTTTTTTTACTTCTGTCTCTTAGATTAATAAGATATTTTTTAAGGTTACATTTAATTTCCTTTTTTGGCTTTTTAGCTGTAACTCTTCCTTTTTTTTTTTTTTTTTAAAGTGGCTGTTTATCTTCATTTTGTCACAGTCTATCTTCAAGTGATATTTCATGCTTAGTGTAAGAATGTTGGGCTTCCTGGGTGGCACTAGTGGTAAAGAACCCACCTGCCAATGCAGGAGACATGAGACGCGGGTTCCTCCCTTGGTGGGGAAGATCCCCTGGAGGAGGGCATGGCAACCCATCCAGCGTTGTTGCATGGAGAATCCCATGGACAGAGGGGCCTGGAGGGCTATATATAGTCCATGGAGTCGCAAAGAGTTGGACATGACTGGAGTAACTTAGCGCACACGCACATAAGGATGTTACAATTACTGTTCAGCTTACTTCCATATCCTCCTTTCCAGCCTTTATGTGGCTGGTGACATGAATTTTACTTTTAAATATATTAAAAATGCTGAAACACGCTGCTGTTATTTTTGTTTCAACAGTGAGTTATCTTTTAAAGAGATTTAAATAGTAAGAAAAGATCATACATTTTCCCCAATGTGATTGCTATTTCTAGTATTCTTTCCTTTGCATAGATCTGATTTATATTTGAATATTCTCCTTTTGCCTAAAAGACTTTAACATTTCTTGCCTAGTGTGGTCTACTGGTAATGAAATCTTTCAGCTACTCTATGCCTATAAATATCTTTGTTTTGCCATTGTTTTTTAAAGATTTGTTCACAATAGAATTTTAGTTGTATGTTTTTATTTTGTTTTTGGTTTTTCTTTAGGCACCTTAAGGATGTTGCTCTACTGTCTTTCATTGTTTGCAATGAGAAATTTAATGTCATTTTTATTTTCTCTTAATGTAACACATCTTTTTTGTGTTTTTAAGGTGCTTTTAAGACTTTCTCAGGACTTACCTGGTGGTCCAGTGGTTAGAACTTCATGCTTCCAAGTCAGGGGGCAGGAGTTTGATCTCTGGTTGAGGAACTTACTAATAAAATCCCACATGCTGTGTGGCACGGCCCACTCAAAATCTCTCCTTCCTTGATTTTGAGTGTTTGGTTCTGCCGTGCTTTGGCCTAGTTTTCTTCACATTTCTTTTGCTTTAGACTTACTGAGTTTCTTTGTGGATTCATAGTTTTCATCAAGTTTGAACCTTTATTTCTCTAAGTTCTTGCCCCTGTTCCATTTGGGGGGACACCAGTTACTGAGCTACTAGGTAGTTTGAAATCTGCCCCCAGTTCGCTGGTGCTCTTTTCATTTTTCTTCATTCTTTTTTCTTTCTGTTTTTCATTTTAGATAGTTGCTAATTCTTTGCCTTCAAGTTTACTTGTTTTTCCTCTGCTGTGTCTAATCTGTTATTAATTCCATGTAGTGTGTTTCTCATATCAGACATTGTGGCTTCATTTCTAGATGTGTGAGTATTTCCATATCTGTAGTTAACTATTTGAACATATGGAATATAGGTGTAATAACTGTCTTAATATCCGTATCTGCAGTTAATGTTTGTGCCAGTTCTAGTTCCAGTTCAACATATTGAGTCTTTTTCTCATTTTAGATTATGTTTTTCTGTCTTTTTGTGTGCCATCCAGCATCATTGGATGCTGAAATTGTGAATTTTACCTTATTGGAAGCAAGATATTTCTGAATTTCTATTAAGTTTTCCTGAGCTTTATTCTGGGGTGCAGTAAAGTTGCTTGCAAATAGATTGATCCTTTTGGGTTTTTCTGTTGTGACTTGTTAAGGGGGATCTGGAAAAGATCTTAGTCTGGTGTTAGTTATTTCCCCATTATTCTTGAAAGGCCTATTGACAGACTATGCTGTCTAATACCTGAAGTATGAATTTTTCAGTCTTGCTGATAGGAGCAGGCACTGATCATAGTCTGTGTGGATGCCGGGAATGTTCTCTCTAATCCTTCTGTGTGTGTGCATTTCAAAGTTTTCTCCTTCTTAAGCATGGGCCTCTTAATCAGCAGCAGCCTACTCAGTGGAGCTCTCTGTGGATCTCTGGGGTTCTCACTCTGCGGCATCCTCTCTTTCGTGAGCTGCCACTGCCTTGCTCTCCTCATGCTCTCAACTCTGTCCCTAACTCACGGAGTCTGCTTGGGTCATTTTTTTTTACTCCTTGCATTGCACCCTGGAAGCTCCAGGCTGTAAGTAAGGGGTATTCATAGGCCTCTCCTCATTCTTTCCTGCATCTCAGGGATCATTGTTTTTAGTTGCTTTGTGGCCAGTGTCTTAAAATCTGTTGTTTTCCATATTTTGATAGATGCTTTTGGTTGTGTCAGGCAAGAGGGTATATCTGGTCTCTTTTTAACATCTTGACCAGAAATGGCCAGTTCCCTTTTTCTTTCAATGATGGCACTATCCTTTGTTTTTTTCCCAGCCTAGTTCAAGATCATAATTCATTCTTTCTTGCCTTCTCTTTTGGTTCAGTGAGTCTTTCAAGAAAGAAAACAAGTCCTTTCTTACTTCTTAATATTTTCAACATTTCTTTTATACTTGATACTAACAATCTTCAGAGAAATATCATCATTAACTTGTACCAAAAAGTAAGAAACATCATTGAAGTAGCAGGAATATTATCCAAACAGTCTAAAATTCTGGTGCCCTTGTTCTCTGCCATGTTAATACATCTTCATTAACTGTAAAATTCACATCTTCTATGTTGATAGAGCAGAGTTACTTCATGATGAGTATGTTTGCTTAAATATTTTAAAGAAAATAGTATCTTTTGGGGAAAGTTACATTTTCCCACTCAGCCTTAATACACCTACTACACGTTGGATTGTGGTTCTAACTCTGTCCTACTACCTTCTTTAAAATTATATATATGTGTATTTTGCTTTCCTGTTCCTCCACCCCTGATATGCTACTTTAAGCCAGACTTGTCATTTTTGGATCTCTACGGTTTGGATCTACGGTTCCTGGCATAGTGGTATTCAAATAATGTTTGATGATTTGGGCTGAGTAGGCTAGAGTTGTGGGCATTTAGTATGTTGCTAAGGCTTTTCCTAGAATTTCTACATTATACAAATTCTTAACTGTCTCTATATTACAGTATAAACCACATCTATATCATTGTAGCTTGTTTTTGTATGTCTCTGGTATGTTGTGAAAGAGCTGTCAGAGAATGAGCTCGTTATTACTTGGAATTGCTAGTTAACTGTTGTTTTGCTGTTGATCAGAATGTCTTTTTCGTTCTCCTGTATTCATTGTAGTGTTTTATTCTAAGTGGACATAGTCTTGAGAGGCAAGGCTTGCTGGGTCTCGCTTTGTGACTGTGGGGCAACATCACTTACTGGGTAGGAATCCATCAGAATTTTCTTTCTTCTATTTTTGTCCTGCCATTCTTTTTACAAACGTGTGCCACCTTCTCTGTGCCGCCCCTCTCCCCCTCATCTGCACCCTGACCCAGTACTGTGCTTTAGAGGGAAAAGAACATAGAGGCCAGCTTTTATTAAGCCAGATTCCAGAACGATTGCCTCAAGAACTCTTGAAGATTAAAGACTACTCTCCCCCGCCCCGCCTTTGTCAGACAGCCTGCCAATTTGAGTGTTGACTGCTTACCTTGGCTGGGGACTCTTGGAATCGATAACTCCCTTTAAAATTCATTCTTGTTTCACTTGATAGAACAAAATAGCTTTATTTTCCTTTTATTGCTCATCTCCTGCTCAAAAAATAAATTATATAATGTGTCTTCTCTTGAGTACACAAAATATTCTTTCAGAATTTCCCCAGACCTAAGGTCTGGATGGTGTGTGTGTGTCCTGTGTGTGTGGTATCTGTGACATGTGTGTTTATATTTTTCAGTATCACTGGATTCATCCAGTTCTAGAAAGAATTACAGTTTGTGCACATTGCATGGTTCTAGCTCCCTCTGCAGCTCCAAATGGAAAAGTGCCTTGCTGTCTTTTGTTGCTGAAAAATCCAGCTCTCAGCCTTCTTTCTTTGAATAGAGCATCCCAGCTGGTATGCAAGTACAGATTGAGATTTTAAACTTAGGAATGCTTTTTTTTTTTTTTTGGCAAGGCTTTTTGAAGACTGAAATTGCATTTCAGAATTGCTGCAATGGTGAGAAAATGGTGAGAAGGGTGGGGAGAGAAGGGAGGAAAGGCAGAAAGGTCAAGTTCAATTGCAAAATTAATGTGATAAGTAGGAGGTTAATTTACTTACAGATATTTACTGTAAACCTTTATTAAGAAATCAGAGTGTTGCACAGTAGAAGCCTAGAGCTATTGTAGAATTTCCAGGCTTATTTTATTGGATTGCATACCTAGGACCTTAATACACATCTCACGTTGATGAGTAGTATGATTTGGCTTCTAGTGTTGGCTTGGTTGGTGAACTTTCAGAATGATTTTGACTAGGGCTTAACATCCTAGCTTTAAATTATTTACTTTTAAAGTATTCTTGAAAAGCTGGTTCTCCCCAGAAATACAGAGCTGCTTATTAAATTCAGCAGAATGATCCTTGGGTTCGAGAATAGATGTTCTGTAAGAGCAATCAACCAACTTGATCTATAATCATTCCATGATAAGTAAGGGCAGACTTTCTAGATAAATTTTGCCCCAGTGAATTAAAACTGTATATTCAAGGGGGCTTTTGGGATACTGGCATATTTTATATGTTGATCTGGGTGCCTGTTACACAAATGTGTTCATCATGTAAACATTACACTTACAGGACTTTGTTTGCATGGTATACATCAGTACAAAGTTTATTTAAAGTGTCTCATACATTAAATGCTTTTTAAGGACATACATCGGAGAAGGCGATGGCACCCCACTCCAGTACTCTTGCCTGGAAAATCCCATGGACGGAGGAGCCTGGTGGGCTGTAGTCCATGGGGTCGCTGAGGGTTGGACACGACTGAGCAACTTCACTTTCACTTTTCACTTTCATGCATTGGAGAAGAAAATGGCAACCCACTCCAGTGTTCTTGCCTGGAGAATCCCAGGGATGGGGGAGCCTGGTGGGCTGCCGTCTATGGGGTCACACAGAGTCGGACACGACTGAAGCGACTTAGCAGCATCAAGGACATACATCAAAGTACTATTTATGCAACTAATGGCACCTGTGAGTGAACAGATGCCTGTTTTGTGAAATAGTCCCTGTTTTAATCAGACCGCATTGATTCTTGTCTCTTTTAAGGGAGTCAGTGCAGATATGTACATACCTATATATGTAAGAGGACTTTTATTTAAAAGTTAATTAGAATGCTTATATGTTTATGATTTTACAGTTCTCTCATATTTATAAAGTAAATTTTGATCCTTTGAAACATGACTTTCTTATTTAATACGCCAGCATTATTTGTGCATGTGTGTGTGTGAGTGTTTCTTCCTTCATTGTATAATCCTTCCCAGCACTTACGGTCCACCCCCTCTTTGGTCACTAAGTTGTGTCTGACTCTTGTGACCCTATGGACCTCATGGACGAGCCTGCGAGGCTCGTCCGTCCATGGGATTCTCTAGGCAAGTATACTGGAGTGGGTTGCCATTTCCCTGTCCACTTAGGGTCCCTATGAATCATTAACCTCTGTTTCTTATCAAACCAAATAACATTTGTTAATTTTCTTGAAAGGTCACAGTAATGTTGGTTCTGTTTGAAATTAAGTATTGTAAATTTTTAGACTCCAAAAGTTAGGCACAGTTTTATTACCTACTCCTCATTTTGCCTTCTCATCTCCTGTGCTTGCATAAATATCAACTTGTCTTTTCTTGAAACCTTTATTGTTGCCCCCATGTTGTTGCTAAATCTCTTATACACTTAGGAGTGTAAAGCCAGATATTCTTCCTTGAATATGTAGTGAGTAATTGTTAAACTTCAGTGCTGGTTTGTACTGCTTCATAATTTTAGTGTGGAGGTCTAGTTTAGAGTTTATTGTTTTTGCTGTTTAGATTTAAAGAGAAAAACACTTAGCAATAGAACCTAGTTTTTTCCTGGAGTGAAATTCATGTAGCCTTGTTGATTTTGACAGACATGAGCAAACTCAGACTTTTCTCTAGAAGTCTCTAAAACTGACTCTCTGGCTTTATGTTGAAAGGACTGTAATCTGTTGACATAGACATGACAGTGAGAAGGGCAGGGCGTTCTCAGAGGCGTGTCTGTGTGGAGCTCTGTAGGGTGTGGGGTTCCACAATGGCATGTTTCTGTCGTAACTCTTGTGTAGCAGTCACAGACCCCGAACCTGAGGACTGTATTTCTATTTGGAGCAGACGTTGACCTCTTTTTCTGACCTGAAAACACTCAAGTGTATCAGTTTTGGTAGCTTGGGTTGTAAGAAACTTAAATTAGTTTGAAGTGGAATTATCCTGATGAAAGGGCAGTTGAAAGCCCTTGACACTGGACAGAGGAGTGTTTAGTGTCTAATCTTGGCTCAAAATGCACCAGACATAATGAGAGTCATTATGAACTGGTGATCTCTCACCCCTCCCGCAGCAGACCCTATTAGACTTGCAAAAATAGCAAACACTGTGTGTGTGTGGCGTGGTGCCTGCTGTGTGCTAGAGGAAGAAAGCCTACCTTGTTTGCTCTCCAGCCAGATACGGGTGCGTCCTGTTACAGCTCTGCTTGGCTCTGAGCGCCTCTGTTCTGTCTCGTCCTGACAGATGCTGTCGTTGCCACCCCTTAGGAAGACAAACGCAGCCACTCTGCGGGAGTTGGCTTTTGCCCAGCTGCGCTTGCCAGTGACCTAAACTGATGTGCTTGTGTACCTGTGGAAAGGGAACAGCCGGTGGACCTGTTATCTGCTGCTGTGGTGGGCATTCCCTTTTGAGTTTCTGCCATTTCTGAAGGAGAAGTTTTAATTTTCTTTGATCAGATATATGTGTGAACCCTGAACTCTTCCTCCTTAAAAAAACAAGAAAACAAACATGTTTGTTAAGCACTCGCTAAAGATGCCCAAGAAAGGTCCCCCTCTAGGAACCCATTGTTTCTGTAAATAGAAAGATATGCCAGTGCTGAAAATAATCAGGACCTTAGTAGCTGTATGCCTAAAGGACTCTGAGAACCAAGAGGAAGGGGAGATCTCTGATGATGTGTGTCAGGCAGAGCGTCCTCTCAGGTGGGATACGAGGTTAAGTATGCTTGGAGAGTATGACTTATGTGTTGCTGGGGTCCAAGGTCAAGGAGGGGATGTGGCTTGAATCAAGCTTCATGGACCTAGTCTGGGCCCTGGTTTTGGAGGCTGCAGGCCATGAGGAATCATCATAGAATTTTAAAGTGGATGAGTAACCTTTCCAGATGGTTATTTTTGAGAAGCATTATTCTGGCAGCAGTCTGGAGACTAGGACTATACAAAAAGTGGTAGAAGTTGGGGGAATGCGAAGTTGTTATGTTGGGAAATTTGTGGCATGGAGAGCTTTTGGACTTATAAAGAAAGATAAGGTCCTGAATTCAGATGGAGTAGTTAAGGGCAGAAAGGGGCTTAGAGATAGTTAGGAATCTTAAAGACAGGACTTGGCTAACAACTGTATATTAAATTAGTGAGAAAAGAAGAGAGTAAGGAACGAGGGTCTAGGGTTCTTGGTTTAAACTCCTGAAGAACTTGGTACTTTTACAGAGGAAATAGGGAGGGCACAGCAGGTTTGAAGGAAGTATGATGCTTCAGTTTGAGGATGCTGAGTTTAAAGTGCCTGTGGAATCTGTGTTTATCAGAAAGTTGTCGTTTTCAGTCACTAAGTCATGTCTGACTCTTTGTGACCCTATGAACTGCAGCATGCCAGGCTTCCCTGTCCTTCACCATCTCCCAGAGTTTGCTCAAATTCATGTCCATTGAGTCAGTGATGGCATCCAACCATCCCATCCTCTGTTACCCCCTTTTCCTCCTGCCCTCAATCCTTCCCAGCATCAGGGTCTTTTCCAGTAACATGGCTCTTTGCATCAGGTGGCCCTAGTATTGAAGCTTTAGCTTTAGCATCAGTCCTTCCAGTGAACGTTCAGGGTTGTTTTCCTTTAAGATCGACAGCTTGAATCTCCTTTCTGTCCAAGGGACTTTCAAGAGTCTGCTCTAGCACCACAGTTTGAAAGCATCAATTGTTCAGTGCTCAGCCTTCTTAGTGGTTCAACTCTCACATCCATGCGTGGCTACTGGAAAAGCCATAGCTTTGAGTATACGGCCGTTTGTCAACAAAGTGATGTCTCTGCTTTTTAGTATCAGTAAGGAAATTTCAGTGTAAAATTTGGAATCTAGAATCCAGAACAGAACTGGACTGGGCACAGAGATTTCTTGGATGCTTTGAGTATTACAAATGTTGACCTGATGTAGCCGTTATGGCCATGAAACCCTCTAATCCAAGCTTGAGTAAATCTGTATCCCATGATAGTGCAGATGCAGAGTGGGACCAGCATTAAGGGCCAGCTAATATCTGCTCAGAATGGGACATACTGTTATTTAGCTCTTGTTTCTAGAAAACCAGTCACAAGAAGCTCATCTGAATTTGTGCAGCACCAAATAACATAACAGTGAGTTCTGTGTATTCACCATTTGGGAACTAATTACACAAGACCACAGGGTGGAAATACTTGTCCTTCCCTGAGCCTTTCTGGAGAGAGCTTCACCTGGATTTTCTTCATCCCAGTAGATGAAATAGTTAGTAGTACTTCTTCTGCACTTTCAGCCAACTGACAGCGTAACTTCTGCAGGAAGGAACAAGGGTCTCTCTTCTTTCAGTTCCTCTCTGTAGGCCTCTGGTCCACCTTGGTCAGTCTGTCTGCCTTTTCCTTTGGCCTTGCACCATCTGTGACCTTTGTCCTTTGGAACCCACACGTATCTTTTCAAACTTGCGGTTTTTATTTTCCTAGAAGGCAATGGCACCCCACTCCAGTACTCTTGCCTGGAAAATCCCGTGGACGGAGGAGCCCAGTAGGCTGCAGTCCATGGGGTCGCTCAGAGTCAGACAGGACTGAGCTACTTCACTTTCACTTTTCACCTTCATGCATTGGAGAAGGAAATGGCAACCCACTCCAGTATTCTTGCCTGGAGAATCCCAGGGACAGGGGAGCCTTGTCGGACATGACTGAAGCAACTTAGCAGCAGCAGCAGGGATATCTGGGTCAATTTGCAACAGTTGTATCCAGCAATGAAGCCACTATCTATAGAATGGGTATCCGTGCCCAAAATGCCAATTGAGAAACTACTAGGTGAAACAAACTTCTACTTAAAATATGAAAGTGTAGATTAGATTCGTAAACCTGAGCATTCTAGTCATCTTTCTTCCTTTCCTTAGGAGCTGTGTGATGTAGAATAACCACATGGCTTTTTGTGAGAAGGCACCAGGCAGATCAGTTCAGTCGCTCAGTCGTGTCCGACTCTTTGCGACCCCATGAACCGCAGCACGCCAGGCCTCCCTGCCTCTCACCTCCTCCCGGAGTTTACTCAAACTCATGTCCATATGGAGACTCTCAAAAGCCAGTCTCCTTCCAGGTTGTTCCTGACTTTGGAGAGGCTGTTTCCCATCTTGCTTTGCTACGAAACTGGGCAAAAGTCTGGAAGTTGGAAATTGAAGTAACTTAGTTAAACTACTTTGCCCAGAAATGAACCTATTACAGATAGAGACGAAGAAATGCGTGTGTCCTGGGAAGAAGTTTGGTCTGGAACTTGGGTCCCAGTTCCAGGCTGTTTTCCCAGGCTGTTTCATGCCACTGAGGACTAACCATTTGTTGATTCCATTGTGCTGACTCATGGACCAGTGTGGCTTAGGTGCCTTCCAAGTCTGTTTGGACAAGGATGTTTGCAGGGAGACATGAGAGAGTCTGTCTGGACAGAAAGGGGAAAAAAAAAAAAAAAAAAAACCTGTTAAATCTGGATGCTTTTAAAGTCGTTTTAAAGTACAAACATTTATAGTTGATGAAATCTTAGACACTGAAGAAATTCTTGAGTGACATAAGTAGAAAACTTTTGGAAGTTCTTTCTCTGGGGGACCCAGAAGTGTGGACTCTTCCACACTGAGAAGAGAGGAAGGCTTATCATCACTTTCCATGTCCCTGTATGCAGTTTTAGGCTCCTTTTTATTATCATCACTATTTCATCTGGTAACAGTGTTTCTGCCAGGAAATAGCTCTACATCTCTGAGGAGAATGCTGTGATGCCATCTGCCAGCTTGCAGAGCGCTTCAGGGTCCTCTCCTACCTGCTATTTCTGTGCCCTTTCCATGTGTCACGGTAAAGCCTCCATCTCTCTGGTCGTGGGTCTTTGTTCCTACCTTCAGAAACTGAGATGGGATGTGGCAAGGAGAGGCAGTGTGCACTGGAGGATTCCTATTACCATAATGTGCTGGGAAGGGGAAATGGGATATTTTGGGGTAAGAAATTCATAGTCTATGTCTTGAATAGTTCAGAAATTTCTTTGAAGGATTCTGTGCCTTCAGGGTTCTCCTGCTCAATGTATTTTTCACTGCTTTGGGATTAATCTCCTTGAAGCCCTTCCTTGAACTCTTGAACCTATAATACCCTACTCTTTACTTACAGATGCAAATTTTAGAATTCTAGTCCTGATCAGCCTAATCATGAAAGATCCTTTGGTTTCATCAAATATAAGACTCATTCTCTCCAACATTCTTCTTCCTAGCTGCTACCTCTTTCTTTCTTTCTACCTGCCTCTTTTCACTGCTTTTTCTGTTTGTCTGGGAAGCTCTAGATTCAATGCTTACACTTTACCACACTCCAGGAAGCTTCCTTGACTCTTATGGGTCATATAGATCTCTTCTTATTTTTGCTTCTGCTGTCACAGGAGGAAAATATCATTTTTTAAAAACCGTTGACCCTTTTTACTTTTACAGAAGAATATGGATTAGTGAGTCATATGTTTGATGCATTATTGTGCTTAGCATTGTGGGAATATAAATAAATCTCAAGACATGACCTTGTCCTGAAAGAGTCTGCAAGTGTAGCAATGAACCCAAACTTGATGGAAACTGGGGATAGCTGAGTAACCTCTGTGATCGGAAGGAGGTGGTGCTATGGAGAGAAAAACTGTACAAGCTAACCCAGGGAAGTGCAGTGAGCATGGAGCGTGATGTATGTGTGTGTGTGTGTGTGTGTACGTGTGGTGAGGGAAATAGAAGGGCCACTGGAGTGAAGGAGTAAGTAGATGGGGCATGAGATGGATGGGGTGAAAGCAGGTTGGATAAGATACACAGGTCAGGGAGAAGGTTTTAGGCTAAGAAATGTGGATCGGTTATAGGTAGTCGAGTAGTTGAATAAGACAGAAATGTGTGGGATGGTTAGAAGGGAGTGTTCAAGACCAGCCAAAGGAGACTGCTGAGGTAAGCCTGCTGTGGTCACAGTGGAGAGGATGGGGACTGGTACCTTGGGAAGTTCTTCAAAGAAAGAAACGATGGGGCTTGCTGACAGATGAGTGCAAGGGTTGTGGGAACAGCAGATCATGTTTTCAGCTGGAACAGACTATTATGGGTAAGCGTGATTTCAGTCAGTTCAGTTCAGTCGCTCAGTCGTGTCCGACTCTTTGCAACCCCATGAAAAGTGTGATTTACGTAAATCCAATTTATAGATTTTGGGTTTTATAGTAATATACTGTATTTGCCTAGCAAAAGGAACCAACTTGTACAACCATCACCTCGTTTTATCTTTAACATCTATGTCAATTTTCTTAGCTATAAATGCAGGTGACACCTACCGACCCTCTAGGCTTAGTTTGTTGAAGGTTCATCCTGCTGCTGCTGCTGCTGCTGCTGTTAAGTCGCTTCAGTTGTGTCCGACTCTGTGCGACCCCATAGACGGCAGGCCACCAGGCTCCCCCGTCCCTGGGATTTTCCAGGCAAGAGTACTGGAGTGGGGTGCTATCGCCTTCTCTGATGAAGAATGAATCTGCTGGACAATTCAAGGACTAAGTTCAACCCTCTTTCTTCCCATTCGGTTTGAAAGATAGGTATCTTTGCTTCAAAGAAATACTTAAAAAGAAGCTTCATTAAGTGGCAAGCTCTCTTTTAACTTAAACTATTAAAAAAAAACAACAACCCAAAACATTATTCTTGTTTCCAAGGGGGGAAAAAAAAAAGTAAAACCTTGCTTCAGCAATTTACACTAGCTAGTTGGGTCCCTGGGATGAACACACATCCTTCCATCTTTGCCTGTCTCCCCAGTCTCACTGCAGCTGCTGGGGCAGGTTTAGCCTACTCACATCCTAGAAGGTATAAACTTGATACGCTTTCATGAAATACTATCTGTGTGAAGTGAGCTCTTTGGTCCATAGTCTTCCCTGCCAAAGCTAAGGAAATATTAAGGAACACCTCTAAGCAGATAAATATTGGATGAAGTTTATATAATTTAAAGTCACACACCTGTTTAACCCTTTCACTCAATGGAGAGACAGGCAAAACTTACACAGTTATGGCTTCCTTATTTGCATAAGGTAGAGCTTGGGAATTAAGGGAATATTAATTGATGTTTGTTCATTTTCTTCTAGCTTTATAGCGTAAATCTCTATACCCTCTTGTAACCATATGGAAGGAAAATGCTGAAATGGAATTGGGATCAGTTGTTATCTGTATATCAGGTATAGGGGTTCAGATGTTGAACAAGGCTGTTACTGTCACAAACAGTAACAGAAATAATAATACCACCAGTGGATATTTCTTTACTTACTGTATGCAAAGTTATATTCTATAAACACTTTACTGTATGCAAAGTTATATTCTAAACCCTTTTAATCCGCTTTAATTTTCATAACAAACTTGTTGTTGTTCAGTCACTAAGTTGTGTCCGACCCTTTGGGACCCCATGGACTGCTGCACACCAGTCTTCCCTGTCTTTCATTGTCTCCTGGAGTTTGCTCAAACTCATGTCCATTGAGTCGATGATGCCATTCAACTATAACAAACTTATGAGGTTGGTATTACTATTATCTCTTTTAGAGAAAATGAAAACTGAGGCACAGAGAGGTTGCATTCCTTGCTCAAGATCTTTCAGTTTATAAATAGTAGAATCATGATTCAGACATGAGAAAGCCTACCTCAGATGTCTAACCTCTGTTCCCGTCCTGGTGAGACAGGCAGACAGTTGATAAGTCTTTTGAAGTAGGATGAATTCTATGGGAGCCTGGAAAAGGGTAAATTAGCCTGGACAAGGGGAAGGCTTTGCTGAGGAAATATCCTTCTGGGTGAAACATAAACATAGGTGCATAGGTGCTCTCTAGGTGGTGTACATGGACAAGAATATTCCAGCATGTGCAGTGGCCACCAGGCTGTAGAGAATATGGCTATTTTGAGGAACAGCTGTTAGATGGGATGGAGAGAGTGAAAGAGAGTGTCATATAGAGTAAGGCTGGCAGAGACTGGGTAAGGAGGGCTCTGCAGGTCCAACTTCAAGGACATGGGGCTTTGTGATTTGTAAGAGAGATGTATTTGGTCTGTGTTCCATTCCTGGCCACAGAGCTCCTTAAACCCTTGGAATTTTCTCAGTGATGAGAGTGATAAAAGTATCTTGTTTATATTAATTTTGGAAAGCCCATAGGTAACCAAAGGATGGGGCTCCTTGCCAGGGCAGTGAACCATATGATTAGAGATTTCCAAACTATAGTCTTGTTCTAGGACCTTGGGAGGAGAGAGAGGCTGGGGATTGAGTTCATCTACCTAGACCAGTAATTTACTCAATTGTACCTATGCAGTGAAGCCTCCAGCCATAAAAACTCAAAAGGTGGAGTTTCAAAGAGCTTCTGGATAGGTGAGCATGTGGAGATGTGGGGAGGAGCATGTGCCCAGAAAGAACATGGGAGCTCCCAGCCCATTCCCACAGACCTTGCCCTGTTTATCTGTTCATCTGTATCTTTTATAATATCCTTTAAAATAGATGCAGGTAAGTAACTGTTTCTTTGTATTCTGTGAGTCACCGTAGCAAGTTAATTGAACCCAAGGAGAAATAATGAGAACCTCCAATCTATAGCCAGTTGGTCAGAAGCACAGGTAACAGCCTGCACTTGAAACTGGCATCTGATGGGGGAGGAGCCAGTTTTGTGGGACTGAGCTCTTAACTTGTGGGAATCTGACATTATCTCCAGGTAAGTAGTTCAGAATTGAGCTAACTGCTTGATAGTGCAGAAAAAAAAAATACATATTGGAGAGAACATTAAATGTTAAGAATTAAGGGCAAGGCAAGCATTAAAGTGATTAGAACCATGAGACTGATGTGGTAAGATGAGAGTTTTGAAAAGGTGTTTCTGATGAATCACAGAAGACGAGAGTACATGTAGAGTGCAGTCAGGAGGTGGTTGCTCTGGTCCAGCTGAGAGATGATGGTGGCCTGGATCAGCACAGGAGCAGTGAGGATGGAGAGAAGCTCAAGAGCTTCCTAGGAAGCTGAGGGTAGATATCTTTGATGGAGGAATCAATAACAGTGCTCGAGTTAAGAGTGAGGAGAAACTTGCAAACTGACCAGTCAGGACCTTGGGGAAACTATGTACAGCGGACCTTATTTGGTCAAGAGAAGGATTGTGCAAGAGGAAATGGATGACTTGTGTCACGGCCCAATTAGGGAATGACTCTTGTGAAGGGAATGGAGACACACACACACACGTGCGTGCATGCTTGTGTTTTTATATATCTATATCTGTATATACTTACACATATCCAATTTGTTGTTGTGGAGGTTAGATCTCCCAAGTTAAGGTAATTTCAGGACCGAATTGGTGCCTGCTGTCCTCTTGAGTGTTGTGTTATCAGTAAGTTCCACCATCACTATTTCCTCTTTGAGTCAAAGCACAGAGTGATCTGAAAGTATCTGACGACGTGGGAGAGACACATGAATGCCACATCTATACAAAACAGCCGGCTGGATTCAAGAGGAAAA
The DNA here is from genome assembly GCF_029378745.1 of Bos indicus. Lineage (NCBI taxonomy): Eukaryota > Metazoa > Chordata > Mammalia > Artiodactyla > Bovidae > Bos > Bos indicus. Next base: position 31,714,749 of record NC_091784.1, on the reverse strand, counting down.
GTAGTACTTATCCACATGGATGTCAGTTCCAGTTTTCTCTCTCCCTTGAGCTGATCCTGTCCACCTCAGAAGATCTTCCTGTCTTTGTCTAGAACATCTCTGAAAGTTTCATTCTGATCGTCACTATTTCTGATGAGGTGTTTTCTGCTGAACATTTGGAACTGGGTAGGGTGAGATAAATTCCAAGCAAATGGGAAGTTTTTGAAGTCTGTATAATACCAGCAGCTCCACTCCACTGTATAGACCTTCCAGGAAATTTGTGTGCCGCAGGGCAGATGCCTGAGGAATTTGTTTTTGACGTTTTATCAAGCTTTTCAAACCTCTGCTTGTAGCAGCCATTTTAGTGATCATGCATGAAAGTGTGTAATTGCCAGTGGTCTTGGGTTAACCTCAGTTATAAGGGGGATTATTTTGGGAGGAGTTAAATATGGTATTTGAAAAACTGAGAAATGACAGTCTCCCACAACACTAGCGTTTGTGAAGGAAAGAGAGTTGGGCCAGACTTGGATGAACTCGATGGATTAAATACTTTGTCTTAGTCCTGACTCAGGGTTGTTATTTGTGGTTGCTTACTTTATTTTTATTGTTAAAGTGTCCTATTTAATGTGCCAAACTTTGCTCTATACACCATCGTGTATGGCTTTTAGGGAAAGACATTAAAAAAAGAGAGAGAAACATGAACCAGCTTACATTAGGGATTCCTGAGAAACTGATGGTTATGAGAACATGTAGAACATTTACACTTTATGGTCATACTTTGCTTCGTACTTTTCAGGATGCTCCTCTAACTACAATATGTTATTCTGGTTTCTTCAGATCAGCGTCTGCAGTTGTTTTCTGTACCTGGTTCTGGTCTGCCTCTCATGCTGGAACACTGGGGCGTGAGAACAGATCCTTCTTCTTTGCTGTCTCCCCAGCACCTAGAGCAACATCCAACACAGCTGACACAGAGCAAGCATTCAAAAAATTTTAGTCGAGTAAAATGAATGAAAAAATTTATCTTCCAAATATCAGTAATGACTATATAAAATTTGGTGTGCTACCATTTATGTACATTTGCTTTTGCTTTGTGACCAGGTTTTCACCCAGGTTTTATAGTAGTTGGTTATTCAGGGAGAAGTTGATGGGCTACTTTTATTTTTAAAGAGAGGGGATACTGCCATAATTAGGTTGAAACTGTAAGGGCACTTATATACTTGTCCTGCATCAGTGGTAACTTTTTTGTTTTATAATAAAAAGCCACCATAAATGATTATTCCCACATCTGAGGCAGACACTCTGGCACCTGCAAGGGCTTGGCTGAGATCCTGGGGCCCTGCCAGGAGAAAGGGCTTTGTCCTTTCCCCCTTCCCCACTTCATTCTACTGTCCTGCCCCAGGCTGCAGTCCCAGCAGTAAGTAAGCTGTGGTAGCAAGTAATTTTGGCAGTGGCAAGTATAACATATTTTGGTGATTTCTGCATGATTTGTATGACTTTCTATATGACAGTAGTCACAACAAAAACATTTCATGACTTGTGTCTAAAGTTATCAGTCAACTGGAGCTGTGAAAATCAGTTTGCATATGTCAACAATTTAATCTTCTAATATACTTGCCAATGAAAAACCAACACTAGAATTATTTTTCTGTATTTATTGACTAGAAGAAAGATATGGCTATCAAGTGCACTGATTGAAAAATCTTTAAAATCCCAATCTTTAAGTTGGGACCATATGTGTGTTTTCTTTCCCTAGCCAAATCTATTTGCACATTTATCCACACATGTGTATATGTACACACACAGCATACAGTTACACTGATGAGTGTTTGTGTTACATTCGTATGTGCCCACGCAGAGCACATGTGCTTCATGCATATGCATGAACTTTGAAATGTAAGGATGTCAGGGAGGTTCCCTTTTAACTGAGAATAATACAATTATCTACATTCCAGGCTCCTAGTAAGGATTAAATTGGTTATTGTGTATATAGTCCTTAGAACAGTGCCTAGCACGTAGTAGGTCTTTTATAAATACCAGCTTTCTTTATTTTCAAGTATATCTTCATCTGTCAGCCTAAGCAAAAGACTGCTGGTCTCTCTGTCACTTCTTCCTGTAACAGTTTAGCTTCAAAGGCAGAGTGGTGAAGTCTTAAAATTCTTGTGTAATTGGGAGGTCCGTTGACATATTTACTGTTCTTCTAAAACCAGTTTTTATACATCTGGGATCTATCAGTGTATGTATTGGGTTAACCAAAATGTTTGGGGTTTTTTTTGGTAAAAAATCCAAATGAAAGTTTTGGCCAGCCCAATATTTTAAATTCACAGCCATTTATTAGATACCTTAGTAATACTGATTTCTGTTACAATAAAACATTTCTCTTTCTCAGTGACCATTATTCCCTGATGTCCATCAGAGTTTTCAGTGAGTGTGTCAATTACAAGTTTGGAAGAGAACAAACTGTCTGTTTATTAAGAAAAAATAGGTGAGATATCTTCCATGGTCTTCATGTGTGTGTCTCTCCAAAATTCATATGTTGAAATCCTAACCCTAAAGGTGATGGTATTAGTTGGTGGGGGTCTTTGCAAGGCATGTAAGTCATGAGGGTAGAACTCTCATGTGTATTTTATAAATGCTTTTTAAAAGAAGCTCCAGAGAGATACCTAATCCCTTTCATTACGTGGGAATCCAACAAAAAGTCTGTAACCTAGAAGAAGGCCCTCACCCAAATACAGCTGTGCTGGCACCTTGATCCTGGACTTTCCAGCCTTTAGAACTGAGAACAACATGCTTGTTGTTTATAAGCTATGCAGTCTGTGGTATTTTTTTATAGCAGCATGAATGGACTAAGATTGCATTTAGGTCACCAGGTGGAGAGAAAACAATACAAAAGAACCTAGAAGAGTTTGGAAACATAGGGAAGTTAATATGTCAGTATACACACTCACACCTGGAAAGAAAATGACAGGGGCACATACTATTTTAAGAAAGATTACAGTAAGTAAGGATGGTACTCACGGGGGGAAAAGTATGGATCATTAATCAAAATGAGTATATGAACTGGTGATGTGAAAGTGCTGATTAAGTTGTTCTGAATAATTGGATTTTTGTTGGAATAGGTAAGTAGCTCATCCTGAACAAAAAGTGCTGGGGATTCTACAGCTCATGTCATTTTATAGATTAAAAATGAAGGCCAGGTGAAGATTACAGAGTTAGCGCAAGCATGTGTACCAAAACCAGACTCTGACATGGGGGGAAGGAATGCTCCCCCTACCAATAACAGTTCTTTAACAGTGATAGCATGGAGTGGAACAAATGGATGTGAAATGTTGACCTCAGCTCTCTGAGAATAATTCCAGCCCCCAAGCTCAAAGTGTTAGTCTATAGAATATTCTTAATAAAATGCTTTTCTTGTTTTATAAGTGAAGACACTCAGCTTTACATATCTGCTTCGGGTAGGGTTTTTTGGGGCATGTTCAGGAAAGTGGCCTGTTCTTAGATCCAAACCACAGGAGTGTATTCAGGGCCTCTTTGAGCATGGCTGTTTTTGTGATTGGACTCGCATGCATTGTTTAGAAAACTATTTTATCTCTGTAGAAGACTATAGAAGGCATTAATATTTAGGGCATTATATTGACTTTTAAAAACTATATGGGTAAGGAGCATTGAGTTTGAGGATAGTACCTGAGTTACAGAAAGGGGACATTGGGGCTGCTGGACTGGATGGTCACCTACTTTATTCATGTTGCATCTTTTTTTCTTTTGAATCATTTGGGGGAAAGGTAATGTTTTGGTAGCTTTTTAGACTTTGATTTGGAGATTTGGAAAGGCAGTGTTTTATTGGATGAAGGCATTTAATTATACTTACGTAAGTATTGTTCAGTTGCTAAGTCACATCCAACTCTTGGCAACCCCATGGACTGTAGCCTACTTGGATCTTCTGTCCTCACCTCCTGGAATTAGCTCAAATTCATGTCCATTGAGTTGATGATGCCGTCCAACCATCTTATCCTCTGTCACCCCCTTTTCTTCCTGTCCTCAGTCTTTCCCAGCATCAGGGTCTTTTCCAGTGAGTCAGTTCTTCGCATCAGATGGTCAAAGTATTCAGCTTCAGCAACAGTTCTTCCTGTGAATATTCAGGGTTGATTTCGTTTAGGATTGACTGGTTTGATCTCATTGCAGTGCAAGGGACTCTGAAGAGTCTTCTCCAACACCACAATTTGAAACCATCAGTTCTTCTTTATGGTTTAACTCTCAAATCCGTACATGACCACTGGAAAAACCATCAGATCAGATCAGTCGCTAGTCGTGTCCGACTCTTTGCGACCCCATGAATCGCAGCACGCCAGGCCTCCCTGTCTATCACCAACTCCTGGAGTTCACTGAGACTCACGTCCATCGAGTCAGTGATGCCATCCAGCCATCTCATCCTCTGTCGTCCCCTTCTCCTCCTGCCCCCAATCCCTCCCAGCATCAGAGTCTTTTCCAATGAATCAACTCTTCGCATGAGGTGGCCAAAGTACTGGAGTTTCAGCTGTAGCATCATTCCTTCCAAAGAAATCCCAGGGCTTATCTCCTTCAGAATGAACTGGTTGGATCTCGTTGCAGTCCAAGGGACTCCCAAGATTCTTCTCCAGCACCACAGTTCAAAAGCATCAATTCTTCGGCTCTCAGCCTTCTTCCCAGTCCAACTCTCATATCCATACATGACCAATGGAAAAACCATAGCCTTGACTAGACGAACCTTTGTTGGCAAAGTAATGTCTCTGCTTTTGAATATGCTATCCAGGTTGGTCATAACTTTTCTTCCAAGGAGTAAGCGTCTTTTAATTTCATGGCTGCAGTCACCATCTGTAGTGATTTTGGAGCCCAGAAAAATAAAGTCTTGACACCGTTTCCACTGTTTCCCCATCTATTTCCCATGAAGTGATGGGACCGGATGCCATGATCTTCGTTTTCTGAATGCTGAGCTTTAAGCCAACTTTTTCACTCTCCACTTTCACTTTCATCAAGAGGCTTTTGAGTTCCTCTTCACTTTCTGCCATAAGGGTGGTGTCATCTGCATATCTGAGGTTATTGATATTTCTCCCAGCAATCTTGATTCCAGCGTGTGCTTCATCCAGCCCAGCGTTTCTCATGATGTACTCTGCATAGAAGTTAAATAAGCAGGGTGACAATATACAGCCTTGACGAACTCCGTTTCCTATTTGGAACCAGTCTGTTGTTCCATGTCAAGTTCTAACTGTTGCTTCCTGACCTGCATACAAATTTCTCAAGAAGCAGGTCAGGTGGTCTGGTATTCCCATCTCTTGAAGAATTTTCCACAGTTTATTGTGAACCACACAGTCAAAGGCTTTGGCATAGTCAATAAAGCAGAAATAGATGTTTTGCTGGAGTTCTCTTGCTTTTTCTGTGATCCAGTGGATGTTGGCAATTTGATCTCTGGTTCCTCTGCCTTTTCTAAAACCAGCTTGAACATCAGGAAGTTCACGGTTCACATATTGCTGAAGCCTGGCTTGGAGAATTTTGAGCATTACTTTACTAGCATGTGAGATGAGTACAATTGTGTGGTAGTTTGAGCATTCTTTGGCATTGCCTTTCTTTGGGATTGGAATGAAAACTGACCTTTTCCAGTCCTGTGGCCACTGCTGAGTTTTCCAAATTTGCTGGCATATTGAGTGCAGCACTTTCACAGCATCATCTTTCAGGATTTGGAATAGCTCAACTGGAATTCCATCACCTCCACTAGCTTTGTTCGTAGTGATACTTTCTAAGGCACACTGGACTTCACATTCCAGGATGTCTGGCTCTAGGTCAGTGATCACACCATCGTGATTATCTGGGTCGTGAAGATCTTTTTTGTACAGTTCTTCTGTGTATTCTTGCCATGTCTTCTTAATATCTTCTGCTTCTGATATGTCCATACTATTTCTGTCCTTTATCGAGCCCATCTTTGCATGAAATGTTCCTTTGGTATCTCTGATTTTCTTGAAGACATCTCTAGTCTTTCCCATTCTGTTGCATTGATTTCCTCTATTTTCCTCTATTTCTTTGCATTGATCGCTGAAGAAGGCTTTCTTATCTTTTCTTGCTATTCTTTGGAACTCTGCATTCAGATGTTTATCTTTCCTTTTCTCCTTTGCTTTTCGCTTCTCTTCTTTTCACAGCTATTTGTAAGGCCTCCCCAGACAGCCATTTTGCTTTTTTGCATTTCTTTTCCATGGGGATGATCTTGATCCCTGTCTCCTGTACAATGTCACGAACCTCATTCCATAGTTCATCAGGCACTCTATCAGATCTAGGCCCTTAAATCTATTTCTCACTTCCACTGTATAATCATAAGGGATTTGATTTAGGTCATACCTGAATGGTCTAGTGGTTTTCCCTACTTTCTTCAATTTAAGTCTGAATTTGGCAATAAGGAGTTCATGGTCTGAGCTACAGTCAGCTCCTGGTCTTATTTTGGTTGACTGTATAGAGCTTCTCCATCTTTGGCTGCAAAGAATATAATCAGTCTGATTTCGCTGTTGACCATCTGGTGACGTCCATGTGTAGAGTCTTCTCTTGTGTTGTTGGAAGAGGGTGTTTGTTATGACCAGTGCATTGTCTTGGCAAAACTCGATTAGACTTTGCCCTGCTTCATTCCATATTCCAAGGCCAAATTTGCCTGTTACTCCAGGTGTTTCTTGACTTCCTACTTTTGCATTCCAGTCCCCTGTAATGAAAAGGACATCTTTTTTGGGTGTTAGTTCTAAAAGGTCTTGTAGGTCTTCATAGAATCATTCAACTTCAGCTTCTTCAGCATTACTGGTTTGGGCATAGACTTGGATTACTGTGATATTGAATGGTTTGCCTTGGAAACGAACAGAGATCATTCTGTCATTTTTGAGATTGCATCCAAGTACTGCATTTTGGACTCTTTTGTTGACCATTATGGCTACTCCATTTCTTCTGAGGGATTCCTGCCCACAGTAGTAGATATAATGGTCATCTGAGTTAAATTCACCCATTCCAGTCCATTTCAGTTCTCTGATTCCTAGAATGTTGACATTCACTCTTGCCATCTCCTGTTGGACCACTTCCAATTTGCCTTGATTCATGGACCTGACATTCCAGGTTCCTATGCAATATTGCTCTTTACAGCATCGGACCTTGCTTCTATCACCAGGCACATCCACAGCTGGGTATTGTTTTTGCTTTGACTCCATCCCTTCATTCTTTCTGGAGTTATTTCTCCACTGATCTCCAGTAGCATATTGGGCACCTACTGACCTGGGGAGTTTCTCTTTCAGTACCCTATCATTTTGCCTTTTCATGCTGTTCATGGGGTTCTTGAGGCAAGAATACTGAAGTGGTTTGCCATTCCCTTCTTCAGTGTACCACATTCTGTCAAATCTCTCCACCATGACCCGCCCGTCTTGGGTTGCCCCATAGCCATGGCTTAGTTTCATTGAGTTAGACAAGGCTGTGGTCCTAGTGTGATTAGATTGACTAGTTTTCTGTGAGTATGGTTTCAGTGTGTTTGCCCTCTGATGCCCTCTTGCAACACCTACCGTCTTACTTGGGTTTCTCTTAACCTTGGGTGTGGGGTATCTCTTCACGGTTGCTCCAGCAAAGCACAGCCATTGCTCCTTACCTTGGATGAGGGGTATCTCCTCTCCGCTGCCCTTCCTGACCTTCAATGTGGGATAGCTCCTCTAGGTCCTCCTGCGCCCGCGCAGCCACGGCTCCGGGTAACTCCTCTCGTGGCTGCCCCTGGCCTCAGGCGTGGGTTGCTCCTCCTGGCCGCCGCCCCTGGCCTCGTGCGTGGGGGTGTTGGGTAGCTCCTCCCGGCCGCCGCCCCTGACCTTGGACTCGGTGCAATACTTACCTTTGTCATATATTTTGTTTTAACCCTTACAGATCATACTTCATGGTATTTAAGTAGAAATAAATACTGAAAATAATAGACATTGGTAGTAATAGAGAAGTTTGAGGACCACAAATCAATGATTTTGATGATAGAGTCTGATGAATATTTAGATGTGCACCCTTTCTTAGCATCCTGAGTATTCTGAGAAGCAATTTAAAAACTTGGTATTTGGTCTCAGCTGACCTGGTTTTCTAAATCTCTGCTCTGAAAGGTGTGTCTCTGAGGTCTGCAAAATAGAGGTAATGATGCCTGTTTCACAGTTTTTAAAAACACTTTCATGGATATATATTTAACATACCATAAAATACACCAATTTAAAGTGTACAGTAATCTTAGTATATTGCAGCTGGCACCACGATCACTTTTAGAACACTTTATCACCACCAAAGAAACCGATAGGAGTCAGTTCCCAATTCCTCCCTTAGTTCCCCAGCTCTAGGCAACTGTTAATCTACATTCTGTCTTGGTGGATTTGACTATCCTCCACATTTTATGTAAATGGAATCATACACTATGTTGTGCTTTGTGACTATCTTTTTTCACTTAGCATATTATCTTCAGGGTTTCATCCATGTTTTTACTACCAAATTACACTCCATTGTATAGATATGCCACCTTATTTATCCATTTATCAGTTGACGGATGCAGTGATGTTCTGTGAAAATTGAGTAAGAGAGAAAATAAGTAAGGTGCTCGATGATGTCTTGCACATATAAGCGGTATGTTGACCTTTGAATAACACAGAGGTTTGAGTGCCAGCCTTCTGCACGGTTGAAAGTCCCTGTGTCATTTTACAGTCGGCCTTCCATATCTACATTTCCCTATCTCTCCATGGCCTGTAATAGTGTAGGACAGAAAGAAAGAAATGAACATATCAGTGGACCCTGGCAGTTCAAATGTATTGGTCAGGGGTCCACTGTATATTTCTATTGTTTCTCTTCGTCTGATTTGGACAGTCTCTTCGTGTAAATTGTCAGCAGCTCCTTTTGTCTTATGAGGCAAGAAAAGCGATCTTAGTGAACAGACTATTTCTCTGCCAGATCTCTCATGTTGGTTCTTGGTTCACTGAGGACCCTGGGTGGGCACTCATTTGATACTAGAATTCACACTGTTTCTCAGCAGTCAGAAGTGTTCACACGTTACCAGCCGTGCTCATTGTCATTACAGATGCTCTGTACATAAGCGTAAATGCTAGATTTAAAGAGATTGAAAGCAGGATGCATTGTAGCTTACACAGATGTCAGCTAACTTAGTGCAGATCCTCATTCTGAACCTGAGCATTGACACCAGTGTTAGGCTGTGGGGTAGTTACATCGTTCGCAGGAATTGCAGGGAAACAGGGCTTTGGCAGTTCCACGCTTGCTGACTTCACAGAGCACAGAAAACTGCTGAGGGCTTATGCAATATTAGACAGAAAGTTCCCATTACACACACGGGCATCTTGCCAAGAAAAGCCACTGACTACGTCAGTTCAAGGCTTGGGATTATAAAATACGAAAGGACAAAATTCTAGTGAAGTAGATTGTTCTTAAGACCAAGGAGAAATCTAAAAGCTTTGATTTCTATTCTGTCAGTTGTCGAAATGCTATGGAACTCAATTATCAAAAATAACGCTTCTGAATTTCTGCTTAAGATACTATAATATAAAAATAAAGTTCTAAACAAGACCCAATTGTAGAGGAATTCCATCACCTCCACTAGCTTTGTTTATAGTGATGGACTTTGCTTTCCAGGATGTCTGGCTCTAGGTGAGTGATCATACCATCGTGGTTATCTCAGTCAGAAGATGTTTTTTGTATAGTTTTTCTGTGATTCCTGAGTTGGGATGATCTGCTGGAGAAGAGATAGGCTACCCACTCTAGTATTCTTGGGCTTCCCTTATGGCTTATCTGGTAAAGAATCCACCTGTAATGTGGGAGACCTGGGTACAATCCCTGGGTTGGGAAGATCCCCTGTAGAAGGGAAGGGCTACCCACTCCAATATTCTGGCCTGGAGAATTCCATGGAGTATACAGTCCATTCAGATGCTTATATCTTTCCTTTTCTCCTTTGCTTTTCGTGTCTCTTCTTTACACAGCTATTTGTAAGGCCTCCCCAGACAACCGTTTTGCTTTTTTGCATTTCTTTTCCATGGGGATGGTCTTGATCCCTGTCTCCTGTACAGTGTCACGAACCTCATTCCATAGTTCATCAGGCACTCAATCTATCAGATCTAGTCCCTTAAATCTATTTCTCACTTCCACTGTATAATCATAAGGGATTTGATTTAGGTCATACCTGAATGGTCTAGTGGTTTTCCCTACTTTCTTCAATTTAAGTCTGAATTTGGCAATAAGGAGTTCATGATCTGAGCTACAGTCAACTCCTGGTCTTGTTTTGGTTGACTGTATAGAGCTTCTCCATCTTTGGCTGCAAAGAATATAATCAATCTGATTTCGCTGTTGACCATCTGGTGATGTCCATGTGTAGAGTCTTCTCTTGTGTTGTTGGAAGAGGGTGTTTGTTATGACCAGTGCATTTTCTTGGCAAAACTCTATTAGACTTTGCCCTGCTTCATTCCATATTCCAAGGCCAAATTTGCCTGTTACTCCAGGTGTTTCTTGACTTCCTACTTTTGCATTCCAGTCCCCTGTAATGAAAAGGACATCTTTTTTGGGTGTTAGTTCTAAAAGGTCTTGTAGGTCTTCATGGAATCATTCAACTTCAGCTTCTTCAGCGTTACTGGTTTGGGCATAGACTTGGATTACTGTGATATTGAATGGTTTGCCTTGGAAACGAACAGAGATCATTCTGTCATTTTTGAGATTGCATCCAAGTACTGCATTTTGGACTCTTTTGTTGACCATTATGGCTACTCCATTTCTTCTGAGGGATTCCTGCCCGCAGTAGTACATATAATGGTCATCTGAGTTAAATTCACCCATTTCTGTCCATTTTAATTCGCTGATTCCTAGAATGTCGACGTTCACTCTTGCCATCTCCTGTTGGACCACTTCCAATTTGCCTTGATTCATGGACCTGACATTCCAGGTTCCTATGCAATATTGCTCTTTACAGCATCGGACCTTGCTTCTATCACCAGGCACATCCACAGCTGGGTATTGTTTTTGCTTTGGCTCCATCCCTTCATTCTTTCTGGAGTTATTTCTCCACTGATCTCCAGTAGCATATTGGGCACCTACTGACCTGGGGAGTTTCTCTTTCAGTACCCTATCATTTTGCCTTTTCATGCTGTTCATGGGGTTCTCAAGGCAAGAATACTGAAGTGGTTTGCCATTCCCTTCTTCAGTGTACCACATTCTGTCAAATCTCTCCACCATGACCCGCCCGTCTTGGGTTGCCCCATAGCCATGGCTTAGTTTCATTGAGTTAGACAAGGCTGTGGTCCTAGTGTGATTAGATTGACTAGTTTTCTGTGAGTATGGTTTCAGTGTGTTTGCCCTCTGATGCCCTCTTGCAACACCTACCGTCTTACTTGGGTTTCTCTTACCTTGGACAAGGGGTATCTCCTCACTGCCACCCCTCCTGACCTTGAACGTGGAATGAATGAAAGATATAAACACCTGAATGCAGAGTTCCAAAGAATAGCAAGAAGAGATAAGCAAGCCTTTCTCAGCGATCAGTGCAAAGAAATAGAGGAAAACAACAGAATGGGAAAGACTAGAGATCTCTTCAAGAAAATCAGAGATACCAAGGGAACATTTCATACAGAGATGGGCTTGATAAAGGACAGAAATGGTATGGACCTAACAGAAACAGAAGATATTAAGAAGAGATGGCAAGAATACACAGAAGAACTGTACAAAAAAGATCTTCATGACCCAGATAATCATGATGGTGTGATCACTGACCTAGAGCCAGACATCCTGGAATGTGAAGTCCAGTGGGCCTTAGAAAGCATCATACGAACAAAGCTAGTGGAGGTGATGGAATTCCAGTTCAAATCCTGAAAGGTGATGCTGTGAAAATGCTGCACTCAATATGCCAGCAAATTTGGAAAAGTCAACAGTGGCCACAGGACTGGAGAAGGTCAGTTTGCATTCCAGTCCCAAAGAAAGGCAATGCCAAAGAATCCTCAAACTACCGCACAATTGCACTCGTCTCACATGCTAGTAAAGTAATGCTCAAAATTCTCCAAGCCAGGCTTCAGCAATACGTGAACCGTGAACTCTCAGATGTTCAAGCTGGTTTTAGAAGAGGCAAAGGAACCAGAGATCAAATTGCCAACATCTGCTGGATCATTGAAAAAGCAAGACAGTTCAAGAAAAACATCTATTTCTTGTTTATTGACCATACCAAAGCCTTTGACTGTGTGGATCACAATAAACTGTGGAAAATTCTTCAAGAGATGGGAATAGCAGACCACCTGACCTGCCTCTTGAGAAACCTATATGCAGGTCAGGAAGCAACAGTTAGAACGGGACATGGAACAACAGACTGGTTCCAAATAGGAAAAGTAATATGTAAAGGCTGTATATTGTCACCCTGCTTATTTAACTTCTATGCAGAGTACATCATGAGAAACGCTGGGCTGGAAGAAGCACAAGCTGGAATCAGGATTGCTGGGAGAAATATCAATAAGCTCAGATATGCAAACGACACCACCCTTATGGCAGAAAGTGAAGAGGAACTCAAAAGCCTCTTGATGAAAGTGAAAGTGGAGAGTGAAAAAGTTGGCTTAAAGCTCAGCATTCAGAAAACGAAGATCATGGCATCTGCTCCCATCACTTCAGTGCAAACAGTGTCAGACTTTATTTTTGGGGGCTCCAAAATAACTGCAGATGGTGAGTACAGCCATGAAATTAGAAGACGCTTACTCCTTGGAAGGAAAGTTATGACCAACCTAGATAGCATTTTCAAAAGCAGAGACATTACTTTGCCAACAAAGGTCCATCTAGTCAAGGCTATGGTTTTTCCATTGGTCATGTATGGATGTGAGAGTTGGACTGTGAAGAAAGCTGAGCACTGAAGAATTGATGCTTTTGAACTGTGGTGTTGGAGAAGACTCTTGAGAGTCCCTTGGACTGCAAGGAGGTCCATCCAACCAGTGTATTCTGAAACAGATCAGCCCTGGGATTTCTTTCGAAGGAATGATGCTACAGCTGAAACTCCAGTACTTTGGCCACTTCATGCAAAGAGTTGACTCATTGGAAAAGACTCTGATTCTTGGAGGGATTGGTGCCAGGAAAACGGGATGTCAGAGGATGAGATGGCTGGATGACATCACTGACTTGATGGACATGAGTCTGAGTTCACTCCGGGAGATGGTGATGGGCAGGGAGGCCTGGCGTGGTGTGATTCATGCGGTCACAAAGAGTCGGACATGACTGAGCGACTGAACTGAACTGATAGAGTCCATGGGGTCAGAAAGAGTTGGACATGACTGAGTGACTTTCACTTTCATTTTCTGTGTATTTTTGCCACATGTTCTTAGTATCTTCTGCTTCTGTTAGGTCCATGCAATTTCTGTCCTTTATTGTGCCCATCTTTGCATGAAATATTCCCTTGGTATCTCTAATTTTTTTGAAGAGATATCTAGTCTTTCTCTTTCCGTTGTTTTCCTCCATTTCTTGGCATTGATCACTGAGAAAGGCTTTCTTATCTCCCCATATGCTGGGTCATATGGTTATTCTTTTTTTATTTTTTTAAAGAACTTCCATACTGTTCTCCATAGTAGTATATCCATTTACATTCTCACCAACAGTGTAAGAGAGTTCCTTTTTCTCTATACCCTGTGAATGGAATCTTTTACTAGTAACCAGCAGCTGCTCAGCTTCTTATCTTTATCCCTGTAGTAGTCAAGGAGATAAGAAATAGATAAGCAAGTGGAGTGGCTGCCACTCAAGCAAGCCTCTACCAGAATAATTCCAAAGAACTTCTCAGAGTGAATTGCAGTTCACTCAGTCCCACTTCACCAGAGAGCATTGTTCAAAAGATATTCTTTTATTCTTGTACTTAGCCTGCTGGCAAGCATTCCCAAGAGATCTTATGCCTGTGGCCTGTGGATCAAAGATAGTTCTCAAATACTAGGAACTTTGCTGCCAGTTGGAATTAAGCAAATAGGAAATATACCTCCAGAATGTAAGCAAGTTTAAAAACAGCCCAGCTGTAATATTATTTATGCTTTTAAAAGTTTCCCTAAGAAAACTCTTCAATCATATATTTTTGGCAAACAGGATAGGAACAAAACAAAAATATTCTTTTTCATCTCTTTTGAAGGGCTAATCCTTTTAACCTATACTGTGTCTAATGGCTTCGTGGTAAAGATTCTGCCTGCAATGCAAGAAGCATAGAAGATGTGGGAGTGATCCCTGGGCTGGGAAGATCCCCTGGTGAAGAGTATGACAACCTACTCCAGTGTTCTTGCCTGGAAAATCCCCTGGACAGAGGAGCCTGGTGGGCTACAGTCCATAGGGTTGCAAAGAGTCAGACATGACTGAAGCAACTTAGCATGCACGCACATCTTAGTCTAACATCCCTTTAATGTTGCTGTTCATTTCCATTTAAAAACAAGGAAATTGAGACTCAGATGAAATACTGTATATCACTAGAGTAAGTTGCGATGATACCATTTGAAAAGGCAAAATCAAAAACTATTGTTTGTAGATATTATCTTTTTGTTGGCCTAGTGAAGTGAAGTCGCTCAGTTGTGTCCGACTTTTTGCCACACCGTGGACTGTAGCCCACCAGGCTCCTCCGTCCATGGTATTCTCCAGGCAAGAATACTGGAGTGGGTTGCCATTTTCTTCTCCAGGGGATCTTCCCGACTCAGGGATTGAACCCAGGTTGCCCACATTGCAGGCAGACGCTTTAACGTCTGATGCACCGGGGAAGCCCTAGCCTTATTTCCTTGTTTTTAAATGGAAATTTCCTTGTTTGTCCTCAATTTCCTTGTTTTTACATGGAAATAAAAGAACAGCAACATTAAAGAGTTGTTAGACTAAGAGATGTGCGTGCATGCTAAGTTGCTTCAGTCATGCCTGGCTCTTTGCAACCCTATGGACTGTAGCCCCCCAGTCTCCTCTGTCTAGGGGATTCTCCAGGCAAGAGTACTGGAGTGGGTTGTTGGCCTAGCCTTATTGTAATTTGGATCCCTGGTGGCCCAGATGGTAAAGCATCTGCCTACAATGCTTAAGACTTGGGTTCAATCCCTGAGTCGGGAAGATCTCCTGGAGAAGGAAATAGCAACCCATTCCAGTATTCTTGCCTGGAAAACCCCATGGGCAGAGGAGCCTGGTAGGCTACAGTCCATGGGGTCCCAAAGAGTCGAACACAACTGAGCAACTTCACTTTCACCACTAGAATGGGCTTCCCAGGTGGCACAGTGGTAAAGAATCCACCTGCCAATGCAGGAGATTCAGGTTGTATCCCTGGGTCAGGAAGATCCCCTGGAGGAGGAAATGGAAACCCATTCCAGTATTCTTGCCTGGAAAATCGCATGAATGGAGAAGCCTGGTGGACTGCAGCCCATGGGATTGCAAAAGAGTTGGACACAATTTAGAGACTAAAGAACAACAAATCATTAAAACATCACAAGTGATAAAAAAGAGTGTTTATTACCTAGTGTATGTACGTAATGTATATAAAACAAGATATGTGAAGATGAAAGAAAAATGCCTTGAAAGATTGATTCCCCAGTGTCTCATGTCTTATTAGTAATAAAATATATTGAATTCAGTTACTTTGTCAGAAGTTTTTCATGTTTCATTTTATCTAATTCTCCCACAACCATGATGTCAGGTGGGTGCTATTTTTATCCACATTTTTATAGATAAGGCAGCTGAGAGTGGCAAGTTAAAACCACTTGCCTGTGGTCATGAAGCTAGAAATTAGCAAAGCCATTGCTTTTAACCACTATGCAATTTTCCTTGTCCACTAATCGCCATAGAAAGGTTTAGTTTTTCTACCTCTCTGTTCAAGCCACTAGCAGATATACATTCTAAACCCAGATTTGATTCTGTTTAAATATATTTAATGGCTCCTAATGTTATCAGGAAAGTTTGTATTAATTTTTGAAAAGCTAATTTGAATGACGTTAGTTGGATGTCATGTTCTCTATGAACCTTCCCTGATGCTAATCTTCTGTGTGTAGCCTAGCCTTTAGGACTTCCCTGCCAATGCTTTGGGCTTCTTTAGAAGCAGTGTCTGGTTCATTTATTGGCCTTTATTTATATTGCTCTCACCAAGTTGGTTCTTCATGCACAGTGGATGGTTAATAGATGTTTATGGAATTGAATTGGTTGTTTGATAAATGTTTGAATTTAATTATGGTATTAACTTTCTGGTGCACACGTCAGGCACTTCAGGAAGGTCATTGCAGCCATTGGTGCCTATTGAGACCCTCAATTTTTCAGGCTGGGAATTGGTGACTTCCTACAAGAGATCAAATGCATGATTGGGGCTGATTTTTTTCTAAATTGTTCAGAACACATGGTATTATTTTTCTCTCTAGAAGAGTGTTAATGATACTGCCACACTTACCAAAATATAAAAACTTTTTATGTGCCACAGGTTTCTGTAGCATACCTTATGTGCAGCTGTATGCATCCCTGGGTTCAGAAAATCAGATTTTCAAAAATCTACTTTATATCCTATTGTATGTAGCTTGAGCAAATGGAAAGAACATGGGTTTTAGAATTAAGTACTGAATCAAATTTTGGTTCGGCTACTTCCTAGCTTCTGATTTAGAGCAAAAAATTTCATTCAATGTAATTTTTTTTTTTTTAATGGGAAAGTTACACATTGGCAGCTATTTGCCTGAAATGTGTTAGGAAGTATGTTATTACTTCTTGAAAAGAAACCTATGAGTTCAATGATAATATTTTAGTATATTTTCACTTCAGTTGAATAAATTTTCATTCTAATTTCATTTTAAAAAATGGTATAAGCATACTGAGAATCACCTCTCAGATCACCTTGTAATCAAGCCCTGCAACGTGACTATTTTGCAGGAGTTTGAATAAAGTCATCCACAGATGGTAAAGGTATGTCTCGGCAGTAAGTACCGTATGGACATACTTAGGGCAAATCCCAGATGAGAAAGGGCAGATTTGGAGAAGATCATAGCAGTGAGTACTGTAGTAAATTTACAAGAAAGACTTTTTCTCAGTTCCAGCAGTAATTGCTTTAGATACATATCTAAGTGCAGACTTCAATATTGTGGCAATTTTAGTTCCTCAGCAAAACAGTTTTACACAATTACCAAGGGACTCTCTTAAAATGACCTCCTAAGTCTGCTAACCAGCAGTTGCAGCTAATGATAAGGTCTGCTTATCTTCATGTCCTCCATCCTCTGATCTACCCTTTTGAATTACCCAGATCTTGGTCTTCGGTTTGTTTTTAGGTTCTTTGAGCTGCTATCATGGAACCAGTCTTCCAAGAGCTTCTTCATATCTGATGTGAATTAGGGGCTTATCCTAGAACATTTTGATTTTGAGAGCCCTGATAGTATTAACTTCACATGTTTCTTGATTAGGCTGATAATAGTGAGAATATTCCATGATTGCTTTGTGTCTTAAGGCCCGCCCCTTCTTTTTTTGTAAAGTAACATTGTAATTTTTCAGTGTTCAGAAAATAGAAGGGTTGAAGTTTCTGAATTCTTGGCCTTATGGATTGCAGTTTTGTTTACTTGTGCTCTGAAGTTGCAGAGCCAGAGACACACTGATGCTACCTGAAGAAGCATTTAAAACCTTTGAGGACTGAAATGGAACAATGAGTCTCTCTGATACTATAGAGAATGGACGGTCGCCATCCATTTTGCACTTGGTTCCTTTGAGGATTCAGTATATCCACACAGTGAATTAACTAAGGCTGTTTGAGTAACAGCCAGTGCAATAATGAACACTTTTATGCTTTTTAAAATGACTGTGGGTAGTCTGATCATGGTGATTCCAAAATGGCAGCTGGATTTTCATTGCTCTTCTGGGACTTGTGTTGAGAAATATGCTTTTAGCTGATATTCCCCTTAAATAGGAATTCATTAGGGGTATCCATTAGCCAATGAACTATAAGAAAAAAGGGCACTTTAGTTATTTTAGAGAGGAAAATGCTATTAGCAATTTATATGCTAGGTGAATTTGAAGAATTCTTCCCCCATCCCAATTTGGAAAATTGATTTTAAAGTCATTCTATTTTATTTAGAAAGAAGGAAAAGTGGATCATTTTAGTAGCTTTAAGTCTTGTGTTTCTGCTATATTTATCCAAAGTATTCAAATTTTAATTTCTATGTACCTTATTTGCAAATTGGTTTTTCTTGCACTTTTATGGCAGTTTCTTATTTCTAAGGATCGAAGCTTTTTAATGTACTTCTCCCTGCAAGGGATAACATTTATGTATCTCTTCTTCCTAAAACTATTAAAGAAAGTGTAAAAATGTAAATTTATACCTGTGATGTTTATCTTTTAAATATTTTGTCCTACACAGACTTTCTGGTATAAAAATAGCAAAAGGATACTAATCAAATGAAAGCAATAAATCCTGAACACTCACTAAACTATTAAGATGTTGTAATTTCACATGGAATTAGTTGGTGGGCAGTGGCAGGTGTACGAGGTCTTCCCCTTCAAACATCAGTGAGGTTGGGACAATTTAGGGGGAGGATATTAATTCTTGAGTAGTGAAGGTTGTTTTTTTTGTTTTGTTTTTGTTTTTTTTTTCTCGTTTTTCTCTGTTATTTAAAATGTAAGTACAGAGAAGCATGGTAAATTAAATGAAAATATGTTGCGTTTAACTTTGAATCATAATGCTGTCTAACGTGTGTGACCCTGGGCGTGAGTTGTTGCCTTTCTGTGTCAGTTTCTCCATCATCAGAATTGTAGCTTTGGACTAGATCGTGGTTCCCTTTTATGTGTTTTCTTGGGAAATGTGGTAGCACCCTAGCAGCCTTATAAAGTCACAGCATAAATACAGTAAGCGTGTGTCTTATTACCTGTCTTCCAGATCTACTTTACAAGGTTTTTGGCAAAACCTTAATTTTATATTAAAACAAACATATTGATGACTAAAAGGAATATGAATGTATTCATACATATACATACATGAATGTATGTATGTAACACCAAAATTGAAAGAATTATGTATGTAACACCCAAACTGAAAGAAGAATTATGCTAACAGCAGGCCACAGAAAGAGTCCTCTTATTTTTTTTTTAATTTTCATTTATTTTTGACTGTGCTGGGTCTTTATTGCTGCACACGGACTTTCTCTAGTTGTGACTAGCAAGGGCTACTCTCTAGTTTCATTGTGCAAGCTTCTCATTGCAGTGGCTTCTGTTGCAGAGCAGATGCGTGGGCTTCAGTGGTTGTGGATCCTGGGTTTAGTTGCCCTGAGGTATGTGGAATCTTCCTAGACCAAGGATCAAATCCGTATCCCCTGTATTGGCAGGCAGATTCTTAACCATTGGACCACCAGCGATGTCCATCCTCTTGTTTTATATTCACTCTTTTCTATCGTTAAGGGTGCTTTGTTGGAAAAATTTTAGGATCAGTGCATTAGATGACAGTTTCTTCTTCTGAAGTTATGAAACCATTGAATGCATTTACACTTTGAATTCTTCTCCTCCCTGTCATAAATCAGTGGCATTTTTCTGAAGCAGGGTTCGTGTATTTTATTTTCATGAAACCTCTCGATGTTGTTTGATAAGAACTCTGCTTAGAGATCTTGTCCTGAATGGAGGGTGCTTAGTGTTGAAACTGAGGGCTGGTGGGTGAGAGATTAAGAGCAATTCTATAAGCACACTAGTCTCATCAGATGTTCCTTTCAAGCCTCTCTGCCCCTCAAAGGTGATTCTCTATTTCTGAGACCCATTGTAAATGTGCTCCTCCCCTGCCATTCCATTTTGCCTGATTCTGAGCAAATGGGAATCCATGCTTCTGAATTTAGTGGTTCCCCCTGCCCCCGCCACGGCCCTTTCCTCCTATCTTCAGCAACAATATAAATACTCTTGATGGCAGCTGCTGTATTAAGCCCAGGAGCTTAAAAGATTAAAGAAACCACTAACAGCAATCAGGAGGAAGTTTAAGGGCCTTTTTTTTCCTGAAGGTTTGTGTTTTCATTCTGGTGGTTGAGTAGAAAATTGCAAACAGGTTGTGTTCAGCAGCTGGAATGCTCTTCAACATCTGGGGAGACCCAGCCTTCTGTTCATTTTCCATTTGTTGAAAGGGTAGCCTGCCTGAGGTGAAAACTGCAAGCAGATATTAGAATTCTTTGTGTGAATAGTTACTAGAATTTCTGTTTGGTAGGAATTTCTTCATAGCAATGCCAACCTGTCTTTTATTCTTCCACTAGCTTTTCTGAGCACTTAACTTTAGGTCAGTTGCTATAGAGAGGCCAGAATAGGTACCTCCTGAAGTCTTGCCCCCCGAAACAGAAATTGTCTGGACTCTTAGTGAATTCCAACTTTGGAGTGAAGAGCTGGTCTGGCCCTAGACTTCTGTCTGCATGTGGCCCTCAGGCTTTGATCCTTGGGGATTTAGGCTGTTAGAACCCATGCATTTCAAAAATGCAAGACTGGTTCAACTTTTGTTACACATTTGTTTCTTCTTCCTTCCCTTGGTTATTTCAGAGAGTGTGTCTGAGGAAATCCAGAACACCTCTTGACTTGCTGGTGGATCCTTGAAAGCAAAATTTGACAATATTCTTCATCAAATCAAAGTTTTGAAAGTTCGACCTGTTCTACTGCACCCTTCCCCTTTCTTTCACCTTCACTTTTCCCACCAGAGTTACAATTTTAGAGCTAGGTCAGGAGTCCCTGCAGTGCCTTCAGGCACTGAGCAGATAATTTAATTAGGTGGCTGTTTTCTCAGGCCGGTCATAGAGAGAGTGGGGCTTGTGGCAAACTGCAGAGTGCTTGTTTTTTCTTAACGGCACTCAAAACCATTTTTAAAAATGTAGTATGCTGGCCAAATAAAGCAGGACTGTCAGTTTAATTGCTTAAAAAAAAAAAAAAAAAAAACTTTATTATTTTATAGGTGGATAAAGAAAAGCCAAGAGGAGTTTTGCTTCAGTCAAGGTCACACAGCTGCTCAGTGGCCCAGCCAGGTCTAGAACCTATTCCTCTTGAGCTGTCTGAGAAGATATCGTTCTCCCCTAACAAGTGGCTCTTGTGGTCCCAAGTCTGCACCCATCAAAGGTTTCATGTTTGGACTTCAGTATTTTAGGATTATTAAAGCTAATCTCACTTTTGGATAAACAAATTTTGAAGGTTTGTCTGTGGGAACCTATTGTCATGGCTGGAACAGCTCTTTAAGAGGAGCTCCCAGACAGATGGCTGTGCGATTGCTCTGTACCACGTTGAATTTCCAAGTAAATACGTTGCACATACTGCTTAGGCTGTCTTCATGAACAGTGAAACCTGTGCTGGAGGCTAAAGATTATGAAGGACTGGTCTTTCTTTTTTAAAAGCAAGAACAGTTTGTTTCTGTTTCTTTTCTTTCTGTTCCTTTGTTTCTTTTGCTTTTATTTTCTATAGCCTCAACGGTATGTATATATGTTACAGGGTGATTAGAGAAGGGTGCTATCATAGATTTTTCCACATCAGTGTATCTTTTATATTATTAGAACATCATCTCTTCTACTACCAAAGAAGGCGTGCTGGTTAGAAATACAGTACACTTTGGACAATGCTTTGTCCTATGCTGATCTTTGCTATTTTTCCCTCAGTATAGTATGTATGTTTGTATATATTATTTTAACTAATGTATAATTGACATATAGCTTTTTATTAGTTTTAAGTGTACAACTTAATGATTCTATATTTATATTGTATTATGAAGTGCTAACCATAATAAGTCTAGTTAATATCCATCACCATACATAGTTACAGAATTATTTTTCTTGTGAAGAAAACTTTTAAGCTCTGCTGTGTTGGTACCTTTCAAATATGTGATACAGTATTATTAACTATAGTCACCACCATGGTGGTTTGTTTATAACTGGAAATTTGTACCCTGTGGCTGTTTTCACCCATTTTGTCCCCCACCCTCACCCCCCGTCTCTGTGTCTGTGACCTTGGTTTCTTCATTGCTGTTATCATTCTGTTTGCTATGTGTTTTGTTTCATGTTTAAATTAGCTTTCTTTACAAGGTTCTGTGTTTTTCTAATTTAAGGGGAAGTCATTCTCTGCCGTTAATATGTGTCATGTGCCAGGCACTCTCTAGGTGCCTCCATGGTTTTCAGTAGTTCTGAGAACCTCCTAGGATAGGTATTGAAGGAAGGAAGGAAGCAGTGGCCTGAGGTTGTGTACAACTTCTCACCGTAGACCTAGAAACTGTAGGGCTGGCATTCAGACGCAGATCTAATCTAAGCCTAGTGTCCTTCCCAGAGCTGCACAGTTGCTGCTGTGCCCTCTCTCTCTCCTTTCACCTCTCACTGTGAACATGCACATTCTGCTGGCATTTCACCCCACGGAGTTTCTAGGTTCTTTTGTCTAGAGCATGACTTTGAAAAGTCTTTTGTCCTCTACACGGTTAGGAATGCCATTTATATCATGATCAGGTATACATACTCAGGTATGTACAAGTGCACATACACACTTGTACTTACATATACCACTATGAAATTGAGAAGTTCATTAACTAATAACTTACTATGTGAAGTATACTATGATACTTACTTTCCTGTTCTCTGTGTTAACACACACACATACACAGTCACACACATCCCATGTACTGTGGTGATTACCCGCTAACTTGATCTTATGACTAAGGACATGTGTAGTTGACATATGCTTACACGGAATGGAGCTCTCTAAATCTAAGGTGGAGTGTGTGGTTTCCTCTTCCCCATGGGTTTTTTTTTTTTTTTTTTTACTTTTTCAAAATGATTATTTTTATTATTTATTCATTATCAGATTCAAGGGTAACTCCCAGAAATTTGTGATAAGTAGTATAGAGGATACTTAACTTCTGAACAGTTCTTCAAAAGTAACCTTCCTATGATTTCTCTAACATCATAATTTCAAGCTTGAAATCTTTTTAAAGTAAACCATAAACCTGATTACACATCTCTCAGATCTCCATGCTCTCTACTTTTATCACATCTCACTATCTTTCCTCATGTAAACTATTTTAAAATAAAATTTTAATGGAGTGTAGTTGACTTAAAATGCTGTGTTCATCACAGGATTTTGAGAATTATCCTTTGGAGTACAGAGCATAATAGTAGAAGTTATGTGTATTTATTTACTTTTTACATAGTATGTTTGTTTTTATTTCTCCCTGAGTAGTCAAGCACGACTGGATAAAATCTTACCTGTACTGACTTAGACAACCTCAGTTGAATCCTTAAGGTTTCTGTCAGTCTTTTTTCTTTTTTTTCTTTTCCTTTTTAAAAAAAAAATGCTTATTTTTAATTGGAGGATAATTACAATATTATGTTGGTTTCTGCCATACATCAACATTAATCAGCCCTAGGTATACAAATGTCCCCTCCCTTTTGAACCTCCCTCCTACCTTCCAACTCTATCCCACCCCTCTAGGTTGTTGGAAGTTATGTTTAAATTTATTGTGGTCCTGAAGCAAGACAGATTGAACGTTGTTGATGTTTAGTATGTGAGCTGACAGAGCACTGTCAGTTTGTCGGACTGTTGGATGCTGTCCTGAAGGGAGAGTGGACAGCGTGGAGGCTCCCTCAGCATCTTGCTCACCATGTTCCATTGTGTGGCTCATAAAGTGTGTTACCAGCTTATGTTATTTACTTTGTGGCGACCCACTCCAGTACTCTTGCCTGGAAAATCCCATGGGCAGAGGAGCCTGGTAGGCTGCAGTCCATGGGGTCGCTAAGAGTCAGACATGACTGAGCGACTTCACTTTCACTCTTTACTTTCATGCATTGGAGAAGGAAATGGCAACCCACTCCAGTGTTCTTGCCTGGAGAATCCCAGGGACCGGGGAGCCTGGTGGGCTGCTGTCTATGGGGTCGCACAGAGTCGGACACGACTGAAGTGACTTAGCAGCAGCAGCAGCAGCAGCAGCAGCAGCAGCAGCAAACTAACACAAGAAAGACCAGCAATTAAAAAAAAGTCCCTTCAAAGATTCTATGGAATGAGATAACATAAGTACAGGGGAACAGCAGGTAAATGGCAGACCTGATACTGGTGTTCTTTTTGTGAGCTCCTTATCAACTATGTTGCTCGGTACAAACAGCAACTGTATAATCATATCTTAGAAGTTGGCCAAAAGTAGAAATTATTAAAAAACAGTTGGGGACTTAGGTTTATAGTCATAATCATTAATAACTGACCTTGCCCTCAATGAAAGTTGCATGTTGAGACAACTTAATGGCTAATGCCAGTATGTTGGTTAAAACATTAAAAAGTGTGTTCATTTTATCTTTACTTACCTTCTTATATTTATATGTATATTTTAAAAATATTAAAAACTGTCAGTGCCATATAAATATCTGTATCCATATTGGGGGAATATGCTTATTTTAGGGTACTGATAAGGGTATGTAATAAAAATTATGTAGATACCATTCATGATCTGAAGAACTATCAGTAGAACTGTTAATAGATATCTGGGTCTAGATGAAGAAAAGTGTGAAAAGATGAAGAAGAGACAGAGGATGTGTGTGTACAGATTGGAGAACAACCCTCCTTGGGGGAAGATTCAGTTCCAAGGGTGCATGGCTCTTGTTGAGGTTTGTCTAGTCAAAGCTCTGGTTTTTCCATTAGTCATGTGCAGGTGTGATAGTTGGGCATAAAGAAGGCTGAGAGTCAGGCAGCAGCTTGTGCACATCATAGTGCCTCCCCCTTCTCCTGGTGAAGCAGCCCCGTTTTAGGGCACATGATTTAACATGAGAGTGTGGGTCAAAAGCTGGCTTAAAACTCAGTATTCAAAAAGCTAAGATCATGGCATCCGGTCCCATTATCATGGCAAATAGATGGGGAAACAGTGGAAACAGTGACAGACTTTATTTTCTTGGACTGCAAAATCACTGCAAATGGTAACTGCAGCCATGAGATTAAAAGACTCTTGCTCCTTGGAATGAAAGTTATGACATACCTCTACAGTGTATTAAAAAGCAGAGACATCACTTTGCCAACAAAGGTTTGTCTAGCCAAAGCTATGGTTTTTCCAGTAGTCATGTACAGATGTGACAATTGGGCCATAAATAAGGCTGAGAGTCAAAGAATTGATGCTTTCAAACTGTGGTGTTGGAGAAAACTTGAGAGTCCCTTGGGCTGCAAGGAGATCAAACTGGTCAATCCTAAAGGAAATCAACCCTGAATATTCACTGGAAGGACTGATGCTGAAGTTGAAGTGCCAGTACTTTGGACATCTGATTTGAAGAGCCAACTCATTGGGAAAGAGTCTGATGCTGGGAAAGACTGAAGGCAGGAGGAGGAGGACTGACAGAGGATGAGACGGTTGGATGGCATCAGTGACTCAATGGACTTGAGCTTAAGCAAACTCCAGGAGCTGGTGAAGGACAGGAAAGCTTGATGCACTGCAGTCCATGGGGTCGCAGAGTTGGACATAACTTAGTAACTGAACAACAACTGTTCATCCTGGATGTGTAGCCTGCACAAGTAAGTGTATAACAACCCTTAGAATGAGGCACTAAAGGGGAAAGGAAGAGTGATGGACAGGAGACATTGATGAATGTAGTGAGCAGCAGGATAGTCCACACTCTTATTTATTGACTCATCCAGCTCGTATTCATGGAACACCCATTCTGTGCCAGCCATCTTCTCCAGCAGGAGTTGGCAAGTAGGCCTGGCAGCCAGACTTTACCTGGGGTCTGTGTTTGTAAATAAAGTGGTTTTATTTTTTTTGTTTTTGTTAACATTTTTATGTAATTTCTGTGGCAGGTTCTGAGCTATAGTGGCAGAGTTGAATAGTTGCAACAGAGATAGCATGACATGGGAAGCCTGAGTGTTTACTGTCTGGCTTTTTGCTGCAAAAGGTTGTGGCCTCTGTTCTAGAAGATGAATCGGTACTTGCTTCTGGGCTACATGGCAACTGAGCCGGGGGATGTTGGCCTTCTCTTTTATGTGCCCTGCTTGGCAGAAAACACCAGAGCCGTGTTAGGGTGGATTAGGGCAGAGGGAAGAGTTAAAGCATGGGGCCACAGCACATCCATTGCTGGGCATTGGATCCGCATCGATGTGCAGTGCAGCGAGGAGAACAAAGGGTAGGAGCCTGTAGACCATGAAAACCCAAGCTTCCCAGACCCTTCTGACCTTCACCTCCACATTCCTCCTCATTCTTCACTCTCATGTTCGGACCTGGAACCTTGTTGTCACCTGAGATTACTCTTCCTTGGAAATCCTTAGTTCCAGTGTTATCCTGTCACCACAGCTCCACAGTTTGTGCCTTGGTTGGTAAAGCTACCTCTTACTTCCTTTCTCTGCTGTAATAAATAATTCTCTGAACTGTTCACATATCTGTAAAACCTTTTCTTTTTGTAAAGTCTGAAGACTTTTTATTGTACTGATTTATGTTTCTTGTTCCCTTATTACAAGATAACCTAAAGACAGATTATCTTGTTTTATTCATTTAAGTTTCTATAAAACTGAGTACTGTGTCTGATATGTAGTAGGCACTCTACAAATAACTGTTTAATTGAGCCAGAGAATGGTAAGAAGACAAGGGTTTGAGTCCAGGCCTGTCCTGCCTCTCAGTACTGTATTCTGCCCTCCCTCAGCCTATGGTCTATTTATTTCTAGCCTGATCTGGGTGAAGAAGGGATTGTTCAGTAAGTGATGTCATTTGAAAGGTGCTTTGTCTACTTTTCCATATTCAGTATGCTATTAACAATGACTTTTTATTTTGTCAAAATGAATTTTCTCTTTTACAACTAGAGTTTCAACAAAATAATTTTAGACAACATCCTAAGAACATTTTTGAAGATGACATTTCAGGTCTATTTTCCCCCTTTGCTTTAAAAAAGTATATACAGTTATAATTACTAATTGCTGCACTCTAAGTAGAGACAGATGATACATATGTTTGTGACAATTTTCCAGAGGGAGAGCTAAGTAACCAGGCTCATTTTTCCATAATGTGAATGTTATTCACAAACTATTACCATAATTGATGCACCAAGCCAATGTAGGGTAAATAATGTGTTGTGTGTGGGAAGCAAGCTAGTAGTCAATGAATATTAAAGAACAAAACCTCATTTTAACAGAGAAACTGTAATTATAATCATTCTGAATTCATACTGCAAAACCAGTTAAAATAACTTGGCTGCCATTTATCTATGTAATTCTATGTGTAAAGGAAGTAGGTATGCAAGTAGAGTTGTACAGTAATATGTATGTGCACAAACATATTTTTATATAAAGACACAGGGCCAAACTTCAGAGTAAGTCATTTTTCAAAGACATTAGATGCAGACATGAGGGGAACACAAGCAAAGTTAATCAGTCATGTTTATATTTATGGAAAAGAGTTAGTAATTCTACTTTTCATAATTTTAGTTTTCTTACTTTTGTTTTTGTATTGATACATGTTTCATATTTACCTGGAATGTCTTTTTTTTTTTCTTTTTTTCATTGACCAAATCCCAAATCGGATTCTGTATTTTCTTCAAACCTCCTTTTTCCATAACAAGCCTTCCTCATCCACCTCTCATCCCTCTCTCACTGACTTCTGCATACTCACCAACTTCTGTGTGTGGTGTATTGATCTGTACTTTGGGGATTTGTTGTTTTGTAATAGGAAGTCATAAGTCATTTCTTCTGTGCATCACCAGTCTCCTCGACCAGACAGCCATGTCATTTCAGGAAGGAATGTTTCTGTTGGTGTGTGTATGTGTGTGTGTGTGTGTGTGTAGTTCCTTCTTGTCTTCCTTATGGTGCATGGTTAATGCTCTGTTTTGTAAGTGTGCGTGTAGATCCTTCTTGTCTTCTTCATGGAAGTCAGTTTGCTCATAGAGCATGGTTAATGCTGTTTTGTATGTGTAGGTCCTTCTTGTCTTCCTCATGGAGCATGATTAATGCTCTGGTGTGTGTATGTGTGTAGTTCCTTCTTGTCTTCCTCATGGAGCATGGTTAATGCTCTGGGGTGTGTGTGTGTGTGTAGTTCCTTCTTGTCTTCCTCATGGAGCATGGTTAATGTTTCCCATGCAGGTGCTGACTCCTCAGTAGGTACTGTTGGTTATCTTTTTGTACTTCAAATGCTACATGATTTTTTTTTTAATCTTTAAGTTTTGTGCTTGCTTCCCAGTGTCTCTAAAAAGTACTCTAAGTGGAAAGAATTAGATCTTGCTGGTGTGCAGTTTTTGATGGAACACTTACTCAGGAATGTGGAGTATGGCTTATGTGAAGTATATAACCCCTCCATCTCTGTCAATCTGAAGTCAGAGGGAAAGATGCTGCTTTCATCTCCTGGTATTGGATGTTTTTGATACATACAGTTTAGACACAGACAAGGTGATAGGGTCAGAGTTTAGATATTTATATATTTGTAAGAAGATCATTATGTGTCTGTTCTTATCAGTCTTTTAGAAACAGCCCCCCCAACCCCCGCAGTTGATTCTGTTTTTAGTTGTACTCACTATGTTTTGGTAATTTCCTTTCCTTTCCTATTCCTTTCAGTGTCTGGGCACCTGTCACTTTTTCCTTTTATAGTGATGGAAACATGGGCGGTTTCTGATATGCTTTCTTAGCTCAAATTCCCATGGCCCTTAATGTCAGACAGAGTTCATTTATTAGCTATTTTTATCAAATTGGACACATTTTCATACAAGAAAAGTGAGTAACTAGATTATCCCTTCACACATTGCTTGTGTAGACTGAGTGAGTGAGTGAGTGAGAGTCACTCAGTCGTGTCTGACTCTGCGATCCCATGGACTATACAGTCCATGGAATTCTCCAGGCCAGCATACTGGAGTGGGTAGCCGTTCCCTTCTCCAGGGGATCTTCCCAGCCCAGGGATGGAACCCAGGTCTCCCGCATTGCAGGTGGATTCTTTACCATCTGAACCACAAGGGAAGCCCAAGAATATAGAACCCATAGTGTAAAGCTGTGTAGCTCTTCTTCCCAAAAGAGTGTTATCAGTTTCGTGCCTTTAAGGTAATCTTAAATGGTTTGACCTTCGTGAGGGCTTTTTGGAAAATTCGGAGGAAAAAAAAAAAAAAAGCCTCATAGAACCTCAAGGAATACTAGGTATCAAAGATCACCTCTATGAAGCTAATTGGCTCAGAAATTAAGCACAGTTTGCTATACTTCAGGGGTAGGACAGTGTTCGTATAGTTCACTCTGTGATAGCTTGGGTTTGCTTGCCCAGATGATGATGACGACAAGGGAGGAACATTACCCAGAATAGACAGACTCTTCAGAGGAATGTGGAGCCCTGAAGCTGACCCTTCTGGAGGTTAGTCTCATCCTCCAGCCTCCCTACAGGATGGCTTGGTGTCCTTCGAGACCTTTCTCCTACCTTGAGAATCCTGGATGGGCCTTTTGGCTTGATTCCCTCAAGGACTCTGGAAACTACTTAGCTTGGAGTGGTTCCGTTGGATGGAGTCTGTTCTTGGCAGTGGGCCTTGGCTCTTTTTCCAACTGGGCTCGGTGCCTCTTAGGAGCAGAGAGGAGGTCAGATGCAGATAACACAGGCCTGATTTCTGCCTCCCGAAATGCTCAGCTGATGTGCACGTCCACCTCCCCTGAGGGCTTAAGGAAGAACACATTTATCATGGAGGGTCATGAGTAGGAAAGAACACGCAGCCTTCTTTTCTGCTGAAGAGCAGAACGTATTGTAGGATAAAAATTGTTCTGTTGTAGTTCAGCTGTATCTCTTTGTCGTTGGTGTTCAAGTCATTTTAAGCTCTGTTGTTAAGCTGAACTTCTTAAGAGTTTCATTTGCAAACTCTTCCTTTGAAGGATCAAGGAAGCTTTTGTAAAGAGTTGAAGTCTGGGATGAGAACTGTGAGCTAAGCAGAAGTAGGGTGTGTGTGTGTGTGTGTGTGTGTGTGTGTGTGTGTGTAAAGCATGTGTATGAATGCATTTTCCAGAATGCATTTTCTGGACTAGCAGGGTTGAAGAAGAGAGGAAATTTCATCCCCAGCAGAGGAAACACCATGTACAAAAGCTGGAAGAGTCTTGCCATTTTTGACAGATAAATGAATCCTTCTGAAGGCTTTATAAGAGCTGTGACCAGCCCTGTTCGCTGAGAAAAGAGAAAGTCCTTGAGCGCCCATCGAACCTCTTCAGCCTCTCTGAACAAGCATTCAGATGCTCTGCCAGAGGAAATGGTGTGTTCCAAGTGCAGCTGCAGTGGAAAAGGGTTCTTTCAGTGCAGCTGAAGCAATTCCTCCACAAAGATCGTCCGATTTTAACAGTACACTGTCTGTTTAAAACAAAACAAAAAAGGCGGGTGGGAGTTGGAAGGAGAAGGAGTTTATGCCAGGAAATGAAAATGAGTTTCTGCAGAAGCCTGTCTTAGTTGTGGTTTCAGAGTTAAAAGGGCTCAATTGCTGGTTTCTTATATCTCTGTGTATGTTTTTGTGGACTTTTAATTCTCCAGAAAACACTGAGGATAAAATAGCAGTCATGTTTTATTAGAGAATGCGCTCTTATTGTCAGTGATGACTGCCTGGAAGCTCACAAGCTGTGGCACCTTTCCCTGCTTATGTTCACTGTGGAGCTGGGCGGATGTGGTGCCTTCTCTTGTCTTCTTCCTCCCTTCCTGATGGAACATCAGGTTTCGAATGTAAGCAGAGGATGATTGAGTCTCTGTTACAGCAGGTGGAGTTTCTGAATTGAAGGCTAAGAAGTGATGTTTCCAGCTGACTATACTGCTAAGTCGCTTCAGTTGTGTCCGACTCTGCAACCCCATAGACGGCAGCCCACCAGGCTCTGCCATCCCTGGGATTCTCTAGGCAAGAACACTGGAGTGGGTTGCCATTTCCTTCTCCAATGTATGAAAGTGAAAAGTGAAAGTGAAGTCACTCAGTCTTGTCTGACTCTTAGCGACCCCATGGACTGCGGCCCACCAGGGTCCTCCATCCATGGGATTTTCCAGGCAAGAGTGCTGGAGTGGGGTGCCATTGCCTTCTCCGACTCCAGCTGACTATAGCTAGCTACTAAACAAAGGTTAGGAGGTTGTGATATAATTGAAGGTGACACTAACTTTTATCAAGCTCAGTGGTGAGTCTGGAGTTGTGTTAACTGCTTTGTAAAACTATGAGACTATTTTAATTTTCATAGGAATCATCATTTGAAGTTAGGTTTGGTTACCTTCAGTTTACAGATGAAGAACTTGAGGTTGAGAGAAATAAGTGACTAGTTTGCAGTTATACCCAGCACTTAGCACGTCCAGGACTGGAACTGAAATCCTTTTGTCTCCAAAGCTCTTGCCTGTATCCACTGCCTTCCACATTGTACTTTCTCCCATAAAGTCGGTTTTGCTCCCTCCCTCCATCAGTTTTAGGCCTTCCCCTCTTTTAAGAGACTTTAGAAAAACACAGGCAAAAGTCTACCCCTTGAATTGAGCTTCATCTCCTTCCTTGGGCTTCCCTGGTGGCTCTGCAGTAAAGAATCCACCTGCCATGCAGAAGATGCAGATTTGATCCTTGGGTTGGAAAGATCCCCTCGCGAAAGAAATCGTTACCCACTCCAGTGTTCTTGCCTGAGAAATCCCATGGACAGAGGAGCCTGGCCGGCTACAGTCCATGAGATTGCAACAGTTGGACATGACTTAGCAAGTAAACCACAACCACCGCACCTTCCATTAAGCAGTAACCTGTATTACTGCAAATGTTAGGTATTTTGTGGATAAATTAAATAGTTTTATTTTATCATCCCTTGATTCTTAGAGAATTTATAGTTATTAATTCTGTCGCATGGTTGCATTGTGTTATCTGAGC
This sequence comes from Bos indicus, assembly GCF_029378745.1. Classification (NCBI taxonomy): domain Eukaryota; kingdom Metazoa; phylum Chordata; class Mammalia; order Artiodactyla; family Bovidae; genus Bos; species Bos indicus. Next base: position 31,683,046 of record NC_091784.1, on the reverse strand, counting down.
TATGTAACAGTCTTCCCGGTTTTCTCAGGGGTGGCCCTGCATGCAGTAGGATGATGCCAGGGAGGAGCCAGGGCACCTCATAGATCCAGCTCGACTACAGCCAGGTGTGAGACCTTGGTGACGTCACTTTACCTTTCTGAGTTTCATTGATTTCATCTGTGTAGTGTTTACTTCAGGTAGTTTCTCAGCTTGGGAGATGCAATGTCTGTCAGGATACAGGTGCTGCACTCCTGTGTGCACATGATTTTTTGGTGTTTCTGAAAGGGATGGTTAATAGAAATTCAGTAAAAAACATTGTGTGTGTGTGCTCGTTGTGCTAAGTCACTTCAGTTGTGTTCAATTCTTTGTGACTCTGTGGACTATAGCCCACCAGGCTACTCTGTCCAGGGGATTCTCCAGGCAAGAATACTGGAGTGTGTTGCTGTACCCTCCTCTAGGGGATCTTCCCAGTCCAGGTATCAAACCCACGTCTCTTTATGTCTCCTACATTGGCAGGCGGGTTCTTTTAGTGTCACCTGGGAAGCCCTATGCATTGTTCAACTGGTAATTCTTTCTTAAAAAAAAAAAAGAATCAATGTTTGGCTCTACTAGGTCCTCATTGCTGTGAATGGGGCTTTCTCTGGTTGTGGTGAGCAGAGGCTGCTCTTCATTGCTGTGCATGGGCTTCTCACCGCAGGGGCTTCTCCTGTCATGGAGCATCGGCTCTAGGGTGCGTGCACTTCGGTAGTTGGTGGCACACGGGCTCAGCTGCCCCTTGACATGTGGAGTCTTCCCGGACCAGGGATAGAACCTGTGTTCCCTGAATTGGCAGATAGATTGTTAACCATTGGACCACCAGGGAATCTCCATATTATTAAATTCTTACATTTTGTTTTTCTTCAATCAATGAATGCCTGCTAACAATTAAAACATGATCAAATGGGGAGTTTATTATTTCTTTTTATATAAAAAGAGACCCTTATGCTCAAAGTTAGACAGTATTTGTTTTTATGAACTTTTAAAGTCCTTTGCCAAAAAGAATGAATATTTACTAAGGCCAGGAGTCTTATGACTTGATTATGCAAATAACTTTTTGGAATCCTTCATTATGTTACTTTTTCCCTGTTCCTTTGAGTGCTTGGATTTACAGTAAAGGGGGAAAAATCACAAGGAAACAAATTAACCTTCAAAAAAATTCCCAGTCTTCCACCATCTGTCCCCAAAACAGAATATTTTGCCAGCATGTCTGTAAGTAAAGTTGGTCAGTGGCCGCCCTGCCATCTTTCCCCTTCCCATTCCATCCTTCTGTGATGCTGCTCACTCTTCTGTGAGTCTACAAGCCCCTCTGGGCTCACTTCTTTCCTTTCTCAGCCTGCATTACATATGTAATCCCCTCACCACCCCTCTCACCAGCACCCTCAGTTCCTTGAAGGTCTTATCCTTCTGCCCATTTCCACTCAGGAGCATGTCAGCTGTCTGGCCTCTTGAGAGTCTGTGTTCCACTTGAGAGAATTAAAACTCTGTTTGGGTGTTGTTATATAGATCAGTGGGCCTCGGCAGCTGTTGGCTTCTTCAGTATTGCCCATCAATGCATTTACTGAGTTCACTTTCTTTCTCCCCTTGGTGGAAGTTCCAAACTCTCCCCACTCAAAGCTGAAGGATATCAAACATTTATCAAGAGCTTACTATTTTAGAGAGAATATACTAAGGACTTTCCATGCATTGTTTCGTCTCCACTCTTGCCATGTGACCCAAGTTCTAAGTTCTCCTTCCTCCATCCTATCCGACAGTACTGACTTAGCATTAGTTCTGCCGATTCTCTATGCCAAGCCACAGGCTGTCACTTGCTCTCAGGAGACCTTCAGTTTAGAAGGAGATGCAGAAGAGTAAGTATGCAAGAAGAATATTGTATGATAAATGCCAAGAGGCAGTAAGTTCAGTATATTATAGATGTGCCCAAGGCAAACTCAGGCTGAGGACAAGGAAAGCTGGAGGAAGTGACAGCTTAAGTACCAGTCTGAAGGATGAGAGAATTTGATGTAGGTGATGTGACTGTATGTGCTTAGTTGCTCAGTCATGTCCAACTTTTTCGCAATACCATTGACTGTCCGCCAGGATTCTCTGTCCATGGGGATTCTCCATGCAGGAATACTGGAGTGGGTTGCCATGCCCTCCTCCAGGGGATCTTTCCAGCCCAGGGATCAAACCCAGGTCTCCAGCATTGCAGGCGGATTATTTACCATCTGAGCCACCAAAGACATAAGGAGTGTTCTAGAAAGAAGAGCTACTGAATACTAGAAAGATTCAGGAATTTGAGAGAGGCCAGTAAGAATAGAGTCCTTTTTTCCTCGGAGGAAATAGAAGCCTTCAGGTACAAACTTCATTTACGTCATCTTGCACCTCCTAAGTGGTTTATACCCTTACTTAATAATTCAAATTAGAATCCACAGAGATCCTTTATTGTACATGAATCTTAGAGGATAAGTTTTGACACACTTGTTGTCAATTTTAACATCAAGTTTTATTCTGGACTTACGCAGCTGCTCTGCTGAAATAGTATTAGAATGTTAGAGTGTGTGTACTAGAAAAAACTTCTTCCAAAATATGGGAAGATTTATAATTATTGTGATGTAACTATAGAGTGTTTCGGAAGGGCTTTTCAGTGGTGTGAAAGTCTTAATCGCACATTTTGTCTGACTCTTTGTGACCCCATAGACTATATGCTGCCAGGCTCCTCTGTCCATAGAATTTTCCAAGCAGGAATAGTGGAGTAGGTAGTCATTCGCTTCTCCAGTGGTAATCACTCCTATTATTTTGAAAACTAAAAAGAAGCTACTGCTTAGCCCAGTGGTGTATAATAGCAGGTTAAAAAATGAAAGCTTATCCCCTTTCCATAAAGATATGTTGTTGTTTAGTCGCTAAGTTGCGTCTGATTTTTTGTGACCCCATGGACTGCAGTGCGTCAGGCCTCCCTGTGCTTCACTATCTCCCAGAGTTTGCTCAAACTCACGCCCATTGAGTTGGTGATGCCATCCAACCATCTCATCCTTTGTCACCCCTTTCTCCTGCCCTCAATCTTTCCCAGCATTAGGGTCTTCTCTAGTGAGGTGGCTCTTTGCATCAGGCAGCCAAAGTATTGGAGCTTCAGCATCAGTCCTTTCAATGAATATTCTGGGTTGATTTCCTTTAGGATTGACTGGTTTCATCATCTTGCAGTCCAAGGAACTCTCAGGAATCTTCTCCAGCACTATAGTTCAAAAGCATCATTTCTTTGGTGCTCAGAAGATATGTAGTAAATGATATTTAGGTCTCAGCCAACATTATACTCTCAGAAACCTTGACTGTGGTAGATCTTGACAAGCCTCAAAAGAAGGGTCTGTAGGGATGAAGTGCAGATAGTCTTTTGTAGTTTAGAGAATCCTGTAGAGTTTATTTTAAAATCCAGATTAATCTTAATTATTTTGTATTTAATAAATATTATCAATTGTTATCACTTGGGGTAGAGATCCCAGTAGGGGTATGGAGAATAGGGACAAGGGCCACACCATATTATTAATATTTTGAGAATCACTCTTTTCCATGTGCCTGATTGTCTTACTACAGTGATGCACAGGTGTCTCCCCTTCACATATGCTAAAGCCATGTGCCTGCGTTTCACTTCTGTTTCTCCATTCCATCTCTGGCATCTTGTGAAGTCAGTGCCATCATTCTATTTCACAGCTTTTCTTGAAATCTTGAAAAGTTTAACTAGTTAATAGTAGTGAAACAAAAATAAAAAACACTGTCTTTACATTTATTTCTGTGAGGGAAAGGAATGTATGTATAAGTGCCAGTCATTTTACCAAGCTGTTAGTTCTTAAGGCTGAATACCAGGAGCTGTTTTGGCAGCTAGTATATTAGAAGTAAGAGGGAATGGCAAGAGAAAGCTGTTCCAGTTTCTCTTTCTCTGACTACACAGGATTGAAAGATGTTGTTTCAGCTGGAGAATTTAAAACCGGTTCTTACTCACTTTTTGCTAAAAGAGACTGGGCTGTTTTTAGTGTTGTAATCTTCTGTAGGCATGGAGAAGGGTCACCACCTGATCTTGTTAAGGAGATCATGAGGTTAAAGCTGTGGCAGGGTCCTTTCTCTAAACTCTGGCTCTTGTCAGAATAATGTTTGGCCAGGTGTTAATCTGTGTCCCGAGGGGAAGTTCTGGAATTCGTTATTCATCCCTGGGGGTAGGGGTAGGAAGAGGAGTTGCCCTTCTGGGAGGGGACTGGGGCTAGGACCTGCCTCCTGTCTTTACTGACATGTGCCATTTGTGATGAAGGCGACTGAAGCCCATTTGAGGAGTTCTCCTGTCAGCCAGCCAAGAGAGCAACCCAGAGGGAGAGAGAGAGGAGGGAGAGGCAGACAGCTCAGCAAGGCAGTCCTGGAGTGCAGTTTCCGGAGCGAGCTTGCACTGCGCTGTAGGCGCCAAGGGAAGGTGTATAGGAACATTAGGCGGAAGGAGGCCAGATTAATAGTGCATTTTCCTGTGCCTTTGCCTTCAGCCCCTCCTTTGAATACATGTCGTCCTTTGGAAAACTCAGCATCTGGAAGAAGCCTTTGCTGAAAAGCAGCTTTTTCTTCAGCACTCTGTTTTTGTTGTTTCTGTTCCTCTTTTTATTTTTATTTTTTTCCCATCTCCTTTTCCTCTGAGAGCAGGAGGTGAGACAATGATCAAGTCAAGCTGGTTCTATGTTAAGTTCAAGTATGCAGAGAAGGTAAGTCAATACGTTTTCTCTTCCCAAGGGAATCCTGCCACCTCCCTCCAGGCTTCTCATGTTGTTGAGCTCCTCTGGCTATTCAGGGAAGCAGATGAACCCAGAAGCTTTATTTGTGAACGCGTGTCCTCTGCTTTAATGATTCCTGGATGAAATGCAGGCTCTATACTTGCTGTCTGACCTTGCCACTGACCAAAAGGAAGGAGTCTTCACATTCCCTTCCAGAGGCATTATTTACTGTTAAAAGAAGAAAAATGATGAAACTGTAGTAACAGGAAAGACAGGCTATACTTCTTTAGATTGAATAGAGAATTTTCAAGAGGAATATTTGCTATGAAACTTGATGCATTTTTGCCTCTGAAAGAAATTGACAGACCCTTCCTGTTACCTGAATGTTTGCTTAGTCAGAAGTTTTTATTTGTATTTTTTCTTTCAGTTAAGTGACTTTGCTCAGAGAAAGCATCCCCATCATTTTGGCTGTTGATGAGATTATCTTTTTACTCTATTTTGGGGGGTTATATTTTAGGGAGGCAGTGAACTTTGGCTGCATCTGAAATTTCAGTATTACAGTACACTGTTTTAATACATCATGACTAGACTTTGAGGAAAGAAGTATGTACTTCCTAACACATCTAAACTTGCCTGAAGCTGTTGGCCATCATTTTGGTTCTACATCTGTACATATCACTTCTGTTGGGAATTTATTGGGTTAGTAACGAGGTTTCCAGGGGCATCCTAAAATGCCTCCCTTTTGTAATCCTTCTTTCTTTGCTTTGTTTGTTGAAAACACTGACTGTAGAATTAAGCTGAGACCCTAGAGAATGGAATCATGATATGGCAAGATGGAAAATTATGATGGTTTTTGTCATAATATTTATGATTGCATTTATATAAGCATATTGAAAAATTCTTCCATTTTTCTAGTTTAATTGACATTAGTACACTTTGGGCTATGTTTCTCCACATTGTTATTTTCTGTGTAGGTTTGTTTCTGCTGTGTTTTTGTGACAATGAAATTACTTGTTCTTTACCCATAGTCAAAGTATAGGATTTTTATTTAAGAAATTCATTTCCCATTTTAGACATATTTGCATTGTTAACTATTAAAACTGTTATGACTGAAATATTACCTTTGTGCATAGGGTCAGGACAGTGTGTCATTGTGATGTGGGGGTTAGTTTTTTCCTCACTAGATTACTTTCCTTTGAGCAGCCCATTACCTATTGTTTGTTGTTATGAATTTTGGTTAATTAAAAGTGTACTCTACCTCCATAACCTTTCCTTTGACCTTAAATGTCCTGCCATAGAAACCTGAAGCTCAGAGGTAAGGAGTGAAAGAAAACTAACGTTAAAAGCTGGAAAATATTTCAAGAAATGATCTTCATATAAAAGAAAAGGAGGACATTACATTAGTTGCTTTATTTGAATAACTACCTTACTATTCCTGTAGCAACAAAACCAGGAGGGAGTGCATTCATATGCCACGGCATGCGTGTAATGTAAAGCTAAATAGTCTAAGACTCCATAGCTAACTGGAGGATATCCTGTTTATATTAGAATAGGGGGAATAAGAGGAACAGAAAAATCTCAGTCTTGTGCAGCCTGCTTATTGATGCTCTAGATTTCTGTGATTCTCAACAGAAATTCTGTTCTTTTGTTCCTTCACAATGATTTATTTTTTAAACTCACATTTTTTTTCCAGAATTCAAAATGAGTTTAGTTTCATTTGGAGAGATGAAAGACTTTAGTGTAAACCCAGGGACAGAGATGCTTAAAACCAAATTACAACGATTCTTTTTTGTATTCTTCCTAAAAGCCATTCTTTTAAAGGGTTATTAATTTTGAATTTCCTCCAGTATTTTAAAAAGGCAAAAAAAGAAAAAATTCATTTTCAAATACTGACCACATGAACTGATATAAACTTTTAATTATTGGATAGATAAAAAACATTACAGAGTATTTTTGATGGCCAGCCATTTCATTGTTTTATATTTAGGAAAATTATTGAATCAGTCTTAAGTAGTGAGCAAGAAAAACTAAGAAATTCCAGTATATATCACCAAAAACATGGGCACAGAAAAACATTTCTTTATGATAATTAGGATTTTGACCCCTTTTCAAAATTAAACATACATGTATAGTAACACAAACCCCCTTTTCATAATTAAACATACATGTGTAGTAAACACAAACATCTTTTTAGCTACCACTGCGTGCACATGCCCACTTCTGTTTTTCCATTTAAATTATTATTTTTTTAATTGGAGAAAAATTGCTTTCCAGTGTTGTGTTGGTTTCTGCTGTACAACAACGCAAATCAGTCATAATTATACATATATCCCCTCCCTCTTGAGCCTCCCTCCCTTCTCCTGTCCCACCCTTCTAGGTCATCACAGAGCAGCAGGCTTGGTTCCCCTGTGTTATATAAGCAGCTTCTCACCAGCTATCTGTTATTTACATGAAAGTATGTATACATCGATGCTACTGTTTGTCTAAATTATTTTTGAGTAATCTGTTTCTTAAATTTGGTCAATACTGGGCTATCATTCGTTCTGAAATATTGCTTGCTTGAATTAAGTTCATCATACTCCTTGCCTCTTTCTCCTTCTATACATTCTCTTAGAATATTTCCTATTTTCATATATTTTGCTATGTTTAATAACTGATTATTCCAAAACCTATTTTACTAGTCTAATCTCTTTCTTCAGAGGCATATATTTCATTGACCAGTTAGATATCTGCCTTCAAGTTCAACAGAAACCTCAGATGAAGCATCTCTAAAATGCGAAAATGCGGTTCATTTCCACTTCCACAACCAAACGTTGTCTTCTTCCCATTTACTACCATATCTTGCTGGTCATCTGTGTTCAAGGGCCCATCTTAGATCTGTTTTAGATCTCCCAGCTGGCCTATTAGAGGAGTCTCCTAGTTTATCTCCAAGATGCTCATGATGCCTTCTAGTGCACTAAAACATGTCTAGAGTGATCTTGTTAAAAGGTCAGTCTGTGTCCCTTAACCCCTTTCTTGTTAATGACTGTCCTCTCCCATTGAAGAATCCTCACTTGATGTCCTTCAGCAATGCTAGCATTGGCCTGTATATACATAATATATTTTATTGTAATAATTTACTCCAGAGTCTATGTCCTCTATACCATAAGACCCTAGAGTACTGAACTATGTTGTCAATTTCTTTGTATCTGTTAATTCCAACACATAACAGGTGCTCATTTATTCCCTAAATGTATTAAGAAAAGCTATGACTTTTCTGGGGAGTCTAGCAAACATGAGTTTGATTTCTGCATCTACCATTTACTAGTAGTATATGATCTTGGGCAACATATAGAAACTTGATAAAAGTATTTTTTCATTTATTCAATTGGGAGAAGTATCACCTAATATACTTTTTAAAAAGTAAACTTTTTGAGATAATACTAGATTCATATGTAGTTGTAGAAAATAATACAGAGTGATACCATCTGCCTTTTAAGTAGTTTCTCCAATGATAACACTTTATGAAACTGTTGTACAATGTCACAACCAGAATATTAATGATAATATACTCAAGGTATTGAACAATTCCATCACCAAGAGGATTGTTCCTCTTGGTCTTTTCATAGGCACAGCACTTGGCCTGCCCCCATACCCCTAGTCATTAACTCCTAGCAACCAATATTTTTTTCTCCAATTTTTAAGTTTTGATATTTCATGAATATTATATAAGTGGAATCATATACTATGTAACGTTTGGGGGATTATCTTTTTTCACTCGAAGTGATTCTCTGGATATTCCTTCAAGTTGTTCTGTGTTGTTCCTTCTGTTTCTGAGTAGTAGTACTCCAAGGAATGGACACACCACTGCTCATTTAATCATTTTCCTACTGAGGGATGTCTGCGCTGCTCCCAGGTTTTTTTCTAATACAAATAGAACGGCTGTGAACATTTGTCTACATAACTTCTGTGTATGTTTTGGTGTGTAGACGTCAGTTTTCTGTAGGATAAATGCTAAGAAATGCAATTCTTGAGTAGTATGTTTAATTTTTAAGAGGCTACCAGAACTGGCTTTCACTGTTTCTCTATCATTATACATTCTCTTCAGTGCAGTAGTGTGAGTTGCCTGTTTTCTCTGCATCTTCAACAGCATTTGGTGGTTTACTGGCTTTTATTTTAGCCATCCTATTGGTGTGTAATTATCTCTCACTGTGGTTTTAATTTTCATTTTCCTAATAATTAATCATGTCAAATGTCCTTTTGTTTACTTCTTGGTCATCTGAGTATCTTCTTTTGTTAAATGTATCTTCCTCATTAAATATCCTTTGCCTATTTTTTAACTAGATTTCTGAGTTTTACTGCTGAGTTTTTAAAGTTCTTAATGTATTCTAGATGCTAATCCATTATTGGATATGAGGTTTAAAATCTTTTTTTCTAATTCTTAAAGTCTTCTACAGAACAAAAAAATTTTAATTTTGGTACAGTCCAATTTATGGATTTTTTTTTTTTTCTCATTGTATGGCTTCCTCTTTGTGTTAAATCTTAAGAATTTTTTTTGCTTTTTGATATGTTGTATTATTTTCATTTTAATTCAGTTTAATGTATTTTCCCCACCTTGAGACTTCTTATTTGATACATGAATTGTTTAGTGGTGTGTGGTTTCGTTTCCAAATGTCTGGACCTTTTTCTGTTGGCCTTTGTTATCCTTTCCTAGTTTGATTCCAGTGTGATCTGAGAACACACTTTGTAGGGTTTGAATTCTTGTACATTTACTGAGGTTTGTTTACTGACCCATGGTGTGGATCTGTTTCAGTATGGTTTACTTGGGCACTTGAAAAGAATGTGTATTCTGTTTTGAGTAGAATGTTCTGCCGTGTCAGGTAGACCTTGTGATTAATGTTGAGTTCATCTCTGTATGTGATTTTCTGTTTAGTTGTTCTATCAGTTGTTGAGAAAGGGGTGGTTGAGGGCTTTGATTATAATTGTGGTTCGACTTCTTCCTTTCAGTTCTGTCAGTTTTTGCTTCATATATTTTCAGGTCTACTTAGGATTATTATTTTTCCTCAGTATGAAAAGTGAAAGTGAACTCGCTCAGTTATGTCCGACTCTTTGCGACCCCATGGACTGTAGCCTATCAGGCTCCTCCGTCCATGGGATTTTCCAGGCAAGAGTGCTGGAGTGGATTGCCATTCCCTTCTCCAGGGGATCTTCCTGACGCAGGAATCAAACCCAGGTCTCCCGCATTGCAGGCAGATGCTTTACCGTCTGAGCCACATCATGTGGCTTCCGTCTCTGTCCCTGGCAATTCTATGTGCTTTAACGTCTATTTTATCTGATATTAATATATCACTATTGTTTCCTTTTTGGCAAATGTTTTTATGATAGATCCTTTCATATTTTTACTTTCTGTGTTGTATATACTTAAGTTTGATATTTAAAGAAACTCTAGATAGCATATAGTTGGATCATGTTTTTTAATGCACTCTACTAATCTGTCATTTAATTGGGATATTTCAAGTTTCGTTTCCTTGTAATTATTAATGTATAAGGCATAAGTGTGCCAATTTTTTATATAATGTTTTTATTTTTTTCCCTTCCTTTTTCTGTCAATTACATCCTGGAATTTTCTCAGATTTCATTTTGATTTATCTATAATGTTGTTAAATATTTATCTTTGTACAGCTTTTTAGTGGTTGCTTTTAGTGGTGGTTCTAGATACTGCAGCATGTATACATCACAGTCCACTGTGGTCAGGTTTTTGTCAGCTTGAGTGAACTGTCAAAATATACAGTTCTGTTGAAACTGTTGAAAATATACTCTCCCATTTATATTATAATTATCTTAAATAGTTCCTCTAACATGCATTTAGAACCATCTCAAGACAGTTGTAATATTTGCTTTAACCATCAGTCATGATTTGGGAAACTCAAGAGGAAAAAGTATATTTCTTTTGCTCTTTCCGTTGTTCTTTTTCCCCTTTCTGGTAGTTAAAATTACTTTATCATTTCCTGGTTTTTTTTTTTTTTTTTTAAGAAGAGAACTTCCTTTATACCTAAAGATAGGTACAGCAACACATTTTCTTAGTTTTCTTTAATTTGAGAATGTCTTTAGTATGCAGTTCTTCCTCAGGAATATTGTTACTTGCTATCCAGTTCTGGCTTGACATTCTTTTCAGCCATCAAATGTATCTTTAATCCTTTTCCTGGCCTATAGAGTTTCTTATGAGAAACTCACTGTCCTTCTTTCCCCTGTAAGTCATGTGCTGTTTCTGGCTATTTCCAGAATTTTTCTGTGTCTTTAGTTTTCAAACCTTTTATTGTGATGGGTCTTGGTGTGGTATAGCTTCGGGCTTATTCTGCTACTTGAATCTGTAGTTTTGTGTCTTTTGCCAAACTGTGCAAGTTTTACCATGTACTTTTTATTTTTTTAGCCCTTTCTCCTTCCGTCCTCGGATGCTGTGAACTGAATTCTTAGAACTTTTGTTTCAATCCCACAGCTCCCTGATACTCTGTGTTTGTTTGTTTTTTTCTTTTTTCCCCTTTAGTCTATATTTTCTCTTTTGTTTAGACTTAGTAATTTCAATTTTTTTATCTTGAGATTCTCTAATTCTTTCCTGTCTTACCTATACCTGATATTGAGCTCATCCATCAAAGTTTTTGGGGTTTTTTAATAAAAAATATTTTATGATGGTAAAAAGCATGTTATATGAAATTTACCATCTTCACCATTGTGTAAGTGTGCAGTTCAGTAGTGTTGAGTATATTTACATTGTTGTTTCTTATCTTACAAACCTGAAATTCCACCCCCCACCTTCATTGCTATTCTCTCAAGATCTAGATCCATAAAAAACACTGTCTTTACAATATTTTTCTTTTGCCATGAAGTTTTGACAGTGCATTTTGGTAACAAGATTAGAATTATTAATATTGGCTTCAGTGAAAAATAGTTAAGTACTTTAGCCAGAAACACCATAATGTAGGAAACAATAGATTTTCTTCTTGAAATATTCAGTTACAATTGAGGTATTGAATTAGGAGGAGAGAATGAGATATTTTTTTTTTCCTTTAGTGAGAAGTGTTCCTCTTAACAGCCGCTCTGAACAATAAGTATTGTTTGACCATATTTGCCAGCCTTGCTCATAACCTTATACAATATCTGTCTAATAAGCTTAAAGTATGTACTCTCAGTCTTTAACTTCAGTTAATTTGAAATTTATTTACACAGTATGTTTGGAAATTTATGTAATCATGATGACTGTACCTTATTAATATTTTATAGACTTTTATCTCAGTAAACTTTTGTTAGAGTGAAGCAATGAATTTGTGTCACAAAACCATTTGGAAACTTGAGAAGACACATAGGCTATGGAGTATTCTCACTTGAAAGACCTTAGAATTTGAACCAGACAGAACCTGTCTCCTCTGCCCTTGTTTGTTGTTTGCTAGAGGAAAACCTGTTGTTTGACATGAGAAGAACTTGATGTTTACACCAGGTTACACTGTAAATTTTTTTCCATCGTTAGAAGGACTGAGTTTAATGGAAAGACTATTCATAGATGCTTATGGATGAGCAACTGCTCAGAACTTCCAAGGGCTTCCTTTCCAGTGGAAGGATTTCAATTATAGTTGTTTTCTTTGAATAAGTATAAGGAGGTAAGTAGAACCCATTTCAAATGTTAAATTTGAAGACTATGTTATTTCTGGTATGCTTTGGAAATAAAAGATGCAGCTAATCTAAATCAAAAGCCTCATTCCAGATTATTTGATGAGTAGGAGGAGGACTATAGCTAGCAGTTGAGCCACTTGGAATTGAAGTGTAGGTGGTACATCAAGTGTGACTTTCATTAGGCAGTTTTGCCCTTGAGTGGCACCTAGTGCAAGTAAGCTTCCTCTTCAGCAGGCGCCGACAGCTCCCTGTTGACAGACTTTGTGCTTTACTGTTGTATCAGAAGACGGATTGAAGAAGGATATGGACTCATATTGGCTTTATTTTTCAGATGATATTTTTGTTTTGTTTTTGCATTGTTTTAGAGTATTTGGAGTAGCCATATGTATAGAGTGGTTGTTTACTGTATGCTTTTTGCATGAATAAATGAAAGTGAATTTATGAATTTGGCTTCCTAAATCAGAGGGTTTTGCTACACACAATGAAACTAAGTTTCTCTCCAGCTCCTTCTTCCCCAAGGTAACCCCCCCACCCCAATTTTTTAAATTTACTGACTCCTCTGCTTTTCTAGAATGTGATTATATATACTTGGAGTAGTTGAAGGATGTCATAATATAGAAAGTGTAGGATAGATCAGTTTTACATAGGGAGGACTGAAGAGCTTCCCTGAAATTATGAAAGTGATGTTTCAACCTCTGAAACTGATGGATCTTACCCATGAATCTTTGTGAGGAAGGGTATTTAAATCCCATTCATTTTACTTGTTAGGCCAAAGTAAATCAGCTTACACATTTTGTTCTTTGGTAGAATACCTATTCCTGAGATCATCAGTCCCATAGTGCAGTTACAAAACAGAAACTGCTAAAGCTTGAAACCATTAAAAGAAAAAAAGTGTATACTTTAACACATTATTTTATGGTAAGACAATACTTCCTCTAACCAATCTTTTTATGTAGATCCTTGTTTGCATTGGCTGCACATTGGAACCACTGGGGGAGCTTTGAAAAAAAAACATTGAAGTCCAGGTATCAACCCTAGAGATTCTAATTAAATTGATCTGAAGTACAGCCTTGGCAGTGAGTTTTTAAAAAGATCCTCAGGAGTTTAAAATGTTCAGTGAGAGCTGTTTGAGAATGGTTCCACTGATTCACGTTCCAATTCTTCTTTCTTGAATAAACCACATCCATAATGCATTGACCACAATTGTCTATGAGGGTTTCCTAAAATTGTTGAAATAACTTAGACATATGTGAGTAATCTTGAGTGCAAACTCCTTTTTGGTTCCTCCTCCTAGTCTTTAGGATTGTCTCACATTTAATTCCAGAACAGTTTTTTTTTTTTCTTTTCTTTTTTTAAGGAGTCCCCCCTTTACTGTGTTCAGCTTAATTTTTAAAATATTTAGTTATTTATTAATATTTATTTACTTTCGGCTGTGCTGGGTCTTCGTCACTGTGCAAGCTTTTCTCTAGTTGCAGCGAGTGGGGACTACTCACTAGTTGTGGTACACAGGCTTCTCATTGCAATGGCTTCTCTAGTCATGGAGCACAGGCTCTAGGCACATGGGTTTCAGTAGTTGCAGGGCATGGCCTCGGTGGTTGTGGTTCCCTGGCTCTAGAGCACAGGCTCAACAGTTGTGGTGCATGGGCTTGGCTGCTGTGCAGCCTGTGAGATCCTCCTGGACCAGGGATTGAACCCATGTCTCCTGCACTGGCAGGCGGAATCTTTACCACTGGGCAACCAGGGAAGTCCCCAGCTTAGTTTTTATGGAAGTAATATCTCACTTTCCTTTTACCCTCACTGTTTTACATGATATGTAGTTAAATACTGTTAGTTAAATACTGGCTATAACTATTGGAAACAGGTATGGAAACAAACTGTTTACTCTTAGTGTATAATGTATTGGTGCCTTCTAAAGCAGCATTCATTGGCTATGAATCATTCAATATGTTTCACAAAGGAAATAAGGACCATCAGTTGATTTGGCTTGTCAATTGAATAGAAGTCACTTAAAAGATTTTTAATAAAAGATAAAAGATATATGGTTGGCCTGATATTAGGTCAATTAATATTCACCTAAAATCAGGTGATATATATTTCATTTTTATTCTGTAAGTAAGTATGGATTTTCTTCCTTATTTCGTATTTAATTTTTTACTCAAGACTTTGGGTTAATTAATATCCGATGTTAGTACTTAATGCACATAGATATGATCAATATAATCGCTTTTATCTCATGAGTGAGTACTGTTTATTGCCTGTGGTTTTTATATTCCATTACAGCCATCTAAATGATACTCATCATGGTCTTTATTACCCATCATCAATGCTTGAGAGTTGTGAAGTCAGTCTGGTCTTTGAGTGTCACAAGTCTTGAAATACTTCAAATTTGTGTATAAATCGTGGAAAAACTTAAAGAGTAAAATGCAAGCATTAATAAATGGCATCTCCTTCTAACAAGATACACTGGGAGTCATTAGAGCATGAGTGGGCCCCTGATAGGCTGTGTGAGATTAGTCAGAGCCATCACGATACGCGTCCTCCTGTTCTTCGCATTTGAAATGTGCACATAGTGAGTTGTTTATTCTGCATTGTTTATGGTAATAGCATTTGCACTTACCGTCTTTTTCTTTGATTTATAAAGCTAATCCTGAGTTTCTATTTTTGCTTAGCTATTTGTTCACATTAATCTGGTATGTATCTGTGTTGTTTTGTTCTGAGATCCGGTGTTCCTTGAGGACAAGAAATCTAGTCTTCCTGGAGTATATGTGTCTGTGGCATAGAACAAAGTTTTAGGAATATATTGCCTGAATTTAATTTATTGAATTGGTCTATGAATGTTTGGCCTATCTCTGTGCAGGGAAGAATACCAGACTTCATGAGAACTGGTCCCAAGAACATTTTTATTTGCTTTCTTTCCTGGGCAGGAAATAAATGGTGTATAAGCAGCTAAGAGCAAGTAACCTTGGTCTGTGCTTTTTCCTTCTGACTGCTCTGTTAGATTATCTTTCAGGAAAGCTGAGTAAGCTTAGCACAGTGAATACTAAAGGGAGTGCATGGCTCCCCTCTCATGGGACTTAAGTAGTGTTTAACACCACCATGAAATACTCAGCTGTGGCTTTCTCTAGCGTAGAATTTGTCTAAGAAAGATTACAAGAACAAGGAAGGCTTTGTGTGCTATGTTTTTGGGTGTTTTTTTTTTCCTTTTCTTTTCCTTTCTTTTCCCTCTTTTGCTCCAGGGCATCCATAAAAACATGGAGTATTTTCTTTGGGCCTCTGGAGTGTGCATGTTATTTATGTGTGAGCCTGAGAGAAGAATAAAAGACAGAAGCAAGGCCATGCTTACCAGTGGGAGTCATCACCCACAGGTAAAATGAAGAAAAATTACATGAATTTGTTTGTTTCTCTTCAGCCTCTTTTACCACTCAGGGAACCAAACAAGCTGTCAGAGGGAAAGCATGGGTCTTGGCATGTGATAACCCAGCAGCCTGGCCATTTACTTAACCAGTGGAAGACTCAGTTTTGCCCTGTCCTTGACAAGATGAAAGCCTTCAGAGAGAATTAGATGGGGTATAATTTGGGGACATACTCAGATTCTTTCTTGGTATAATGTTCAAGGACTTTATCATATAGTGACTGTCATCCAACAAGAAACAAGGGAAGACTTTACCGTTTAGTGACAAGGAAAGACTGTTTGAATTTTGGAGCTGCAAAGCAATGTAGTCCAAACCCTGCAGTCTGCAGAAGAGCAGTAAGCCTGGAATCCTGCTTAGTGGCCGGAAGTGTAGACTGTAGTTAGAAACCAATGGTGTAACTGGCCTTGAACCTTTTCTTTCATTCATTACTAACTTTCCTTTCCTTTTGTTAGGAAAAAGCCATTATAATCCTAACATTGGCATAAGTTTTAGTTTTTGCTTGTGCCTTTCCCTGTGTGCCCTTATTTACTTCTGTAATTATTTCTACATGCTTTTATATTGTCCTTTTTGCACTTATCCACATCTCATTCTTTCTGATGTTTCTATGTAGTATTTGTCACAGTTCCTTTGGGTTTTCATTATAACTTGCCAATTTATTCCCTTGTTGAGAACTTACATGGAGTCAGTTTTTTTTGGCATGAAGGAAAAATCCATAGAAAATTATGTGGTGGATGTAGCTTTACATTCTCATTTTCAAATTGTTGAAGTTCCTGAGAGTGACTTCATTACAGTGATAGGAAGCATGCTATAGCCCTCTAGAATCTGAAGGAGTGTGCCCTGCACTGCATGTGTGCAAAGATTGTATAAATGTGCATGAAAAAAAAAAGCCTTCACTTTGTATGTCAAAGAGCTAATGAGTCTTATTGTAGCATTTTGTGTTTTCTGTCAAATGGCCACTTCTATTAAGGAAGATAAAAGCATTTACATGAGTATTGCCAACATCTGCTGGATCATCAAAAAAGCAAGAGAGTTCCAGAAAAACATCTATTTCTGCTTTATTGACTATGCCAAAGCCTTTGACTGTGTGGATCACAATAAACTGTGGAAAATTCTGAAAGAGATGGGAATACCAGACCACCTGACCTGCCTCTTGAGAAACCTATATGCAGGTCAGGAAGCAATAGTTAGAACTGGACATGGAACAACAGACTGGTTCCAAATAGGAAAAGGAGTATATCAAGGCTGTATATTGTCACCCTGCTTATTTAACTTATATGCAGAGTACATCATGAGAAACGCTGGGCTGGAAGAAGCACAAGCTGGAATCAAGATTGCCGGGAGAAATATCAATAACCTCAGATATGCAGACGACACCACCCTTATGGCAGAAAGTGAAGAGGAACTGAAGAGCCTCTTGATGAAAGTGAAAGAGGAGAGTGAAAACGTTGGCTTAAAGCTCAACATTCAGAAAACGAAGATCATGGCATCTGGTCCCATCACTTCATGGGAAATAGATGGGGAAACAGTGGAAACAGTGTCAGACTTTATTTTTTGGGCTCCAGAATCACTGCAGATGGTGAAATTTCATGACTGCAGCCATGAAATTAAAAGACACTTACTCTTTGGAAGAAAAGTTACAACCAACCTAGATAGCATCTTAAAAAGCAGAGACATTACTTTGCCAACAAAGGTCTGTCTAGTCAAGGCTATGGTTTTTCCAGTGGTCATGTACGGATGTGAGAGTTGGACTGTGAAGAAAGCTGAGCACCGAAGAATTGATGCTTTGGAACTGTGGTGTTGGAGAAGACTCTTGAGAGTCCCTTGGACTGCAAGGAGATCCAACCAGTCCATCCTAAAGGAGATCAGTCCTGGGTGTTCCTTGGAAGAACTGATGCTGAAGCTGAAACTCCAGTACTTTGGCCACCTCATGCGAAGAATTGACTCATTGGAAAAGACCCTGATGCTGGGAGGGATTGGGGGCAGAAGGAGAAGGGGATGACAGAGGATGAGATGGCTGGATGGTATCACCGACTCGATGCCCATGAGTTTGAGTGAACTCCGGAAGTTGGTGATGGACAGGAAGGCCTGGCGTGGTGCAATTCATGGGGTCGCAAAGAGTCGGACTTGACTGAACAACCGAACTGAACTAAACTGAGCTTGTTAGCTTTATTAATATTTGGCAAAGCCAATATGTTATGGAAATAAATATATAGTTTGGGAGGAAGTAACAAAATTATACATATAGGTGATACATTTATACATTGTTTAAAGGAATTATTGAAGAAATATATGCACCAAAGGTTTCTGTCTGTATGAAATGTATATTCAAAGACAGTGTTTCTTCCTCCAGGGTTCTGGGAATACAACAAAGAACAGATGTATGTATCTATAAAATACTGTGATGCATCAAGCAGTGTACTTTCATTATGGAGTTTATGTGTTGACTCTGATTTGAACTATCATGCTTTTTATCATGTGGGAACTTTTGAAAACAATTATATGGTTAAAAATCTAAGGATTTTGACCTAATGTTGATTCATATTGTGTTAATCAGATTTTTTTCTTTTCAAAGAAGTGTTTTTCAAAAAGGGAAGCTTTATGTTTATTAATTCAAGTTCTAAAGTGTTTATGGAAACTTTGATAGCTTCTTCAGTGTTTCACTCTAGCAAAAGATTTCCTGATAGTGGAGTTTTTAGGATCATGAACATGTGTGGAGTTTTTTTTTTTTCCTTTTCAGTTATGTTATTTTAAAAAAAATGTTTCACCTTGTTGATCTTTTTATACAAATTAAGATAGACCCTTTACCCTGGTGCCTTGCAGGTGATCTGTGGAAGTCTTTTCCCCTTCCTGGGGTAGTTTTTCTGAAATTGCCGTTAAGTAGTAGTTGACCCCTTTCCATTCTTCTTCAGACCGAACAACACTTTCTCGAAACCCAGCCACCCCACTGCTCTAACACTCTTTCTGATTTTCTCCTGTTCTTATTGTTCAATCACTCGGTCATGTCCGACTCTCTGCAACCCCATGGACCATGGCATACCAGTTTTCTCTCCTCCTCTGTCTCCTGGAGTTTGCTCAAATTCATGTCCATTGAGTCGGTGATGCTGTCTAACCATGTCATCCTCTGCCACCCCTTTCCCTTTTGCCTTCAGTCTTTACCAGCATCAGGGTCTTTTCCAGTGAGTCAGTTTTTTGCATCAGGTGGCCAAAGTATTGGGGCTTCAACTTAATCAACAGTCCTCTGAATGAATATTCAGGACTCATTTCCTTTAGGATTGACTGGTTTGATCTTGCAGACCAAGGGACTTTCAGGTGTCTTCTCCAGCACCATAATTTGAAAGCATCAGTTCTTCAGTGCTCAGCCTATAGTTGTCTGTAGGCCTTGGCAGATGAATGATCTGGGAGCCGTGGTTGGGAGGGGCTGGGCTGCCTGTGTCACATGTCAGCATTGTGAGATCATTACTGCACCAAAATCTGAAGGTGATTATGGACCCTAGGTAGTGACATCAAATTTTGGGAAAGATTTTACTGGCATTTTTCTTAAGAGGAAAAACTAATGACATACTAAAAGTTAAGCTATTTCTCATTCAGCCATATGTCTGAAGCCATTGAGCAGGTTCCCAAGTACATTTTTTTTCAGCTTTACTGAGGTATCATTGATAAGTAAAATCATATATACTTAAAAGTGTACAGTGTGATGATTTGATATATGTTCGCAATCTCCTCACACAATTATGTGTGTGTGTATGAGAGATGGGAAGCTTGATATGCTTAATATCCACTCTTAGCAAATTTCATATGTACAGTAGTGCTGCGAACTGCAGTCACTCTGCTGTACATTAGATCCTCAAAACTTCCTTATCATATAACAAAGATTGAACCCTTTGACCAACATTTTCTCCAGCCCCCAGCCCTTGGCAGCCACCATTGTACTTTCTTTTTCTTCAAATTTGACTTTTAAAAAAATTTCACATGTACATGATAGCATGCAATGTTTGTCTTTCTCTAGCTTATTTCACATAGCATAATGCCCTTCACATTCATCCATTTTGTTGCAAATGACAGGATTTTCTCCTTTTTTAGGGTTGGAAAATATTTCTTCCTTGAGCCATTGCTTGTGAGTAGTATGTTGCTTATTTCCACGTGTGTGTGAATTCTCCAGGTTTCTAATGTCAATTTTTTCCTATTTTCTATTATGGTCAGCAAGGATACTTGATACGATTTTAATCTTCATAATCTTGTTAAGACCAGTGTTGTT
This sequence comes from Bos indicus, assembly GCF_029378745.1. Classification (NCBI taxonomy): domain Eukaryota; kingdom Metazoa; phylum Chordata; class Mammalia; order Artiodactyla; family Bovidae; genus Bos; species Bos indicus. The sequence continues at coordinate 31,662,998 of NC_091784.1, read as the reverse complement.
CCCTATAATAAAATTTGTTCTTTAGAAAGTTCCATGTGCTCATGGAATGTGTATTCTGTGCTGTTGGATGGAATGTTTTATATATGTCTGGTAGGCTCCTTTGGTCTAAAGTCCAATATTTCCATATTTTCTTTCAGGATAAATTTTCTCTTATTAAAAGTAGGACATTTAACTCTCCCACTATTATGTTGTTGTATTTTTACTGCCTTCAGATCTGTTAATATTTGTTTAATATATTTATTTATTCCCATGTTGGGTGCATATATATTTACAAGAGTTATGTCTTTCTGATAAATTTTACCCTATATCATTATATAATAACCTTCTTCAGTTCAGTTCAGTTCAGTCCAGTCACTCAGTTGTGTCCGACTCTTTGCGACCCCATGAATTGCAGCACGCCATGCCTCCCTGTCCATCACCAACTCCCGGAGTTCACTCAGACTCATGTCCATCGAGTCGGTGATGCCATCCAGCCATCTCATCCTCTGTCGTCCCCTTCTCCTCCTGCCCCCAATCCCTCCCAGCATCAGAGTCTTTTCCAATGAGTCAGCTCTTTGCATGAGGTGGCCAAAGTACTGGAGTTTCAGCTTTAGCATCATTCCTTCCAAAGAAATCCCAGGGCTGATCTCCTTCAGAAGGGACTGGTTAATCCTTCTTAATCTTGTCACAGTTTTACATTTAAAGTCTATTTTGTCTGATGTTAAGTATAGCTATGGCTGGCTGCTTTCTTTTTGTTGCCATTTGCATGGGTTATCTTTTCTTATACCCTTACTTTTAGCTTATGTGTGTTCTTAAAACCAAAGTGAGTTTCTTCCTGGCAGCATGTAGTCGTGCCTTGTTTTTTATTTACTCATCTGCTTATGTGGTTTTGATTGGGAAATTTAAACAGTTTTAGTTTTAAAGTAATTATAAGGTAAAGATTTGCTCTTACCATCTTGTTAATTGTTTTCTGACAGTTTGGTAGTTCCATTGTTTCTTCTCTTACTGTTTTCCTTTGTCATTTCATAGTTTTCTATAGTGGTATGCTTTGATTCCTTTTTTTTTGTCTTTTGTGTATCTCCTTTAGGTTTTTGCTTTGGGGTTACCATGCATACATGCTAGGTCGCCTCAGTTGTGTCCAACTTTGTGCAACCCTGTGAACTACAGCCTGTCAGGCTCCTCTATCCATGGGATTCTCCAGGCAAGAATATTGGAGTAGGTTGCCATACCCTCCTCCAACCGATCTTCCTTACCCAGGGATCGATCCCGGGCCTCTTACATCTACCTGCATTGGTAGGCGTAGGATTAGGATTCTTTACCACTGTCACCACTTGGGAAGCCCACATGACAGTCTGTTTAAAGCTGGTGGCAACTTTGATTGCATACAGAATTTTTACCCATTTATTCTTCCCCTGGGTGCCTGTGTCTCTCAAAAGATTTGGGAAGTTTTCAGCCATGATTTCTTTAAATAAACTTTCTACCCCTTTCCCTATCTGTCTGTTCCTTTGGGGACTGCCATAATGAGAATAGTGTTCATTTTGGGGTATCCCATGACCCTTTTAGGATTTCTTTACTCTTTTTCACTCCCTTTTCTCCTCTGGGCAGTTTGAAATGACTTGTCTTTGAGTTCAGATTTTTCTGTTGATCAGGTCTGCTTTTGATACTCTCTATTGTGGTTTTCATTTCCTTCATCGAATTTTTCAGCTCCAGAAGTCCATTTTGGCTCTTTTTTTTTTTTTTTTTTTTAATTTCTGTATTTCTGTTGAACTTCTCATTTTTTCCATGTTCCACCCCCCTCCCCCGATTTCATTTAGGTGTCTATCTGTATTACCTTAAATCATTGCGCTTCCTTAAAATAATTATTTTTTAATTCTTCTCTGCAAATTCACAATCTCCATTTCAGGGATGTCACTTACTGGGATATTATGGTGTTCGTTTGGTAGTTATGTTTCCTTGATTTTGTTTTGTGTGTGTATGTGTGTATGTTTTGTGTTTGAAGCAAGCAAAAGTGTGTTGTTGATCTTTGTACATTTGATGGTGCAATTGCCTCTTCCAGTTCTTATGGATTGGTTTGGTAGGGAAGTGTCTTCACCTGTGAGAGTATGTTTGGGCACTTGCTGAGTGGGGATGTGTGGTGGTTCTGACTCTGGGGAAAGCCCAGTGGTGTAATTCTTTTGAAGCTCTGTCAGCTGAGGCAAGCATTGGGGAAGACATTAGTGGTCTTCATTGGCCAAGGCTGTGGGTACCTGTGGTATCAGTGAGTTCTTTTGGGGTGTTCAGTGGTGGAGTGTCCTGAGGAGCTCCTCTCCTCTCTCTTTCTTCCAGGGCATACCAGCCCTCTCTGTGCCAGGTTCAGCTTGCAGGTGCTTCTGTGGCAGACCTGGTGCTAGTTTCTAATGAAGAAGCCATGGTGCCAGCTTCTGCAACACATACATTTTCTGAACCATTGCACCTACAGGGTCTGGGGAACTGCTAGCACAGAGCGGTGGTGGCTCTGGTGCCCGAGATGTGGATACACGTGGCCTGGCTGTGGAGCTTGGGTTTGAAGTGTGGTTCCATGCGAAGCCCCTGAAACTCTACAGTTGGAGGCGTGTGTGGTAGTAGTGGAGGCACCTTCACGTGAGCCTGGGGAAGTGTAACCGCAGCTCCTTCTGGGAGGTGAACAGCGTTGCCTCCCTCTCTGGGGATCTCCTGCTGTGGTGGAGGCTGTTGAAGTCTTCAGCATTAAAGGCTGCCAGTGATTTTTGCAGAGCTGGCCACTGGGGACCATGGTGACACCTTTGTGTGCGTGATACTCATGGCTCTCGCTTTTCTTTTTTGTTCCCAGCTGTCTCTTGATATCTCAGCCAAGCGCATCTCCCCAGCTATCCTTTCTGTGCAGTTTCTCTTTGTTTTTTGCTCCTCTGTGTTCCTAATTGGATTCTTGGGCTCTCTAAAGACTACTTTTGTTCATGAATAGCTGTGTAATTTGGGTGGGGGGAGGTGTAGGGTGACCAAGGCTAGTATCTCTTACTCCACTATTTTGCTGATGTGACTCCCCCAGATACATTCGGAGCATGTGCAGTGTGCTGTTTCCCTCTTGTTCAGTCTTGTCTGTGTCCTTGAATAGAGGTGAAGACCAGATCTAGTAGCTGTTTCCTTCGTTTCTTACACTGCCTACACAAGGCTGTGATTGTGTACTTCTGCCTCTTATTAGTCCTGGAAATATAATTAAAGGCGTAAACAAGGGGGTTGAGGCATATGATTCACTGATTTTCATTGTGGTGATGGTTTTATCGTTCTGCACATGTTGGCCAATATGATAAACCTTTTAGAAACGTCCATTACAGTTCAGCATTGTCCTGTCCAGAATCCTCTAGGACTCCTCATTTCAGTCAGAATACAATCTCAACACTTGGTCATGACTTCTGAAGTCATGAGTGACCCCTGCCCACTTTCATTGCCCCTATCCCACTAGACCTTGAGTCTGTCATCAGCCATCTGTAGTTCCTTAGCCTGTTCACATGGCCCAGGTTTCTCTGCCTCGTATTCTCACGTGGTGGCTTTTATCTTCCCCCTTAGATCTCAGTTCAGACCTTAACTCTTCAGTGTCATCTTCTTGGATCACCTGTCCTTGTTTGCCCCTTTGCTTCTTTTTCATGTGATTTTCCCTTTGAATTCCTTAATATTACTTAAAACCATCTGAAATGATTCTCTTTGAAAATGCATTGACTTTAGGGCTTTTTATTTCTTATTGAAGGTTGCAATTCAGTGATAGCAGGACCTTTAGGATGTTATTCACTGTTAACATCCTCAGCACAGAGTATGTTTCCTGGCTACAGTGAGTGCAGTAAATCAGCATTTGTTAGATGAATGTGTAAATGGACCAAACAAGCCCCTTTTGTATGACAGGTATTATGTTAGCAATGAAAAAATTAAATTAGATTTGCTTCCTGCAAATAATGTTTTCCATAACCTGGAATTGTTAGTTGCAATTCTGTGTGGAAATCCACAGTCAAGCTTATTTGGAAAAAAATAATCCCAATGCCTTCTTCCTTCCTACCACTGTGGCTGTTCATGGCAATAAAGCCAGTTTTCAGGTCAGAACTTTATCGGTTTTGGACAAAGGCCATTGCAAACTTTCCAGTATTTCTAAGGGTCTCCAGACCGTCCTCCTTGACTAGGACTGTGCTTCTTTCTTGAAGAACTAAGTTTTCTGTAAGGCACAGTAAATATTCATTTATATTAACATTATTATTTTGTATGTGTTCTGAAAAATTATCCACATTGGCTGTGAGGACTCAGTTATTAGTGGAATAAGTCATATTCCTTTCAATTCTTAGTATAAATTTTCTGGTGCACCGCCATGCTTGAGATTCTGATTTAAATGTGGGAAACAAATTAACACGTTATTAACTAGAGATATATTAACGCCATAGGTGTTAGATTCTGCAAAAATCCCCTGGTTAGTAGTGGGCTTCCCTGGTGGCCAGGTGGTAAAGAACCCACCTGCTGATGAGGAAGACTCGGGTTCAGTCCTTGGGTTGGGAAGATCACCTGGAGAAGGAAATGGCAACCCACTCCAGTATTCTTGTCTGAGAAATCCCATGGACAGAGGAGTTTAACAGGCTACAGTCCATGGGCTTGTGAAAGAGTCTGACACAATGACTAAACGAGATAATGTGGTAATTATTTGATTAATTTTGTGTTACCTCTGACTCAAATACTGGTAACCCTTTCCCAGTCTTAAAAACAAAATATTCTTTTGGATATAATGACTTATATCTTAGAGTTGTAGTGGCAGTAGGTTTGACAGTCAGAATTGGGTGTGTAATGTCTGGAGAGAAGTTTTGCAGAGGCGGCTTTTGGACTATGTGCCTGTGGTCTCAGAGACAATACTGAGATGAAAAGACTTGAGGATTTTAAGTCTATAAAATTTTAAAGCCATTCCTTATCCCACCATTATATCCCTCAGATGGATTAAACATTTTACAGCTATTTATAAAAGAGTAATTTGACACTGTAATTCAGTTCACAGGACAATCATAGAACATTGGATCTGTAACTGTGTTAAACTAGATAAAATGAACAGGTGCTAGGAGGGCTATTCTAGATTAAAGGAGGCTACAGAGACATGACAATCAGGAAAGCAGAGTGTGAGCTTTGAGCAAATCCTTGGTTGAGGAAAATGCTATAAAGGTCACTTGGGGACAACTAGGAAAATTTAGAAATTGGACTGTATTAGATGGTAGTACTGGATAAATATTAAACTCTTGAGAATGTTAATGATACTGTAGTAATAGAGGAGAATGTCCTGGATCTCCAATTCAGAAGATGTCCTGGATGTCCTGAAATAAAGGGATAAAGTATCAAAGTTTGAAGCTGTTTTCAGGTGTTTCAACAACATTGTGTGTATGTGTGGGTGTAGATGGCATAGAGTGGGGAGAGAAGGAAAGGGGAGATGGGAAGGGAAGGAAGGAGGCAAAGGGTGGGCACAACTAACAAAATGTTAGTTAGTGATATTGTGACAGTTCAGTTCAGTCGCTCTGCTAAGTCGCTTCAGTCGTGTCTGACGCTGTGCGACCCCATAGACGGCAGCCCGCCAGGCTCCCCCGTCCCTGGGATTCTCCAGGCAAGAACACTGGAGTGGGTTGCCATTTCCTTCTCCAATGCATGAAAGTGAAAAGTGAAAGTGAAGTCACACAGTTGTGTACAACTCTTCGCGACCCCATGGACTATAGCCTACCAGGCTCCTCCTTCCATGGGATTTTCCAGGCAAGAGTACTGGAGTGGGGTGCCATTGCCTTCTCCGTTCAGTCGCTCAGTCGTGTCCAACTGTTTGCAGCCCCATGGACTGCAGGACGCTAGGCTTCCCTGTCCATCACCACCTCCTGGAGCTTGTTCAGATTCATGTCCATCCAATCGGTGATGCCATCCAAGCATCTCATCCTCTCTTGTTCCCTTCTCCTCCTGCCTTCAATCTTTCCCAGCATCAGGATCTTTTCTAATGAGTCAGTTCTTTGCATCGGGTGGCCAAAGTATTGGAGTTTCAGCTTCAACGTCAGTCCTTCCAATGAATATTCAGGACTGATTTCCTTTAGGATTGACTGGTTGGATCTTCTTGCAGTCCAAGGGACTCTCAAGAGTCTTCTCCAACACCACAGTTCAAAAGCATCAATTCTTTGGTGCTCAGCTTACTTTATAGTCCAACTCTCACATCCATACATGAGTACTGGAAAAACCATGGCTCTGACTAGACGGACCTTTGTTGGTAAAGTAATGTCTCTGCTTTTTAATATGCTGTCTAGGTTAATCATAGTATTTCTTCCAAGGAGCAAGTGTTCATGGCTGCAGTCACCATCTGCTGTGATTTTGGAGCCCCCCAAAATAAAGTCAGACACTGTTTCCATTATTTCCCCATTTATTTGCCATGAAGTGATGGGACCGGATGCCATGGTCTTAGTTTTCTGATTGTTGAGTTTTAAGCCAACTTTTTCACTCTCCTCTTTCAGTTTCATCAAGAGGCTCTTGAGTTCTTCTTCACTTTCTGCTGTAAGGGTGGTGTCATCTGTGTATCTGAGGTTATCCATACTTCTGGCAATCGTGATTCCAGCTTGTGTTTCTTCCAGTCCAGCATTTCTCATGATGTACACTGCATATAAGTTAAATAAGCAGGATGACAATATACAGTCTTGATGTAGTCGTTTCCCAATTTGGGACCAGTCTGTTGTTCCATGTCCAGTTTAATACTGCAATTGGTGAATCTGAGCAAAGAATATATGGGCATTTGTTGTACTCTTTTTTTAACTTCTCTCTGGATTTAAATATTTTCACAATAGAGATTGAGGGAAAATAAAGAATATAATAAAGAGAAACTAAGTGTGGGAATATTTTCACAGTGAAAATTGGGGGAAAGTATAATAAAGAGAAGATAAGTATGGAAAAGCAATGATTAAAATGATTTTTCATCATTTCCAAAACTCTGTGAAAGGCTGCTTGCTCTCTTGTTTCCATCTGTATTTAAATACTGAGTTTGATGATGAAGTAGTTTTTAGTTGGTACACATAGATTCTATTACTAGAATATGCTCATTAAATGGCTCTATGTAGATAAATAATATTCTTTAGTATGTAAGAAATGAAGATTAGGAGTGTGCAGTAGAAGGAAAAGGTGCATAATTCCAGGTATCTACTGGGTTTCCTGTCAATAGAAGCATTTTGTTTTCAACTTGTTGTATATGTTTGCCCAGGGAGAGGGTAAGTGTGTTTACCAGTTTTGTTGTTACCCTCAGTGGAGAATTTTGAGTATTTTTTAGAAAATATTTAGTTCATTTTCATCTGTGCCAGATGATACCTCATTTCAAACTTGGAAGATAAAAATAGTTACTGTTTTTCAAACCATAAACACTTCTAGGGGTTGGCGAAAGGAGGAAGCAAAGAGGGGGCATGAACATGAGTGATTCTCTGAGTGTCCCTTTGAGAATGCATCTGCCAGCTTTGCTAAAGCTGCCTTCACATTGTTGCTGGTTTCAGGGATGTGCTAAGTGGCTGTTGAAAGGTTGCTGTCTCTAGTGACATAAAGAATGATGTTTGCCTCTTTATAGGGTCTTTATTCCTGCAGAAGACTAGAAGTCTGACTTGTTTAACAATCTTCTCTTTGTGACCCGTATTCTTCCCCGAGCCAATTAGAAAATCTGAAAAGATGAGTTTAGAATTCTCCTAACCCAGCTTTCTTTGTGAGCAGAGGAAACTGTGTTTTTCAGGGCAGTGTGTGACTTAGCCAAGGTGGCCAGTGCTAGTTTTTTCCGGCTTCTATTGTGCATCATGGCATCATTCAAACAAGATAAAAAACTTCTCAGATCCTTTGTACATAGATCCTGAAAGAACGGATAACATTTAATGTCATATATCATAATTATAGACTTACCTGGTGGCTCAGATGGTAAAGTGTCTGTCTACAATGCGGGAGATCCAGGTTCGGGTCATAATTATACATCGTACATGGAGTTTTTTGTGGTGCATGCTTCTCTTTAACTTGTGAACTGTAGGACAGGATTTTTGCCTGTTTTGTATACTGCCATTTCCTGATACCTACAATACTGGCTGGGACGTGACAGGCACCCACTAACTACTGAATGAATGAATGATTGAACCAGAAGGCTAAGAATAGATTAATAGCTGCCCATGTCACAGGATTTCAGGGAAATAATTGATTGGCTAGAGGATCTCACCCCTGTGTAACTAGCTCGTGGTTTAAAGTGAGCAATTAGACACTGGTTTCCTATTTAATTTCCAGTACTCCTCGGAAAAAGTAACACTAAGCTTGGACATGTTGTTGTAGTTTGTTGTTCAGTTGCTCAGTTGTGTCTGACTCTTTGCGACCCTGTGGACTACAGCACTTTAGGCTTCCTTGTCCTTCACTGTCTCCAGGAGTTTGCTCAAACTCATGTTCATTGAGTTGGTGATGTCATCCAACCATTTCATCCTCTGTGGTCCCCTTCTCCTCCCGCCTTTAATCTTTACCAGCATCAGAGTTTTTTCTAATGAGTCAGCTCTTTGAATCAAGTGGGCAAAGTATTGGAGCTCCAGCTTCATGCTCATCTTAGTGATTTGCTAACTTAATGTGAATGAGCAGATCCCCTGGAGAAGGGAAAGGCTTCCTACTCCAGTACACTGACCTGGAGAGTTCCATGGACTGTATAGTCCATGGGGTTGCAAAGAGCTGGACACGACTGAGCGACTTCACTTCACTTTCCCTAGGAACACTTTTTAATGAAAGAAGGGGTAGAACATGAATAAACACAGGAGAGTAAAGATGGAAGAAGTGCTGAAAAATAAGAAAAGATGAAATGTAAAGACAGACTTTGAGTGCATCGTGAGTTTGAACAGGGCAACTTTACTGCTGTGTGGGTTGAGAAATGCTTTGGAATAAATTGCATGGTAATATGTCTGTCAAACTCATTCACAGTTCTGTGACCCCAGGAATTGGTAACATGCAATCATCTGCAACTCAAGATGGGCAGGACTTGAATTTGGTCGATCTCTGGATCCTCAGGACTGTGAGTGGGCCCTCCTGGAGCATTTTAGTGGAGTAAGCTTTGCTCTCTGGAGAGTGTGTTGACCTAATAGCTCAAAGTGCTATCACTTTATGTGCAGTGCACTGTATGTACATCAATTATGTGTATCAGTGTTGCCTCAGTAAACCTGATTAAAAATAAAAATATGCACTAAGCATCTGAGGAAATGTTGAGGATCAGATTCATTTATTATGTGCAGAATTCTAGTTTAGGTAGAAAGTTGTTGAAATCATGGATCCAAAATGATAAATTCAGCTCCTCAGAATAGCTACTAGAGAACAGACAGCTTCTAGCCTTGTATCTGACACATAGTAGTTATTTAATAAATATTTGTGGAGTGTGGGGCGACTGGGGAGAAGACAGAGGAGGGTTTTTTGTGTGTGACTGGTTGGTCATTTAAGTTGTGAATAAACCAAGACTCAGGGTTCCATGGATTGTTTCTGTTTTGAGGCTTGAGATGTTCTCCTGACAGTTGTTACTGCCTTCTAGATGTGTGTACCCGGTCACTATTTAGACAGTGGGAAAATGAGTAAATCTGTGTTCAGAAGAAAAGTAATTTAAAAAAGAGAAATAGAAGACTGCAGTAAACACTTTGTGCATGCCACTTTACCTCCTTGTGTGTCAATTTCCTCATCTGTGAAGTAGTAACAAATTTACTTCATAGGGTTGGTTGGTAAGGTTTAAAAGAGATAACCTCTGAAAGGGTATTTGCATATGGTGGTGCCTAGCACATTGGCTCCATAGGAGTGTTAGCTCTTCCTGCTGGGGACCATGTTTATAGAGATGTAAGGCTGAGAGAGTAGAGCTGAGCTTAAGTCAGTAGAAGAAGTACTGGGAGGTGGGAAGAGGACATATGGGATCTTGTGTTTCTTAAACACAAGAAATCTTGTGTTTAATTAACGTGAAAGTCATTAATTGATGGGAGTGATGGGAAACTGGTGCAGAGAGCTGGAAGCGCAGCATCTTGTGCGCATAGGTCTGTCCTGACCTTCCTGGAGGGATCAATACAGGGACCTCTTAGTGCCTTCATTTCCCATCACTGAACAGTTGAGCTTAATTTTATTTGTGCTTTTAGTGAAGTGATTTGAGGTCCAGGGACACCTGCTGAGGTGATAGTGTAGGAAAGCACTTCAGAAAGGTCAGATGGAAGACAGATGTGGGCCACAGCAATGTGAATTAAACATTTTGTTTTTCCTGTGGGCCTTTCTATGAATGAGGAATGATCCCCAGGATTGCTCCATCCATTCCAGTGTTCTTTCAGAATCCTGACAGGAGTGGCTCACTAACCACTGATGGAAACAAATGAGCAGCTGGTTGTCACTGCATCTCAAATGGTCTACCCCGTAGGTAGCCCTTGGATGAGAATTTCCTTAAAACATTCCAGGAAATAGACCATTGTTAACACATTTGGAAAACAAGTATGTGTTGTTCACTCAGTAAACTTCAGATGTGTTTATGGGAGCTTAGATCAATTGAAATGTAATAGGAAATTAAACACTATGTCATATGATAATCTAAAGCATTAGGAGGTTGAAAGTTACTCTAGAACTTCAGGCGACTGTGGTGTGTCATTGGAGGTGAGTCTTTGGTATTTTTTTAAGGTGCCATTTCCAGAGTGTATGGGGGCCTGTGCATGTTTGGAGCAGGAGGAATATGGGGATTCTCTGTGCCTTCCTCCCAGTTTGATTGTAAACCTGAATATGCTCTGAAAATCTTATTTAAAAAACATTATTGTAGAGCTGAGAAAGACCTTGGAACTCATCCAGTCACAACTCTTTACTTTAAAAGCATTAGGAACTGGGGATGAAATATAAGCAGTTTCTTTTTCCCAAAATTACATTGTGAATACAGAGTTTATCTTGATATCTGAATATTTTCTCCCCTAAAACACATTTTTCTTTGTTTTAAAGTAGCTTGTTGGATATCTAAGCAAAGAACATAGTTCTTCTGTGATATACCTATAATGTTGTTTTTATATATTATATTTATATCTACAAGGCCTCCCCTCAAAAATGGGAAAAACTCAATTAGATCAAGATATCAGATATGGAAATCCTTTTATTCCAGAGCCTGGAAATCTCATATTTGTCCACTAGTCATATCCTCTTCCTGGCATTTTTGGTGATGCTCCTGTCTATCATATCACTCAATCACTGTATTCATGTGGGAAAGGGGCACAGGAACTCAAGGAGCAAGTGATGATTAGTGGTTCCCTCCACCTCTCAGCTCATTCACAGATCTACTGAGGGGAACATAAGAGACATCACCACCACCAGCAGTATCACTTACTTTGTGCTTTAAAGATTGCAACATACATTCACAAGTTATGTAACTTTGTTATCACAGCTATCATTTACAGCAGATAGTATGTACTCATTTTGCAATATACAAGTATATCAAATCACCCCATATACCTGAAATTTATATAATGTCGTATGACATTTACATCTTACTAAAGTTGGGAAAAATAATATTATTAGCCTAACATTACAGATGTGAGAAGCAGAATTCAAAGAAGCCAGTGAAAGGGTGAGGTTAAACTCAGATCTTCTGAGTCTAAAATCTGTGCATAATATTATACAATGTAATATAAATCCTAGTTGTGGAAGCTTCACAGAACTGCATAACTATATAAGAATAAAAAGAGCAGGTGATATGTAATGAATGAGTAGGTCACATATGAGAGCACCTGACCTGTTGCATAGTTATGGTTGAGCTGGAGTTGAGGGATTATCAGCCTGTGTGCCTCTGAATATATTTGAAACAGTCACCCAGGAAGGCTTTTTGGAGATGATACCTGGAGGAAGTTTGGGATGGTTGAAAAGAAGTATGGTTACACCAGAGCTGCAGAACAGGATTAAAAAGGCAGTACTACCTTTAACATAAATTGTTGAAACATCTCTGCACCTTAGCCCCAATTCAAACTTTTATGGGTTTAAGAATCACAGAGCTAAGGGGTTGCTGCTGCTGCTAAGTCGCTTCAGTCATGTCTGACTCTGTGCGACCCCATAGACGGCAGCCCACCAGACTTCCCCGTCCCTGGGATTCTCCAGGCAAGAACACAGGAGTGGGTTGCCATTTCCTTCTCCAATGCATGAAAGTGAAAAGTGAAAGTGAAGTCGCTCAGTTGTGTCCCACTCTGTGTGACCCCATAGACAGCAGCCCACCAGGCTCTGCCATTCATGGAATTTTCCAGGCAAGAGTACTGGAGTGGGGTGCCATTGCCTTCTCCGGAGCTAAGGGGTAAACTGAGCTAAAAGTATCTGAATTTCAGGAGCTTAGCTTTTTTGGAAACCTGCCTCCATCCTTCAGCAGGGCTTCCTCTGTGTTGGCTTCTGTGGGGTAGAAGCAGAGACGACTCACATGTTCTGCCAGCTCAGCAGCCCTGGGAGAGTGACCCTCATTCTTGTCCTTTCCAACAAGAATCATGCTACTACTCCTCTGTGGTCTGACATTGGTCACATGGCCATTCTTAAATCAGTTACTTGTGACTGGATCTATGTGATGACCACACCCTGTGGTGGTGTGACTCTGCTGGGAGCCTGAGGTAGGTGGCGTTAATTCTTCAAAGGAAACTTGAGCTGTGGTTACCAAAGAATGAAGAAAAGGTGCTGAGGCAACAAAAACAATAATAAGGTTTAAAAATATATTTTAGAGGCTTCCCTAGCAGTCCAGTGGTTAAAACTCCATACTTCCAATGTAGAGGGCATGGGTTCGATCCCTGGTCGGGGAACTTAAGATCCCACATGCCATGAAGAGATATATATATATAAGAATTCTGATTTTATTTTCCTTTTCTAAAAGTGGGGGAAGGAAGGTGATCTCTTTTAAGGCCTAATTCAGAATAAAGTAGTAAGAAATGCTCCCTGGTAGAATAAAAGTCTTATAAAACTTGAAACAGTAACCTTGAGAAAAATCAGAGCTTTAAAGGAGACAAGGGCTTAGGCAGTGTACAGACAGAAATCATAATGCTACCTGCTTCAGGCCCCAGGAAAACCTAGTTTGTGGTAATCATACCGTGATCCTGTATTGAGCTTCAAGCATACATTGGAGGAAGAATTGAGAGATTTATTAATCGGGCTTCCACTGGTATTTCTTTGTACCATTCACAATTTAAAATTGAGAAGTCAGGAATTGAAAGAATCTGGGGCTCCACTAGAATATTGACTGAACACCAAGCCTTTACTTTATTCTGACTCTCAGTCAAGCTTTAATACATAACAATGGTTTGTCTAAATAACATTGCTGCAGTTCTCAGTAATTGTTAACAATAATAATGCATAAACAATTTTCTATTCAGAGTCAAATACTTTTTTATGCAGATAATTGCTATTTCCTTTATCCTAAAATACATGTTAGATTCTTGCCAGTGGAAATTGAGACATTGGAACTGAAATTAGCAGAAAGCTTTAAGTCCAGTAAAGGTATTTAGTCTCAGGAAATATTTAAGGTATCTGCAAACATTGTTTTATTTTTTTCAACAGCTCAGTTTATTCAGTTAGTCTTCTAAGCCAACAAGTAAACCTTCAGCCTTAACAATCACAGCTTCATTATTATTCTCAGATTTGTGCTTGGTCCTTTAAATCTGTCTAAATTGTTCTACAATAATTTCTTGTCCACAACTTGTGTGGCCTCAGGTTTTAAAACAAACTGAGATTGTTACTGCCAATTCCTGACTGCTGTAGTATTTGTAGTAATTGAATGCTAGTGGTTGGAGGTTTAGGAAAGATTTGAGAATAACTGGTTCCAAAAATATCCCTATGTGTGTTTGTGTGTGTTCTCTTGCCTGTGTGAATATGTTGGAGTAGGAAGATGATATGTTTTGATTAGGTGTTTGACTTTATTCAGAGTGTACTTTGGAAAACTTAAAACATTTCAGTGGGATTATAGTCTGTAATAACTGTGTTCTGAGAAAACCATGGAGGGTTAACAATTCAGGTGACAGATTATCTCCCATTCAGTGAATGCTGATTTGTGGACAGATACTTCTCCCTGTTGTGAAGTAGTTCCCCAGGCACCCTCTCTTGAATCTCTTCCACCAGGCAGACAGATGAGAATGAAAAATAAATTCCACATGTGATTTAGTTTAGGGTTTTGTGCATATGTGTGTGTGTGTGTGTATGTGTGTGTGTGTCTTTTCTGCTTGTGCGAGCTGTTTAAGCTCAGTGCAAATTCATTAAAAAAGACTCATTGTCTAGTTGTCCTGATAGCATCAACTGGCCCTTTTTCTCTCCTGGTGCAGTGGGACATCCATTACCTTGTAGGGCCTGACTGCTAGGATTGTTCCCAGAGTTCAGGACTGTTGAACCACAATGGGCTCTCCAGGCTTTGTGGCCTTAATAAGCCCCTGTTACTGGCTTTTCAAATATTGGTCTACCTATCAAGCCTGGCCGTGTGTCAGGAGAGGGGAGGCTTTCTTTAGAGCCACCACTGATGGATCACATGCTTTTTCTCAAGAGAGCAAACAAGCACTTTTTTGTTTAGGCTCAGTAATACTTGGCAAAGAAATACAGCTGTAATTATATATCCTAGTTCTTGTTCTTTTCTCCCCATCTGAGTTTTACTCCCCTCACCCTCAACTTTACATAAAAGCAGCTAGCATTGGATCTGAAGTAAATGTCATGAATGAATAATAATTTCTTTCATTTACACAGTAATTAAACCTGTTGAATGCTGACTTAGTGCTTTACTGCACTCTAATTTAACTGGAAGATTTGGCCTTTGTGAATTCACAGAAAAGGGAAAAAATAGAAATTAAATACCTACTGAGACTATTACGGAGGACATTTTTCAGAAGGGTTCTTCCTCCTCCTGTTTCTCTTCATCTCGTGTTTGCCTTCTGCTTCCCGGGATACTTAATACTTAAGAGTTGTTCTGCAAATCATTCTTCAGTTTTTATGCCCAGCGGTGCCCAAAGCCAGGCACCTCTGGGTCAAGGCGATTGGCTGCCACTGCAGACAGAAGGCCAAGGGCCTGCTCTGCTGCCTCGGCAGAATTGTTGCTGCTGGTCTTCTGGAGCATTTGAGTTCTTTCTGGCTAGTTTCTACATTCCTTTCCTTCTTAACCCATAGAATTCGAGTTGGTGAGTCCTTCCATCGGTCTTCATGATCATGCTTGACATGATCTGTGACAGCCAAAATATGCCTGAAAGCTGATAGATACATCCAACCCAGCAGTGTTTTGGGAATCTGTACCACTCTACTGGAAATGGCAACCCACTGCAGTATTCTTGCCTGGAAAATCCCATGGACAGAGGACCCTGATAGGCTACAGTCCGTGAGGTCAAAAAGAGTCAGACACGACTGAGCGACTTCACTTTCACTTTCACCACTCTACTGAAAATTTCTGCCTGTGTACAGTCTGAGTCACTCAACTTGTCTTTCCCAGAGTGTCTCTCAGGTGGGTCCACTTTGTTGTGGAGGAAGGTGTTTTACAACACCAGTCAGTTTTCATCATCTTTCACCCTGAGGACTGACTGGCCATTTTAATAAAGACTTCATTCCCAGAGCTCCCTCCTCAGGAGTTTGTAAGTTCCCTCAGCGATAGTCTCTGACCCTGAGAGGGCCCTGCTGTTTACCTGTTGAGCAGAGATTGTTCGACGTGCTGTGTCTCCAGAGGCAGTGCAGGCAGGAACTCTGGCCCCGCCTTCCCAAAGCTGCAGCAGACACTGTAGAGAGGACCGCCAGCGCTGAGGGCTGTGCCGCAGGGGCCTGTTCTCTGCGCTTCTCCTCACAGGAGCCGGCCTTCTGGGCCAAGTGGCCGAGCCTCTGACTCTGAGAGAAAAGTCCTGCTGTGTTTCGTGCAGGTTGTGTGCTGTGTGGGTTGTGGATGGTGAGGGCTCCCTTGCAGTGCTGTCTGGGAGCACTGACTAACTTTATGGGTGTCGGATACCTGGCACACAGCCAGTCGGTAAATGCTAGTCCTTACCCGCGTCTGGAGACAAAGAGAACACAAGTGTTTAAGTGTTTTTTTTTTTTTTTTTTTGTAAGACAAGTACCCTTCCTCATATACGCCCCTCGTCACTACTCAGGGCCAATGTTTATGTGACTTAATTTTCTTTTCTGTCCCTTCTTCCTCCTGCCCACTCTTCTTCCTTCCCTCCTTCTCAAAAGTTACACCAGACTTATTCAGATCACATTTTTCCTTTATGGAAAGTTCTAAAAACTTAAAAAAACTTGTATTCTAGTATATATTTTTAACATACTTTTCAACTGTATTTGTTAAAATGCAGTTGGAAGCATAGATGTTGTATAGATAAAATAAATAGTATATGATTGTGGATTTGTTTCAAACACATGAATCTAGGCAAATCCCTGCCTAGATTAATCCATATTCTTTTTCTCTCTCCCTCTCTTTCTATATATATATATATATATATATATGTGTGTGTGTGTGTGTGCACACATATATATACATAGTTATAAACATAGTTTATACATAGTTATAAACATACAATTGTTTTCTATTTTGCCACTGAGTGCTTACTTTGTGCCAGTTCCTATGATAAATGCTTTTAATGCTTTCTTATATTTATTAGATGAGTTTCTTATACTGCTTGATTGTAAGAATTTTTGTAAGGTACCTGTGAAAAACTACATATTTCCTAACCTACCCCTGACTACTGAATCTGGGTATTAGAATCTAAATCTTGAGTTTCCAATCTGGCTCCATGTGGAAATAACCTGAAACTGGAACTTTTAAACAAACTCTATCCTAGTCCATTTAAATTAGCGTGTTTACAGGGTAGGCCTGTGACCTTTAAACTCCTCTGATGACTCTAGGGGCTCCTCTGGTGACTCTTATACCTCAGTCGTAAGTATACAGATAGGGTGGTAGAGATTTAACGATATAGGTGGTGCTTATTATCTGAAAGTAGAAAATGAACTTTAGTCCATTTAATCCTTACAATAACCCATGAGGCACAGCTGGCATTATCCCTATTTTCAGATGAGAAACCAGAGGTTTGGAGAGACATGATATCAAGAATGGGTCACGAGTTCTTTTAAATCTTGTAGTCTAAGAGTACACTTAGTATCGCCATGCATGATCACAAACTACATATGAAATGCTGGTTTAGACATGGACTTAAATTGACCAACTCAGCGTGCCTCAGAGCCAAGTACTTGTTTGCCAAGTTCTTTTGTATGTAGACACCTGCAAATAGACATCGGAAGTCCATTTTGTAAAGTCAGTGGCAAAGAGAATGAGCTTGACATTTGGGATTTGTTACTGACCCACAGACTTGGGTGGACTTTGAGTGACTTAGAGGTCAGATACAATTTAATATTCTGCCATTTCTAGGGATTTTTCTGTGAAGCACTTTGGTTTGTATTTCATGATCCCTGCCTTCTCAGCCGTGAATTTCTTTTTGAATGCGTCCCACTCCACCACTTGTTTTCAAGTGGCTTTGTTGCAGGTGCTGTGAATGCAGAGGAGTGACTTGGTCATTCTTTCTCTGTAGAAATGATGACAATGTGGAGCCAATTTACCTCCAGCTATAAATATGACCACATTCACATTTTAAAAAACATGTCCTGTAATTCTAAGAGCTCTCTGAGGTGGGAGGAGGGGAACCTATGTCTAGCCTTCTAAATGGATGTTGCCCTTCAGTTAGAGCCCAGGACTTCTCCATAGTTTTCATGTATTTGAGCAAGTTCCTTAAAAGTGCTTGGTTCTATGGATTTGAAATTATTAATTTGACTCTTATAATGGTTTAAATAACCATGCTTGTGCCTCCATATGTGTATTCATTTTTTTAGCGAATATTTCTTGACCCATGTGTCAGGTGCAGTTCTAAATAGTGGGCTGATGATATCCAAACTAAGCAGGAAAAAATCTCCTGTCATTGAGCTTAGATTCTAATGAATAATGCAAGAAAAAAAAGTTAAGTACATAAATCTTTAAGTGTTTTGGAAGGTAAAAATTCTAGATAGAAAGCATGTAAAGAGGAAAACCTCTCTATGTAGTTGGAGAATAGTGAATTTTTTTTAATAATGCAGTCAGGTTGGACCTTATTGAGGGAACTTATAGCCAGGATTTGCTGGAGGTAAGGGAGTAGTAAGCCATGCAAATATCTGAGAGAGGTCACTTCAGACAGAAAACACCTCCACTGTCACCTCTCCTCAGTGTGTGAGGCTTAGCAAGGAGACCTGGGTTCTGTAAGATGCGTCTTACATGAAATTTTGCCATTAGCAACTACATGGATGAACTTGCAGGGTGTTATGCTAAGTGAGATACGTCAGAGAGAGAAAGACAAATACTGTTTGATAGCACCTATTTGTATTTGTTATATGTAAAATTGTACACAAGCAAATGCAAAACTCATGCCCAAATTGTTCTACTATATCAGTTGTATTGCAACACAGTTTTTTTTTTTTTAAGAATTAGCTTAATAATCAGAGCTCTCTGTACATAGAGATATGATCAGTCTAATATAATGACAGAATTGCAAACAATAAAATGAGTATAATTTGCAAAGGAGAGAAATGGCAGGAGTTAGAAGAGGTAAACAGTGGTGGGATCAAAATGATTTTTGTATCATGTGTCACTCACTAGGCCCTCAGATTGTGCTGTAATCATACTGTTCTCTATTCTGGCTTTTAAATTTAAAGAGCTAAGTCAAGTTTTTACAGATAAAAATGTCAGTCATGTCCAGTTGTACAAATTATTAGCCACAAAATTCAAAGAACAGCAGTGGAAAGTCTAATCCTAATGCACAGTTGAACATACCTTTCTGGGCTCTCATCTCAGAGATGAGGCTTTTGCCTTCTTCACCCAAAGGATGGTGTGGGAATTGTTTGGAATGAAGAAGCAGGGCAGAGATGTAATTCAACTTTGTGTTCTCCCATCATATTCTTATTCCAGTGGAGAGATGTATCTTTTCTATCTTTAGCTCAAATTATCAAACACAAATTGGAGCAAGGATAATAAAACCAGATGACTAGGAGAGTCCCATCTGCCCCCTCACCAACCTTTCTCTCTTCAGTGTCGTTTCTACCCATATTAGCAGATGGCACCAGTTCTTGGCCAGTGTCTCTAGTTATCTAAGGGATTGTTCTTTTGCCCGCCTCCTTTAATACAACAGTAGAAAAATTGGTCATGACTCACTCTATGCCCATTGGCCAAGGCTCTGATTCCTGAGAACTAGACAGAAGCTTGGAATTCAACCAAACCTTCTGTAATGCATTACAATGATCTGCCTGACAGCAGAAAGCTGGGTTGATTTAAACTTGAGCTTTTATATACTGGAAGGTTTGTTCAGTGCTGGCTAGAAAAAGCTAATAGTAACAAATCTCAAAAACCTTAAAAAAGAAAAAGCAGAGGCTTTCTTGAGTTTTGTTCTGAGAATGCTGGTTACTTCTAATGGTGAGTGGTGTAGCGCTATATGATGCAAATTGCAGGACTCTTTAGTTCCAGTTCTGCATTTGACCTCTCTGTAAAGGAAAGTGAGCTTCTGACTAAACATGGGAGAGTGAGATTTGACAGATGACATGGAAGGTGAAAGGTGAAAGAGTAGGTTGTGAGGGAGCATCTGTTTACTGCAGAGCGTGGAGTCCTGGCTCTTGAGGCCAGTGGATTATAGACTCACCATCATCTTTGAAGCAGTGTGTTTTGACTTTAGTAAAAACAGTGTAAGTAAATTCTGTAACCTTTTCTTTGGGTCCTGGACAGTATTTCAGAACAAGTGACAGTTGACTAAGCACTGAGAAAAAAGTACAGTCCTTACAGAAAGCCAGATATACCCTTCAGTTCTTTCTTTAGCAAGACTGTTGGACAGTAACTCAAGGGCATGTCATAGACACAATTCATTTGGACTTCAGCAAGATTTTTGCCTTGTCTTCCTTGATTCTATTGTGAACAATTAGAAAAATACAGGTTCGGTGGCATGATTATCAAGATATATAATTTCATTATTATTTCACTGGTTAAGAACATTTGTTTCACTCTGGATAGAACTAAGATCATTGCATAAATGCCTATCCTTCTGTCTATCATATTTAAATTTTGTCTTTGCAATGAAGCTGTAGTCACAAATGTTTCAAAAATAGTTCAGTCGCTCAGTCATGTCCAACTCTTTGAGACCCTATGAACTGCAGCACGCCAGGTCTCCCTGTCCATCACCAACTCCTGGAGTCCACTCAAACCCATGTCCCTTGAGTTGGTTAAATCATAAATATGCTGGGTGGGAAAAACAGGACACAGCTGGATTTTGACTATCTGGGTAGTGACCAAATTAAGGTGAAAAGGTAAGAGTTAGGTAAACTTAGGTTCAAAACCCAGCCATGAAAAAAGAAAATAGAGAGGGGAGACACAATTTTCAGCTGACACATTTAGTGAGTCAGCAGTGTGTCTTTCACAATAAAACTACTGGTGTTTTTGAGTACCTTAATAGAAACATAGAATGAAGTAGTGGATGTGTGCCTGTTTTGTGTATGTTTGAGGAGGAGGGGATAGATAGGAACATTTGAAGTAAGTTTTCCCCAGCATCACAGATAGTATTAATGTTCACATTCTGCACATTTTGGTGTATTTGTAAATCACCTCTAATCTTTAACAGAGAAGGCAATGGCAACCCACTCCAGTACTCTTGCCTGGAAAATCCCATGGACGGAGGAGCCTGCAGTCCATGGGGTTGCTAGGAGGCTGGGTACGACTGAGTGACTTCACTTTCACTTTTCACTTTCATGCATCAGAGAAGGAAATGGCAACCCACTCCAGTGTTCTTGCCTGGAGAATCCCAGGGACGGGGGAGCCTGGTGGGCTGCTGTCTATGGGGTTGCACAGAGTCAGACATGACTGAAGCGACTTAGCAGCAGCAGCTAATCTTTAAATTGAAAAGATCCAAATAGCTGTGAAAATTCATTGGATTTAAAAGCTGCTTTGGCAAGGGGAAAGCAAAACTGTACTTAAAGAGGGATTTTCAGAGAGTAGTTTTAAAGACATTTAACTTGTCTAATGTCAAGTTAAAACAATTTAAGTAGTTACAAGAACAAGTCCTTGTAGGGTGTATGAAAAATTGGTAGTCACATGAAAGTTTGAGGAAACTTAACAGAAAGCAACTTTCAAGGTGTAAGGTATGAAGTTTGCATATATTATCATGGGATAAGTTTAAAAATGTAGTCCCATATGTATGTTTTGCTTACCATATGTGTGCCATATACCGTAAGCCATCAGAGATTCAGAATTTATAAATGGCGTGCTTCCTGTTTAATAAAAAATAATTAGTTAAGGAGGAACTGGAAAAAGTTTGAAGGTTAACGGGATAAGAAATTGATCAGCAAGGCAGGTAAGAAAGGGCTTCGGAATTTCTCATGCTTCATTGGTAGAAATAGCAAAGATGAACTAGGATGAGAATCATGAGTCTGAGGTTTTGGCAGGCTTAGAAGCACAGCCTTTTAAAATTGATTTTTGGAAACTGCTCTTTATTACCCACTTACAACATCTTATTCAGATTTGTGGCACAGGTTCCTTCTAGTTGTAAAATTCACCTGGTACTTAGAGATTATCATTCTAATTCATTACTTTTATCCTGGAAAACTGGGACTTGATGGTCTGGTTACCTTGTAATGTGTTTGGATTTAATTTAGTTCACTAAAATTTTTATATTGATAGCAGCCTTCCCTGGGGTCTGTAATACCCTGGAGGTAAAGAACATACTTGATCTCAGCATTTCTTTAGGGCCTGGCCCTTTCCCTCGGACATAGTAGGCACCTAATAAATATTTATGAAAAAGTATTGAGATAAGTATTAAGATTGAAATCCTCATCATACACAGTAGAAAATCAAGTCTCTGGTTGTTTGTGTGGTCCAGCATTTCAGAGCAGAAAGGAGCCTTAGAAGGGAACACGTACAACTCCTCTATTTCACACATGGGGAGAGGAGAATTCCTGAAATTTAACAGGGGAGCTGCTGTCTGAATGTTGCAACTGGCGTGTTGTCTCAGGATTTATTGCTGATTCTCTTGGGACTCAGGATGATTTGGAGAAAGTTGAATCAGTATCTTCAGGTCTGTGCTGGTTTTTTCCTACCCTAGCACACCTTCAGCATCCAGAGTGCATTCCTCTTTAGTAGTTCCATCTCTTCTTGAACACGTGAGTTCAAACCCACAGTTTTGCTTTTATCTTTAAGTACTGTTTAACATACAGGCACTACACCATGCAGTGCAGATACCAATTAAAGGAACAGTTTTTTGTAACCAGCCTGTTTACAGTCTATATGCCTTGGTGGTGGTGGTGGTGTGCAGTGGCTGAGTCATGTCAGACTCTTTGCGACCTTGTAGACTGCAGCACACCAGCCTTCCTGGTCCTTCACTATCTCCCGGAGTGTCCTCAGTCTTGCGTCCATTGAGTTGGTGATGCTTTGGTGATGACCTGTTAATGTGATCCTGGCCAGCTGCTGGTTGTTCCTCAGTCTTATATCCATTGAGTGGGTGATGCTTTGGTGATGCCCTGTTAATGTGATCCTGGCCAGCTACTGGTTGTTTGACTGCATCAAACATTGAGTTACTTCATGTGATACTGTTTCATATTTATGTTTGGCATCTTGTTTTGTTCAGTCAACTAACGAAAAAATTATAATCACACATGAAAATTTTGTTATATGGCTCTTAATTAAAGCATAGAGTTGAAATGAGTATCAAGCGGATTTTTTTTTAATTGCAGAGAGTTTCATTAAATGTTTAAGTTAGGGTGGTTTCAACTATGAGTGTTAGAAAACCTAACTCAAACTTGCTTAACCAGTAAGGAAACTTATGGGGCCACCTCACCCAAGTCCAGAAGTGGGGAGGGCCTCAGGTAGGTTAATTCAGTGACTTAGTGTGTATCTGTCCTCAGAGACCTCATTTCTTCCTGTCTCATCTGTTTGCTTTCACAGTATCAGCGGCATCCCTAAGCTATCTGTGCATAGTTATTAGTGGCTGTCGGGGCCTCACGCTTTGCTCATAGCTAATTGTAGAAATGTGGGAGTGTGGGCCAGGGAGATTGAGAGAGATTGAAGGGAAAATGACTTCTTTCCCAGACAGAGGCAAAGATCTCCCCTCTGCCTCTGGACAAATTGGGGGCATGAGCATAAAAAACTGTCCTTTTGGGTTGGCGTGTCTGGATTGATTTAGGCCTGAGTTCCAGACCAATTGCTGGCAGAGAGGATGAAAGGACTTTGATGGGCTTAACTAGGCCTGGAGCTGGAGTTATGTCCTCAAGGGCAAAGCCCCAACACAGTAGGGGAAGGGTAGAATGAAGGTTGGGGAGTCAACCTCAGTTGGGCTTTGAGTGGCTCTCAAACCAATGATCACAGTTGGCTAAATCTCTTATCCACAGCAGTACTGGTTTCCTCTGTAAAAACTGTTACTCCAGACTGTCAGGATGAGAAAGGTACAGCCAAATGCATCAGTTATAGATTGCTTGCCTCTAACCATTGCTTGTGTTTTAACTTTGGTAAGTCAAGGAGTATGGAGTGAATGATCGTAAGACACTCCCCTCAAGGGAACTTGGGAATTGGTAGAAAAGCAGAAAGGAAACAACTGCTAAATAAGGTTTCTTGTCAAATGTGCAGTTCAGGGATGCTGACTTGTAGGAATTCAAGTTGGGTTTTTGGAGAGAACACAGCCTCTGGTATCCCCCAGCATCACTGGAGTGGCTGCTTTTCTTTCTTGCCCTGGGGTAAGTGAAGCATTTTGATAATAATTTAGTGCAACATGGTTTATAATTTATAAAAGGTCACTTCAGTTTAAAAACTTTCATCCATGCTCTGAGCTACCTAAGATCCAGCGCTGATCCTTAAAGGAGCTTTGGGGAGGGTAAGGAAAGCTTATCCATTCTCTTCCATTCTGCTGCTCATTGTGTGGCCATGTGCTCTTTGTGCCTCTTTGCCTGGCCTCTCAAAACTGAAGAAATAAAGGACTTTCTGCATATAGCAAGGTGAGACAATGCCAGGTCTGTCAACATCAAGGAAAATAAGAATAACAGGAAATTTAAAGGTCAGTTCAGAAGATACCTTTACACCTTGGTCATCATAGACAAAGGGAAAGCCGAGAAGCTGAAGCAGTCCTAGTCGCCTGGTTGGGCAGTGAAGGAGCTGAAATGAACCAGGCGTGCTGATTTGAACTGTATAATGGTTTAACAAAAATTCTTTTTAAAAAGGTGTGTGTGTGTTTGAGGGAAAAGGAGAGTGCTGGGTATGAACAAGGGTGGCGGTGATATTGTTTAGTCGCTGTCATGTCCAACTCTTTGTGTCCTCATGGACTACAGCCCATCAGGCTTCTCTGTCCATGGGATTTCCCAGGCAAGAATACTGGAGTAGGTTGCCATTTCCTTCTCCAGGGGAACTTCCCAACCAGGGACCAAACTTGCATCTCCTGCATTGCAGATGGATTCTGAGGCATCTGGGTGTAGTTGACTATAATTGGAGGCAAGATGATATAACTGTCTAGAGGGAAGAGTCTGTGTTGGATGCATGACTGAAGTTATCACACAGCAGATTAGCGCACTGTCTTAAAGGGCAAATAGAACTTTGACAGGTCAAAATGAGGGTGTTTCAAAAACAGACAGTAGTTTGTATAAAGCCTGTAGAGTCCTAAAATATGTAGTGTGAACATGCAGCAGCAATTTGGAAGATAGACGCTTACTCCTCGGAAGGAAAGTTATGACCAACCTAGACAACATTAAAAAGCAGAGATGTTACTTTGCCAACAAAAGTCCGTCTAGTCAAGGCTGTGGTTTTTCCAGCAGTCATGTATGGATGTGAAAGTTGAACTGTAAAGAAAGCTGAGCACTGAAGAATTGATGGTTTTGAACTGTGGGGTTAGAGACGACTCTTGAGAGTCCCTTGGACTGCAAGGAGATCCATCCAGTCCATCCTAAAGGAGATCAGTCCTGGGTGTTCATTGGAAGGACTGATGTTGAAGCTGAAACTCCAATATTTTGGCCACCTGATGCAAAGAGCTGACTCATTTGAAAAGACCGTGATGCTGAGAAAGATTGAGGGCAGGAGGAGAAGGGGACGACAGAGGATGAGATGGTTGGATGGCATCACCGACTCAATGGACATGAGTTTGGGTAAACTCCAGGAGTCGGTGATGGTCAGGGAGGCCTGGTGTGCTGCAGTCCATGGGGTTGCAAAGAGTTGGACACGACTGAGCGACTGAACTGAACTGAAGGGACACAGGAGGATAAAGGATCCAGGTGTGTCTGTTGGGATCACAGCATGTCAAATCCAAAATAAAATATATACATGTTGTGGTAGGCAATAGTGAGCCATTAAAAAAGTAAAAAATGATTTTGGGACTTTGTTTAAACAGCACATGGCAAGAACAGTCTATATTTATTTTACTTTATTTCTTGTAAACTGAACAGTGAATACTGTTTGAGTTCATGGGAAAGACTCACTCTCTCAGAGAGGGAACTTTGGGAAACGTTCTGGAGATGGAATCCAACCTGAGTTGTAAAGGTTGAGCTGACCTGATGGAGAACAGAGGGGAGTTTGCACTGTGTACCACACACAAGACCACGTAGGCTGATGGAGCCTGAAGTGATGCAATGCCCAGACATGATCTGTGACATCCAATAAAGCGTTAAATTTTACCCAATATAATTTTTTAGTATATTTTATGAGCATATTCCAGAGTTCTAAGAAAACTGGTTTTGTATCTTTAACACATGGGATAATGCTAAATGAGAATATTTTATTAACTTTGTATGTCAGTCCTTTGAAATTCTGACATTGGGCTGTGTGTGTATCATTTAGAACATTTCTGACTCCATAAACCCAGAGTTTAAAGTTAGAGAAAGGCGCGCATGTGGCAGTGCTTAGTGCCCTGCCTCAGGAAGCACCTCCCACTGTTTCCACGTGGTCGTTAGATGCCTGGGCCTCCCCATCCCCTGAACTCTGATCATCGCAGAGATTTTACTCCTCAGCTCTTTAGAAGTTCTACTCCAAATCTAATGTTAGTTTAACTGCCAAATGACGGAATCCAGAGCACATGGTAAGTATTACTTGAAATCGACAACTGGAAAAAGTTTCACAGAGGCTCACATGATGCTGTTTGTACGTTTTTTTTTTCTTCCACAGTGACACTTAAAATTCATCCCACATTGCCTGTAGGAGAGAGGAGGGGGAGAAGCCCTGTTGTTTGATAGCTTTGTATGTTCCTCCGAAGAAAGAGAGTGCTTGAAAAAAAGAAAGGCAGGCTTTCAGATGTTGTCTGAACAAAGATATGGAAATGTGAGACGAGGGCAGCATCTGGAGGTTTTCAAACACTGGAACACAGGCTGCACGCTTCTTTTGCTGTTGGAGGAGTGAAAAGCTGTTTCCTGTCATTTCCCATCTTGTCACTTCCAGGACCAACATCTTGCTACTTCTTGCACCAGCTGCTGTTGTTGTTGTATTTTTTTCCCTCTTCCCTCCACAGACAGATGGTACAAGAGCTTTGATAATGCTCCCCCCAGTTCTAAAGAAGGTTGCTTGTGTGGTACCTCTATAGAATGATCCTGTACCCCGATCACTCACTTTACGCCCCCGTCACCCACTCTATTCTGTTAGCAGAGTCTGAAGGAAGCAGAGGGGATCTGGTGGAGGCTTTTAACAGCATGCTCTCTCATGGCTGGTGGAGATGCCTTATGGAAACCTCACCTCTGCCAGGGCAGCCCTTTTGTTTCTGAGGTTTCACTCCAAAAGAGGGAAGAGGTGAAGAGAGTCAGCTTTTCTACCTTTGCCTCCGTAAGAACCAGGGATTTCTGATCGTGCTTTCTGTGTACTCTGAACCCAGAATAGGAGTTCTGACATCCTTGTTTCCCTCCCTAGATTTTAGCTAAGTAGAATTGGGCACAGGTGATGTACAGATGACCCTTGAACAACACAGTTGGAATTGTGCAGGTCTACCGATAAGCAGATATTTTCTAATAAGTAGGTACCACAGTACTGCATGATCCGTGGTTGGTTAAATCCGTGGATGCAGAACCACTGATAAGGATGGCAGACTGTACAGTTAACTTGGATTTTTGACTTTGTGCTTAGGGGTGGGGAAGGTGGGGAATGTGCCGATGCCCCTAATTCATACATTGTTCAAGGGTCTACTTTACTATCATTTCAGAGGGCTAGATATTTATCTTCAATTGCTCTCTTTACACCTATTACTTTAAATATTTTTCTTGGGTTTCTCAGTGAGGATCAGAACTTAGAAATGCAGGATACCTGAATAGATACATTGAGGAGATAATCGTTGGAAACAACTTTGGTTTTGTTTAATTTTATTGTATTTATCATTACAAAGTAAAAATAACAACTGCAAGTATGGAGCTTCTCCCTTCTTTTCCTCAGAATGATAGCTGTTTTTCCAAGAAGTAACATACTCTTTGTAGAAAACTTACAAATCTGTTATAGAAGAAGTAAAATTATCTGTAATTCTGGAATGATCACTCTTACCTTTGGTATATTTCCTTGTAGATTTTCCTTCAGGGTCATGGTATATGTATTCCTCTTGTTCACCAGAACAAAATGCTTTGGTCACTTGTTAGGATGGATTTGGTGGTAGTGATAGTGGTGGTGTAATGATGATAGCTAATTTCATCCAACATTTATTATATAGCAGTCACTGTAGTACATGTTTTACATGCATTGCACATTTCAATTCTCATATCAGTCTAGAAGTGAAATTGAAAATGAAAGTCTCTCAGTCGTGTCCGACTCTGTACTGTAGCCCTCCAGGCTCTTCTGTCCATGGAATCCCCCAGGTCAGAATATTGGAGTGGGTAGCCATTCCCTTCTCTAGGGGATCTTCCCAAACCTGGGTCTCCTACACTGCCGGCAGATTCTTTACCACTAGTACCACTTGGGAAGCCCATTAATCCAAAAGCAAGAATGAATTTATCTATATTTTAGACATGGGTCAAGCGGAGGCAGAAAAACACTGTGTAGCTTGCCCAAGGTCACAAAGTGCATGTAAGGTGAAGTCAGGACTTGAATCTGGATGGTTTGTCTCTGAAATTCATGTTGTTTACTATTTGTCCGTCTTTAAAAAGTCTGAGTATATTTAAGACACTTGATACATATTGCCTCAGGTTTCTTGGCGGGGGAGGGGGAGCAGGGTGCTGTGCTGGGTTTCCTCTAGCTGCAGCAAGCAAGGGCTGCTCTCTAGTTGCGATGTGCAGGCTTCTCGTTGTGGTGGCTTCTCTCGTTGTGGAGCACGGGCTCTAGAGCTCGTGGACTCAATCGCTGTGGCTCCTGGGATCTGGAGCACAGGCTCGGTAATAGTTGTGGCTCAAGGGCTTAGTAGCTTCGAGGCATGGTGGATCTTTCCAGGTCAGGGATTGAACTTGTGTCTCCTGCATTGGCAGGCAGATTCCTCACCACTGAGCCACCAAGGAAGCCCTGTAAGATTTTTTTTTTTTAATCAGTTCATATTTCCTACATTCATAAGATTGCTTATTGTGGCCTTGCTACCTTCAGATATCACCAGATGTGCTTTACCTTTATAGATGTTTGAAGTGATTGATCACTCACTTTTTCCATATTCGTTTTCTTACTAGAAAGATTGGACATTTTTCATGTGATATTGATCATTTGTATTTCATCTGTAAATTGTTCTGTCCTACTGCTTTTATTGGCTAGTTAAATTTTTTGTAAAACTTACCATACACGTTAACCCTTCATCTCATTTGTTTAAAATATGTTTTCTTCTGCTACTTGCTTTCTTATTTTTGAACAAACTACTTATATGACTGTTTTAAGTATGTACATGTCCATATATTTTTTTTCTGTATACCCCTCTCACATATCATCAATTTTAGCTTGTATTTTCCTTTATTTTATGGTTTTATTACTTGTAGACAACTCTTCAGTTCCTATCTGGAATTTATTTTAATGTATGACCTGAGGTGAGACCCTGGTTTTATTATATTATTGATAGGTAATCCTTTTTTGTTTGTTTTTGGAATCCATTTAAAAATTACCTTGTATTATATATTTCACTCTTCTGTGGTGTACCTTATTATATATTTGTTTCTTTTACCTGTTACCATTTGTTTTAGGCTATTTTTTCTTACTAGTTTAGTATAAAGGATACAACTCAGGAACAGCCAAGCGGAAACGATGCATGGAACAGGTACGGGGGCAGGGGTTGCACAAGTCAGGAACAGGGCAGAGCTTCCATACCCTATCCAGGTAGGCCATTCTACCGGCACCTCAGTGTGTTCACCGGCCCCAAAATTCCTGGACCCTGTCGTTTGAGGGCATTTTATGGAAGGTTTTAGTACATGCGTGTGATCGGTTAAATTGCTGACAGTTGGTGTGAAGATCTCCAGCTCTCCTCCTTGCCCCTAAATTGGAGGTGGGGATAGGTACGGGTGAAAGTTCCAACCCTGTACTCATGCCTTGTCTTTCTGACAACCAGCCTCCCATCCTCCTGAGGCTGTTTGGGCATCTGCAGAAGTTGTCTCAGAACTAAACCCAAGTGACACTCCTATCACTCAGGAATTCCAAGGCATTTAGAAGCTTTATGTCAGGAAACTATGACAAAAACCAAATATGTGTTTTATTACAGTATTGTAGAAAGTTCTCAATTTGTGGCAAATGAATAATTTGCTTACAGCACTGAGATTAGACATAACATTGGTTGACACACAAGAGGGCTATATTCTTTTCTCTGAATTGCAGCAAATAACCTAGTAGTAACCTTATTAGTAACCTAGGTGGTCCCAAAACTTTGATTTTATTTAAAGAAGGAACTGCCTCTTGCCTTTGCCTCTGTGATTTTACACACGTATTAGTACGGGCAGCAACCAGTAATAAGGATCTTCTATAATCAAAATGATGCCCCCTTGTTTTTGAGTCTTGTTTTACAGTACTGAAAGTGTTGTGGGTTGTACTTTTTTATTCAATCTTAATGATAACCCTATGATGTAACTTGGTCCAAGGTGTTTCATCTACTTTACATATGAAGAAAATGAGACTTGTACTAAAGTCTTTGCCCTCAGCCACAGGATTTGTAAATTGTGGAACTGGCCTCTAGTTTAGCTCTCCTGAGACCTGAGTTGGTATTTTGACTGGGTTAGTTCCAAGCCTTTCTGTTTTTTTTTTTTTTTTAGAGATTTGCATATCTACCATGTTCACCTTTAAAATATTGAAAAATTGTAGTTAAGGTGCCTACCTAAAATGACCTGTCAAAATATTTTTTTTCAACTGTAAAGTACTAATCAAATGTATGGCTTTGTCTTTATTATTCCCTGGGGACTAACAGATACTTGTCTTCCCTATTCAGTGGTGTATGATGGTAAGTAACAAAGGCGTATTATTTGCAAGCTTTATTTTTTAAAGTATATTTCATCTGTCATGAAGGATATTTTTAACTAAAAGAAGAAGCAATCTTCATTTGTCTTAGGTCAGTTGGAAGTGAATGACACTTGAGACAGAGTTGTCAAATTTGTCTTCTGCCCTCAGATTGCTAATCACGGTCTTTTCTTCGTAATCTTATGGAATAGGGTAAAAAGTTTGCATCTCAGTTTATAGTTAGTATTTTGGAAGTTTCATATTCAGTTGTATTCAAGGTAGTTCCACATATTTTGGTGGTCATTAAGGCTGTCTGCAAATATTTCAGCTCTTCTGTCTCTGTCTTCCGCTCTGGTCACATGGCCTTCTCTGGCCACTTTAACTTTGGGAAGCCATATGACTTACTTTGCTAATGAAATGTGAGCATGACTTCTGGGTGTGTACTCTACTGGGTGTGTATTCTCTTTTCCTCTGTGTGGGTATGTTCAGTCACTCAGACATGCTCAGCTCCTTGCAACTCTTTGGAATGTAGCCCACAGGCTTCTCTGCACATGGTATTTTCCAGGCAAGAATACTGGAGTGAGTTGCCATTTCCTCCTTCAGGGGATCTTCTTGACCCAGGGATCAAACTTTCATCTCCTATATCTCCTCCATTGCAGACAGATTCTTTATTCTGTGCCATTGTGAACCTCCTTTCTTTTCTGTAAGGGTTAGTTAATATTCATGATGTCAGTCACACCATCAGCTTGGATTCCTGAATGACTGTGAATAGGAGAACCTCTACTGACTTGTAGCAGATAGGTAATGTGAATGAGAAATAAACCTTTGTTATTTTCAGCCACTGAGATTTTGCCTTATCTAAACTGTCCTGAGGTGGGATCAGAGTATGTTTGTTATGCATCACTGAAATCTTCTTTTGATTCTATCTAAAGATCTTAAATTATACCCAAATTGGATACCCTCCAAAATCTCCAAACATGATGTATCCATTCAGTGGTGCTCAGGAAACAAAATTTTGAAATTGGGAGGAAAAGTTTATAAGGACGAGCTCAGTTCTAGGGATCAAAGCCATTGTTGGACAGCCATGGAGGAGATTTGCTTTAGTTACTTGAGTAATTTTTCACACATACTTAATTTTTTTTTTTTTAATATATTAAGATCTGCCAGATTACTAAGTAAATCTTACTGGAGGTATTTCTTTAAAATATTAATAGGAGCAAAGGCTATTTAGATGTTGACCTGAAATTAGGAAAAGGCAAGATTTCTCCCAAGGGCCCTATTTTCAACCATGACTAAGTAAAGCTTGGCAGGGGAGTGAAGGGGGCACCGAGGATGGAAAGGTCACTCGGCCATTTTGGCGGATGAAATAATGCGGAGTTCTGGAATTGGCCTGCACCCGATGTGCTTGCGGAAGTGAATCTGGACAGAGCAAAGCTGGAGTCAACCAGGTCTCTTCTCCTCCTTGTACTTCCCTTCTTCCTTGTTCTGCTCCCTCATTTCTACCCTCATTTCCTTGCTTACCTCTGCAAAGAGACCTTCTTTATGGACACGTCAGTTTATTGTTTAACTCACAAATGATTTTTAACATCCATTTTCCAGGGCAAGTCATGTAAAAATACAGGACTTTATGGTGTTGAGAGGTCAGAAATTAAGAGTTTTGCATACTTGGTTTTGTCTTCACGTCCCTTCGTTGTCTCACTTGCTTTTACTTGGTCCTCAGCCTCCCCTTTTCCACTTCTCCCTTGATCGTTCCTTAGCTTGATGCCCACGCTCCTTTCCTTTGTGCGTCAATCCCAGTGTTAAGGAGGGAGGGGCAATGTCCAGGGGCACAATGAAGATAGTCCTGTCGGCATCCTTTATAGGTAATTGTACATTAATGGTGTTAGAAGACTTGCCTTTACCTTTGCAATCAGGAAGATCAGATTAAGCTTAATATCTGAAAGCACTCCCCGCTGACACTGAGACAAAATTTTTTTGTCCATGTACTTCAATTGAAAGAAAACTCTTGATATGATCACTATGTGACGATGGTTTTTCAGATCAGATAACTGAGTTGTATTTATAATTTAAGGTATTTCTGCTATGGGGATAAAAAAATCAAACAAGTGGTAGTTTAACAAAAGGATTTTGTAGAGCTTGGGTTATAGAGAATTAAGTGCTGGTAAATAGGTTTGTGTGTATATGTATGTGTTTTGTGGGCATGGAGAACTTAGGAGAAAGAATATTTTATACAGGAAATTTCCATATGGTTGCTTTTTATAGACATTAGCTCATTTCAGGGAAAACACTCTCTACTGGAAGAAACTGGAAGCATTTAGTTCTCTTTAAAGTTTGGTGCAGCAAGGGGTAGAAATGTGGAGATGCAGCTGGAAACTGAAAGATTATTTTTGCCACAGGCTTGCAGCTGTACCTACCTGTGACGCAGTGAACAATGATTTGATTATTAATCTTTCTGTGACTTGACTTATTAATCTTTCTGTTACTGAAAACTTGCTTCCTTTCCTAAAGCTGGTGGCAACAATTTACTGACTGTCTAAACCTCGAGGACTAACTTGGCTTGGGAAAATAAATCCGGTCTCCTGAAATTCATATCCTGTTAAACTGAGAGCAGCCAGCAGAGATGAGAAGGATCTCTAATGTGGGAACTGGGAATTCTGCTAAAGCGAACATCACTTCCAGCTCTCCTACATTCCCCCATGTAGAGGAAGAACTATTGGATTGAATAGTTCTTTTAGTAACCTCACTGTGTATTCCTCTTTTCCACATTTAACTGACTTAATGAAACTCAGTGTTGACCCATGGAAGGCAGAATGGGAGATGGACATAGTTAGGATGAACTGTGGAGGGAGCTTTCAGTTTCTCCTCTTTCTCTTGTCTTTTAAGTCCTGTCTGACTCTGTGACCTCATGGACTGCAGCACACCAGAATTCCCTGTCCTTCACCATCTCCTGGAGTTTGCTCAAACTCATGTGCTTTGAGTCAGTGATGCCATCCAACCATCTCATCCTGTCTCACCCCCTTGTCCTCCTGCCCTCAGTCTTTCCCAGCATCACGGTCTTTTCCAGTGAGTCAGCTCTTTGCATTCAGATTGCCAAAGTATGAGAGCTTCCAATGAGTACTCAGGGTTGATTTCCCTTAGGATTGACTGGTTTGATCTCCTTGCTATTCAAGGGACACTCAAGAGTCTTCTCCAGCACCACAGGTCGAAAACATCAATTCTTTAGCAGTCAGCTTTCTTTATAGTCCAACTCTCACATTCGTACATGACTACTGGAAAAACCATAGCTTTCACACTATGGACCTTTGTTGACAAAGTGATGTCTCTGCTTTTTATACGCTGTCTAGGTTTGTTGTAGCTTTTCTTCCAGGGAGCGAGTATCTTTTAATTTTATGACTGCAGTCGCTGTCCTCAGTAATCTTGAAGCCCAAGAAAAAAGTCTGTCACTGTTGCCATGTTTCCCCATCCATTTGCCATGAAGTAATAACTATATTAGCCAAGGACCCCTATTGTCTTCCTCAGCTCTTGCCATTTTGGAGTTCCATCTCTACAGTTACTTATTCAGCAGATTTTTTCCAACTAACTCGTTTTGGTTTTTCTTTTTTGCCTAAACAAATTTATTTAAAAAGAATATTATGTCTCTGTAATAGACAGATGGCAAGTATCACTTGCTGTAAGACAATAACTGTAAAAATGAAAGTAATAACAAGCAAAGTATTACGAGATTCTAGTTAGATATTGTTCCCCATGGAAGACTTGACTGTGAACTGAAGCCCACTCTCTGCTCTCAGGTTAAACAGGAGCTTAGAGAGACAAACATCTTAAATCCAGTGAAGCACCAAATGAGGCGTTGCTCTTAACTAATTAGGAGGATTAGAAAGGAAAGGCCTATATCCAAGCAAAATCGTTCCTCTTAACTCTTGTGCTCTTGTTTTCCGGGGATGGTTTTGATGGTGGAAAAAAGAGAACTTAAACACAAAACTTGCCTCCTCAGAAATGATCGAGGTCTTCTCATGTGTCATTGTCTACTCCGGTATTTCATCCAGTTCTCTAAGTGTATGTGTTCAATGAATCAAGATCTCAATACTGAACTTAGTTTCACTTGCTTTTCTTCTGAGTACTGTATTATTATTTCCTCTTGCTCTCAGATTTTCAGTAGTTCTCTCATGTGCTCACTGACACACAAGGCCTTTTGCTTCCTTCGCACTTGTGTACAGACATACGTGCCTCTTCAGATGACAGGTGATTGTAGGGAGATACCGGCTTGAAGTGTCGTGTTCAGTAGGTGTTCTTGCCGTGGCGTTGGCACAGGAAGTTTCAGGTTACGTTGCCCAGCAGGTAATCGACCTGGTGCAGTGGAACCAGTGTGGATAGCTTCCCAGGGCTTGTTCCTGCAGGTGACTCCAAACAAAGACTTTTCAAACAAGCTGCTTACTGTTACGTGGTGTCTTTCTTTTGAGGCAGCCACAGTTTATGCAGGACTAAACTGTTACCATTTTATCAGAAATTGAAAACTATGAACACGGTGTTTCTTCTGCGTCTCTTAGGGGTTCTGTGTCCAGCTGTTCTGTGGTGCTAGCAGTTTCATCTGCTTTATTGTAACCAAGCAGCACTGGCTTAAATGTGAAGAGATGAAATCTGGTGGCTGCTCTCCCCTGCCCACTCCCCCCAGAGTCCTGTGTTACATTTGTGTTTTTCCGAGGCAAGAGCTCATATGGCTGTCTCAGCTGAGAAGGCAGTCTTAACTTGTCCTTATATCCCCTGTTCCCATGATAGTGCCTGATAAGAATGGTCAACAGTAAGAAGTGAACAATTTTGTTCAGTCTTCACCATGAGCCAGATACTGTGACTGAAGGAATGATCTCGCTTCAGTTCAGTTCAGTCGCTCAGTTGTGTCCGACTCTTTGCGACCCCATGAATTGCAGCGCACCGGGCCTCCCTGTCCATCACCAACTCCCAGAGTTCACTGAAACTCACGTCCATCGAGTTGGTGATGCCATCCAGCCATCTCATCCTCTGTCATCCCCTAGCCCTCATTAAAATTTAGCGAACTGGGTACTGTCATTATCCCCACCTTTAAAGATGTAGATGCAAAAAGTTGAGGTTCAATAATTGTACAAAATCTCCCAGCTGTTAAGTGACTGAGCTGGAATTTAAGGGCAGATGTATCTGAATTCTGAGTTCACATTTGTAACCACTGTAGATAACGTAGTATGATAATCTCCTCAATAAATGGCAGAGTCCTTTTACCAGAAGCTTTACAAGGACAATAAGAAAAGAATTAGTTGAAGTGACACAATCCATGTTGTGAGAGGATTTTCTTCTTGATTCACAGTTCATGCAAAGAAATAATATGCACTGACTATGAACAATACACCAAACAAAATGAAATTTAATTCTCGAATGAATTACCCGTATCTCCTTTTAAGCAAAATTATTAAAGCAGTTAAGTGTCCATGGCTGAGGCAAATGTCTCTATTGTAGTTCTGTCTGAATTTTATTCTGTAAATATTGATGTTTTTCAGCATCAGCTGGTCATCATTTTTTGCCTTGTGTTTAGACACAGAGGGTTGAATTCTCAATCTCCCTGCCTGCAGTTGTTCAAAACTCAAATTCAGAGTAATGTCCATATTTGTAATTATTGCAGCTGTGAAGCTGAAACAGGACTACTTGGTTTCAGAATGTTATGATTGCTTCCTTTTGGGAGAAAAATTTCAGAAGCATGGAAGGCAGATCTCAATATATTAAGAGAACTATACAAAGACTTTAAGTAAAAGCAGAACTCATACTCTAAAATCAGTTATTAAAGAAAGAAGAAAGAATAGACAGTTGTTCTAATGGTCAAGGAAATGTTTTCTCGGGGATAGAGGTGACTTGTTACATTAAAAACAAAAGTGAGGGAAGTGATCCTCATTTTAAGAGGATCACTTTGACAGAAATATTCTGTGTTAATTTAGTGACATGTAATTGACTGAGGGGTGGAGTTTCTATATTTCCTTCTGTATATTACCTCGGCCTCCTTTTAGTAATATTTTTTCATTTAACGATTAGGATTGTGTGGTCGGTAGTTCTAGTGAAGGTTTTGGGGATGGAGAGGTGACTATAAAGTGAACCATTCTGGTAGCTTTTGTGGGCTAAAGTTGATCTGAAGAGTGCACACAGAAGCCGGGAATTCTTGATGCTTGGTCAGCGAAGGACTGTAAACAGGGTGTAATCTCACTTGCTTCTGTCCTTTCATTCCTTTCTCTTCACACATTGTGTGGCCCCACCATGGAGAGAACGGAAAGTAATGTCAAGTACATTTCACTGACAAACTTTTTGATATTTTTATAGAAATGGGTATGATACACCAGTAAACATGACATAGTCTGGTGGTGTTTTTGAGCTGGTATGTATGATAGAGACTGCTGAGGCAATGACATAAAGCCTCAACTTCTAGGAGATTTCTGTGTCTCTAGCATTATGCAGCAATCTAGGTTAAAGTTCAGTACATTCCGCTGCTTGAAACATGGCCAGTTCAGTTTAGTTCAGTCGCTCAGTCGTGTCCGACTCTTTGCGACCCCATGAATCACAGCACTCCAGGCCTCCCTGTCCATCACCAACTCCCAGAGTTCACTCAAACTCACGTCCATCGAGTCGGTGATGCCATTCAGCCATCTCATCCTCTGTCGTCCCCTTATCCTCCTGCCCCCAATCCCTCCCAGCATCAGAGTCTTTTCTGATGAGTCAACTCTTCGCATGAGGTGGCCAAAGTACTGGAGTTTCAGCTTTAGCATCATTCCTTCCAAAGAAATCCCAGGGCTGATCTCCTTCAGAGTGGACTGGTTGGATCTCCTTGCAGTCCAAGGGACTCTCAAGAGCCTTCTCCAACACCACAGTTCAAAAGCATCAATTCTTTGGTGCTCAGCCTTCTTCACAGTCCAACTCTCACATCCATACATGACCACGTCAAGGACATAAAATATTTAGCCAAATCAAAGATTGTGTTAACTTTTCCAAAATGAATGTAAATTTTATTTTTCTGTGATTTCCCAATAAAACCTTTCTTTATGGGGAGAGGGAGAGGTTGGGAACAGGAGGATGGGAGATTATCATACATTTCAAATTATATTGATCAGAATCAAGTTTAGCTTGCTCCGGTATGTAAATTAGAGATTTGTGGTTGAGTGGAATTGATTTTGCTGAGACTAAATTAATCACAGTGCTTAATCACTGTAACCTTTAAACATTGCAGTCTTGGCCACAGCTGCAGGGCACAGTGGTGTTCCTCTGAGCTTCATGCTGTCATTTCACGAAAGGCCGAATGCCCGTGACTTGTGCAAACAAGGATTCCCACGAATCGGCTTCAGAGCTGGTTCTGTGCCCTGCAGAGGGTTAGATGGAGAATCTCTCCTGGGGCTGCTATGGCCTGTTCAACCACAGAAGGCTTTCTGTTCATATACAAGTATTTCCAGATTTTTTTTCTCCAGTAAAGTCAAATTGGCCATCATAGCTGAAGTACCTACGGAAGGCAGTCTTTAGAATGAGATTGGAAAACACTCAGTTATGTAATTTTTTTTCTTCTTCTTTTAAATATTTTTTTAAAAAACTGATCACATTTGGAATTATTTGCAAGGGTGAAGTGGACAATTTGGAAATAAATTCAGGAATGAGAAGGTTAATTGACTCTTCAGAACTCATCCTGAGAGCCTGCAAGGAAGATTGAGCATAGAATCTAGGTTTTGTTTTTTCCCCCAATGTTCTTTTCAGTTCCTTGGTCTCTGTTTCATGCAGCCTCCCCACATCAAACCATCATCAAGCCTCCCATAGAAATGCAAATCACTTTCCCAGTTTAGTTCCTATATCTGGAAATAGTTTTTGTGTGTATGTTTTTTTAACCCCTTTTGGGGGCTGTCCATGAAGTTTCTCAGTATAGTATCCTTTTAAAATTTTTTCTGTAACTACCATCCTTTATATCTTCCTTTTTGCTTTGTGTGCTGAATTGTGCATTCACAGTTGAAGGGATTAAATAAAGCATATTCAGTGTAATAAAGTGCAGCTGGACTAGTCGTCCTTAAAATCAGCGAGCATCTGGATTTCACAAAAACCGTACCTTATATGGACTAAAAAGTATACCAGGGACCTGCTTTAACCTCTTGATTTTATAAGTCAGGAAACTGAGAGCCATAAAAGAGAAATGACTGTTCAAGATAACTTATTATAGCCAAGCTGCGGCTGAAACTTCACTGATTTTTCTTTTTCTTTTTTTCTGTTTAAATCTCTTCTCTATGTCATTGACTCTTTTCTCGGCAAAAGAGATCCTGGTTTTCCAAGTTTTTCATAACCAGATTCCTTATAAATAGCAAGTAGTGCTCAATAAATCTGACTTAATTTGTGGTATATTCTAATATGACATGAGATCTACTTGCAACTTGCTTTGGTGAGTTGCTTATGGTAGAAGAAAGAAGTCTGAAGTCTTACCTTTAAAATAGTTTTTGTGGTTGTCCTCCCCTTTTCTGTTATACCCTAGTTTGCCTAACTTCATTTACGTTTATTTTCATTGATGGGTCAATAACATTCTTAGTAAGAGAAGAGTTGAGGTGTAATGTAATGGTTTGAACACAGACTCTGAAGTTGGAGCTTCTGGGTTGGTTCAGCCTTGGCTCTGTTACTGTCACTGTTACCTTGATGAATTTAGTTAAACCACCTGCCTAATAGAGCTGGTGAGACAGTTAAATGAGCTCATAACAGTTAAACTTTTAGACTAGTGCCGGACATGTATGAGTGTTCTTTGGATGTCAGTATTATTGTTACCAGATGATTTGTTGATATAAAAAATTCACATAACGGTTTCATGTGATTTGTGGGGCATACAGCAACATATTTTGGATCTCTTATTCCATTGGTTCTGTAACAGCTCCTCCCCTGATGAATCTCATCAGTTTACCAGAATACCCCATCACTTAGTTCTAACACTGGATTTTCCTTCAGCTTATGGTCATGTTCAGACTGGACACACACTAGATCAGTGTATATCCATGATGGATAAAGGAGGAAGGTAAAAGAGACTGTTAGTTCAACTTGATTGTGGAGCAGTTCTTCCAAAATTATTTGTGAAAGTCTACTCTTTGCCAAACACAGAGACTCACTGATAAATAGGACATGTCATCTACTTGAGATTCCGTTCCTCTACGCAGAACCTCTGTCAGGTTCCTGCCACCCACTTATACCTCTTCCCACACTGAAACTAAACATTGTTTTAGAAAGGCACTTAATGGAATGTAATACCAGGAAACCAAAACTGTGGAGTTGCCTTTTGAAGAAACCCTACTTCCATTCTTGCCTGCATCCCCACAGGGGTCAAGGGCATCTCTTAAGATCTGCTGCCTAGAGTTTCCTGAAAGTTGGCAGTTTAAACATTCTACAGCAATCAGCTGTTGTTTTAACTCCTCAGATGAGAGACTGTTAATTCATGAGGGCAGTGACTATGTGTAGTTTATTATTATATTCACAGTATGTTTGCACATCGGAATAGATTTTGTTGTTGTTGAATGAATCTTGAGGGCTCCAAAGGGTAGAGTCCGTGCCTTTTTATCTTAGCCAGAATTCTCATGCATGGTTCCCACTTCCCTTTTTCTTTCCTGCACCCTCTGTCCCCACCCTCATGAATTTTTTCCCAACTGAAAATGCTATAGGACAGTTTCTAGCTTCTCTTAAGGTCATCCATTGGAAGTTTTTCTTTTAATTAACTGGATTTTGTGTCTATCAGAATTAACCAGCTTTTAAAATATTTTCTCTTAACTGGAAGGTTATGTTCTGAGAAGTGTGAAGCTGAAAGAGAGGGAAGGAGGAGCAAGGGAGAAGAGGTTTTTTTCTCACTGGGTTGAAAAGGCCCCTTCCACTACTCCAGACTGGGCACCCCAAATTCATTACTCTCAGAACTTTATTTTCTACATGGCAGCATGCAGACAGAGCAGAAGTGCTTCACACATTGACTGTAGTAAACTAATGTGGAAAGGGTCAAGCTATGAGATGGGTTAGGGGTAGAGTAGATAGGAAAAGTGACTTCATAAAGCTGTGATGCCCAGAACTTAAGGGCTTACAGCATGTTCTTCCCTGTGCTCCTGGGTCTGTGTTTTCTTGGGTCACTGCCCGCCCCTGCCCCCGCCCCCACCTTGTATTTAATCCTTGTTGAATTTTTCGAAATTGCCTTGTTGATTTAAGATTACCCAAATTTGCATACCACCTTCAGCCTTGCTTTGCATCCTGAAGGAAAGGGAATGTGGATTCAGATACACAGGTTTATCTCTGACCTTTAGCTAATTATTAGATTGAGATAAATGTGTGGGGGTGACAAATTGCCTTTAATGACATTTAATCTGTAAGCTGACATTAATGTTTGGTTTGGTGTCCCAGTTTCACAGAGGCAAAAAGCATGGACTTTTATCTTAATTTGACCTGTTTAAAAGGTGTTTGTGGGCGAGTGTCAATTTCTGATTAACTTAATGGCATGTTTTACATGGAGAGCAATCAAATATTGATATAAGAAGAGGCCACTAGACAACATATTTCCCAATCTGCCATAATTGGTCAAAACAGCAGAGGAAAGGAAGAGTTGCTAGTAACTGAATCGAAGGAGAATCTCACAGCTGTCCAAAATCCAGGACTGAGGAGTAAATCTGTAGGTAGTATCTGGGAGAAGCCTCTGCTTGTTACTATTTATGACACAGATGCTGTTCCCTGAACTTTTGTGGGTGTTAGGCTAATAGATTTTAATGCCTTCATGATTCAATAAATCACTTCAAAGAGGACAGTTAAGCAAGACAGCCATTCAGTTAAAGGAGTGAAAGGCCTGAGAAGTAACATTCCTTGTGGGTGTAGTGCTGAATGGTTTGCTTTTTACTGATTAACTCTTAACTAACTAAGCATTTGTACAGGCAGCCCTCTAACAGGTGATTTCTTGATGCACTTTGACTTCAGTGTGTGTTTTTATTAGATCATTATCACTGATGATGAATAGATCTTTATTTCCAATCCTTTGGAGAAACAGAGAAACTTGAGTTCAGTGAGATCATTAACAACTGTGTCACTTTAAAGCCAAATGATAGCTTTGCTAGTTCCTCACAGCATTCATTACTAGCTGATCTTCCTGGTGAATTTCGTTTCCTTAAATTCCTTTCTGGAGATCAGAATGGATCTGTGTCACTCTGTTTCTGTGTGAAGAGATGGTATGTTGATGGAAGGAAGGAAAAGGTTCCAGGATTTGGAGCCTGCTCCCTGTCAATTATGTGACCATGAGCAACTGTCTCAACTTCACTGGCCTTGATGACCTTATCTGTAAAGTGGGGGCAATGAGTTGGTTAATGCAAAGCACTTAGAAAACTTCCTGGTCCACAGTAAAGATTTATGGATGGTGTTTTACTTATTTATTTATTCATTTATTTTGGAATTTTGTTATAGAATTGGAAGCAACATTCACTAAACTAAAACTAAACACTCTTTAAATTCATTGAATTGATTTGCAAGTGAAATAATAAACATACTAACATGAGACTCTAGGGGATAGATTCTGAGTTAAATCTATCTGGGTGTCCATTCTGCTGCAAATCCAGGCCAACCAAATATAGCTTCTGTACAATTAAAAGGATGATGACCCATAAAGGAAAAACTGTAAGTCAGAGATCCTTAAGAACTTTTCCCTCTATCCCTGTTATCTGTAATGTCTTTATATAATACCTCAAGAGAAACTTCAGTGACTACAAAAGAGGGTTATAAACTGTATTTAGATAAGACTGTGTTTAGATAAGAATGTATATATAAATCAAGACTAATTTCATGGGCAGACAAGTCTCATTGAAACAGATGAGAGTAATTTTAGGAGTGCGTTTACACTACCGCCAGGGTTTTTCTTTTCATTTTCCCTTACAATTTTGGATTCTTAAACATTTTATTTTAATGATTAACATTTTTGCCTGGCTTTTAAGTAAAGACCAGGGGCTGGGTTGAAAAGGAAGTTCTGGCCAATTTACTAGAAAACTAAGTTACTTTAATGTAGTCAGCCTTAATTATATCTTAAAATAATTTTGATGCAGCAGTATGCCTTGATGAAACAAGCAGGTAACGGGTGGCAAAGTGAAGCAAGTAGGTAGTGAATTGAGATCAACATGTATTATGTGACACTGCAATCAAACTATAAACAATGTTGCTTTAAAGCCTCTGAATGTTGGTTAACTTGGTTAGGGCAGTGCTGTGAGCAAATCCATTAATTATAGAGTAATTACACAGCGAGCCCCTACCTCTTTAAATAGTTCCACCTAATTTATGTTTTTCTCTCCTCTCCTTTTATTTCTCTTTATTTCTTCTCTTCGTCTTTATCTCTGTTGGTCTGTGGGTCTGTTTCTCCCTATCTCTGTATGAGTTGGTGTTCTACAGAGAAACAGAACCAATAGGAGGGTGGGTGGGTAGGGTGTGTATATATGTGTGTGTGTGTGAGAGAGAGAAGAGGTTTATTTTAAGGAATTGGGTCACTTGATTGTCGGAACCAGCAAGATCAAAATCTGTAGGGCAGGCTGCAGGCTGGAAACTTGACAGGAGTTGATGCTATAATCTTAAGGCAGGTTTTTTTTTCTTTTCTGGGAAACCTTAGTTTTTGTTCCTAAGGCCTTCAACTGAGTGGATGAGGCCCACCTGTATTATTGAGGGTAACCTCCTTTATTTAAAGTCAACTAATTGTAGACTTTAACCACATCTGCAGAATACCTTCACAGCAACACCTAAACTCATGTTTGATTAAATAACCTGCTGCAACAGCCTTGCCAAGTTGAAACATGAACTTAACCATCACAGTCTCTCATTCATGTTTCGTATGTCTCTCTCTCTCACACACACAAATGAGTTTATGGGGCATCCTTAGTGTTAAATATTTAACTTCAGGTAACA
Source organism: Bos indicus (assembly GCF_029378745.1). Classification (NCBI taxonomy): domain Eukaryota; kingdom Metazoa; phylum Chordata; class Mammalia; order Artiodactyla; family Bovidae; genus Bos; species Bos indicus. The sequence continues at coordinate 31,619,791 of NC_091784.1, read as the reverse complement.
ATAATCACAATAATAGCTAGCAGTGATTGAGCACATGTTATGTGTGTGTGTTCTCTTGGAAACTTTATATACTTATGACCTCATGTAATACTTTTGACATGTAATACTCCACAGATTGCATAGAGTTACTTTACGGGTAAAGAAACTAAGGCTCAACGAGTTGCTGGCTTTTCGGTGATTAAGCTCAAGATTCAAACCCTCATCTGTCTTCCTTTTTCTGTGTTCTCTTGTTTTTCTAGTATTTCCGCCCTTACTATCATCCTTGCTTATTTTGCAGTGTTGTACTTGGCTGAAGAATTTGGTATCTTCATGCTTTTTTCACCAAGGCATATTTTCAAAATAGGCAGTTCAGAATGTTGGGTAAGCCACCTGGGTTTTCAGATTAGATAACTAAAAGTGGATGGGATTACCATTACTATGCCCAGCAGACTAGTTTCTGAACTAGGCATGAAAGTTGTAAGGAGGGTCATCTCGCAGTGCCCTCTGACCTTTTTTTTTTCTTACTGATGGATTGCTTCCTTGTCTGCTGCCAAACCCCTAATGTTCTGGCTCGGTCCACAGATGGATCATTCGCAGAGGATGGATAGTGCAGCTGCAGGTCTGGCATACAGGACTTCAGGTGGTGCCCACTACTTAATCTGCAGCCAGGTTTTCACTAGAAGAAAGGCGAGGCAGCTCTCCTTGGTTTCACTGGGGAGCTGGCCTCATCTGCAGAAGCTTGTCCTAATCACATTCTTCCCCCTTCTTGGTGGCTCCCAGCCATTGTCTTCCACCTTCCCTTGCTTCGTTTTTGTCACCAGCAGCAGCTTCTGCTCGGCTGCTGGCACTCTGAAGTGGAATTTGACAGAGGTGAGAGCAGCCTTTGAGTTTCCTCTGTGCAGGTTGGCTCCTTCTAGCACACATTGGAAGCAGTGCTGACGGATGTTCAAAAATGCACACACTGGAAGGGCTTGCTTGTTGTTCCAAGGCCTAATTGGAGATCTAGGTTGGCACTTCCCTACAGCTTGGCAGGGAACAGTTCGAATGTTTGTAGATGGCTCTTGCCTTCCACCACGTGCCAACTTGAGCTCTGGCAAGTTAGCTGCAGTGGGTTTTGTCTTGACAAGTTGGAAAAGTTTCCCAACTTCAGTGACTGTGTGGCTCTTTTGGGAGCTTTACAGCTAGCAGGCAAGGGCTGCCATTTTAAAGAGCATAGACATTAATATGTTCATATTTAATATATTTGAGTGAGTATACTATGTGCTCCTTTTTATTTTGTAAATGGGCAGGACAGAGGAAAAAAGGAAGGAACAAGAGACAGAAACAGATGGACTTGACCCTGAGATGAAGGCCCTGCAGATGGCAAGGTGCTGGCTTGTGGATACTACTGGGATACATGTTTTTCTTTGAATTACTTAAGGATTATTGCAATAATTTCTTTCTTTAAACTCACTACTCTTGATTTTCATGATTTTGAAACTATCTCATTGTCCTCGGACTACTTTGAGTTTTTTCGATTGGTCTCTCTTCCTTGAATGTCTCTTAAGTATTTCTGACTTGTACCATTTCTTCTTTGAATCTCTCCTTGCTTCTCCTGTCTCCTTGGGTTTCTCCTCACTTCTAAGTTTTCAGTAGTGGCTGTATTAGTAATGCTCCAACTATGGCCCTTGGCCTAGCAGCATCAGCATGACCTGGGAAGTTGCCTGAAATGCTTGAACCAGACCTAAGACATTATGTAGAAAGGAATCTGTGTTTTACATTTTGATACACATTTTCAAAGAGATTATACTATTAATAATTTCATGGCATGTAACAGCGCTAGCTATAAGGCATAATTTAGGTCAAAGCTGTGTTCTCAGTGGATACGATTCTAGTGCCCTTAGAAATGGAGTGTCATATAAGAAAACTGGATTGTCATTAGTTAAACAAATAATAAAGACATCTTACTTTTGTTCTTGTCCTCTAAACCAAGGCAGACCCCAGGGAGTATGGGAAATTATGTTCTTTCTCTTCTGACTTGTTTAGGTACGAGGAACAAAGACCCACTCTAATTGCCTTAATACTTTTTGTTGTTGTTTTTAAAATAGTAAGAAAGCATTCAGGATGGGAAACCTTCCTTTAGAAGGGCCTCATATGAAGTGGAACCGAGATGGTCATAGGATCATTCTATTGTGGGTTGGTCTTGATCAGTTGTTAGGTTTACTGTTCACATTCATTCTTATTTTCTCCCTCATTTTGTTATCCACAGATAGGCAAAATAGAGAAAACAGTTGTCTTCCCATTTAAACAAAATAGTCTACCATATATCCTTCTCCTCCTGTTTGAGGAGGAGAGAGTGATCAGTGGGAAATAAACAAGGACCAGACTCCTCTCATACTTAATGAGGGGAAGGGAGTGAGCTTCTTAGGATTTATCAAAAACTGCTGATTAAACCAGTTTGCTACCCATCTTGTTATAAAGAGAACTCTCTATGGTATAATGTTGAAATGTTTTTTGTTTCTAAATTAGACTTAGAGCCGTTTGGTCTTACATTAGAATATTTTGACAGTCTTTTGGTTATTATAGCAGGACTTAGTCTCTTCGGGGTCTAGGATTGAACTAATTATCCAGTCATATCTGGTAGAAAGGGATCCCACTACTGCTTATCTGAGACTGCATTGTTGTCCTGGGTTGTATGGGACTGTGATACAAATGGCCTTACTGTTTCTCTGCCTGGCTTTTCTGCAGTGTAAAACTATCCTCTAGTGACTACAAAATGCCTTTCTTTTACTTGTTGAAAGATTTCAAGGAAGACAGAAAGGGAGAGAGGGCTGTGAGGGAAGAGGAACTATTAACATGCCGTGTTTCCTGTCCCTGTTCAGCCGAAGTCTAACCTTGGATGACTGTATTCCCCTTGGTTTATTGTGAAGGCATCTCAGAAGGCCTTCCCCATGGTCATATCTCAGTTTACACTCTATAAAATTGGATTAGACAATGTTAATTCAATTAATGACTGTACTGAAAGTTTGTCTTCGTGTGCAGTGAAAACAGTAGGGCAGCCTCTAATAATCTATGGATTTAATGACTGCAACTTTGAAGAGTGTTAAGCTAAAGTGAAGTTCAGAATGGCTTGTTAACTGGGTTTATTAGCTGTTGACCTTCCCTTTCAGCATAATAGTGGCAGTCAGACCGAAGAGAGCACTACCGTCCTGATTAGCATTTATCTAAAGATAGGCTGCTGCCTCTTCCACAGTAAATTAGTTCAATCAGCCATAAAGAGCTTGAGAAATATTTTCTGCTTTATAAAAAGAATTAGCTGTTAGAACAGTTTATCTGCCATAGTGCTGTAAGATGGATTGAGCCCCTGAACGTGCTCATTTGAAGAAGGCGCCTTGAGGATATTGAGTAACTGAACAGATTTCCCTCAAGATTGATCAGGGGTCCTGGCTTTCCTGTACAAGAGTTGATGCCCTAATTTTTGCCTTTTCACCAGAGCACCACATCTGCTCCTCTTTTTGTATATTGGTTCAGTGAAGTCGAAAGCCCATTTGTTTAGCAGCTAGTACGCACTGTGTGTCACTTAGGAGATAAAATCCCGTGCTGACAGAGAGTCTGTGATTTGATTAAAGAGAAGAAAACTAAACTAAAACATGAGAAATATCACTCCCACTACCACCAAAATAAGGTTGCTAAAGAGAGGAAACGATATAATGATGGTCGTCACTTTTTGTATAGCTTGTGCTTATGCTAAGTCGTGTCCAACTCTTTGCGACCCCATGGACGCAGTGTCTGACGTAGCCCGCCAGTCTCCTCTGTCCATAGGATTTCCCAGGCAAGAATACTAGATTGGGTTGCCACTTATTGCTCTAGGGGATCTTTCCAACCTAGAGATCGAACTCTTATCTACTGCATTGGCAGGTGGATTCTTTATGACTGAGCCACCTGGGAAGCCCCCTTTTTGTATAGAGATCATCTTGAAAGTGAAGCATATTTTCCCAAAGAAACAAGATAATGGTTGAAGGTTAGTATTTCTGATCACAGTCTTGGCACCATGTAAGTTCTTCTCATAGTGAGTCATAAAAGTAAAGAGACAAAAATTATAAACCTTTCCAATCATTTAAAATCTTAAATTATGATCCATGTCTTTTTTTTAAAAAAAGGACATAAATGTACTGTGCGATTGATTTTTATGAAGTGCCCCAATGTACTATAAAGTATACATAGAGCACATAAAATTCCAACTCTGCTGTATCGTAAATTTGACCTCACTGAAATGAATAGGCTCACTGGATGGCAAACACTAATGAAACATTTAATTATCAACCCTCCACTTGTCTTTTTAGGATTTAGATGGGCTTCCTGGGGACTATTTTTGTGGCCAAGGTTTTCATATAACAAAATAATAAAATCTTTTCTTTAAAACAAGTATCTCTTTCTCTTGGTAAACGTTTCAATAGAGACAGCTAGTTTAATTAGAGTGATGAACCTGAATCTGGATTTTGTAACCAAAGCTATGATCATCTTTTTTTTTTTAAAGAAAGCTGTTGGTATAGTTAGATATGTGATGACCTCATGAAGACTTCCTGTCGACCCCTTTGGGCACTGGTACACATACCCCGTGAAGTCCTTGCAGCTCCCTCAGACTAAAGCCACGGAGTACTTTGTGAGGGGCGGTTTGGAATGCCTCTTGTGGACAAGCTGTAGGCTTCAGATCCTTGGAAGGACCACGTAAGGAATTCCCTCTACCCATCCCTGTAACTGCTATGTTGGTTTACATTTATTGCCCAGTTACTCCAGGAAGAGTTGTCAGGGAAACATGGTTGAGTGAGCCGATCTAGGCAGCTTTAAAAAAAAAAAAAAAAAAAAGGATGAAAATACTACACTAAGTGAAAGAAGCCATTCACAAAAGATCACATATTATATAATTCCATTTATATTGAAGTATCTAGGATAGGCTCATCTATGGCAACTGAAAGTAGATGAGGGGATGCCTAGGGCTGAGGGAGGTGGCAGAGCTGGAGAGTGACTGCTAATGGGCACAGTGTTTTCTTTTTGGAGTGATAAAAATATTCTAAAATTAGACCATGGTGATGGTTGTGCAGCTAAAAGCCATTGAATTGTATACTTTAAATGGGTGAAGCATATCATATGCAAATTGTATCTCAGTAAAGCTATTATTTAAAAAATAAAACAGGTACTGTGTTTCATTGAGTTAAATAGTATGACCAAAGAGGAAAAAGTTTTAAGCATTGAGCATCCCTTGTAAGGTATGTATATATTCATACAGCTGTAATGAGTGTTATCCAAGTGTGAACCATGTCGTGCCAGTCATGATATGCACCTGAATTGCAGAGAAAGAGGAAGGGCCTTTTAAATGAGAGGATGTCATGCACTGGGAAGCAGTCTTGATTAGAGCAAGGTCTTTGTAGCTCCAGGGTGGCAAGTTTGGTTAGTCTGCGAGTCCAGGAGTTACTGGCAAGTATCTGGTATTCTTTGGTAGAGAAAGTGTAGCCCAAAGTGTTTGATAATACATTGGCAATAGTTTTGAACTATCATTCCAATAAATTGATGGGCTTCCCAGGTGGCACTGGTGGTAAAGAACCCACCTGCCAATGCAGGAGACATGAGAGATTCGGGTTCAGTCCCTGGGTTGGGAAGATCCCCTGGAGAAGGGCATGGCAGCCCACTCCAATATTCATGCCCAGAGAATCCCACAGACAGAGGAGCCCTGTGAGCTACAGTCTGTGGGGTTGCACAGAGTGGGACATGACTGAAGTGACTTAGCACACACAGCACACGTGCACTTGGCGTCTAACCCTGCTCTCCCCAGTGGCACATATGAAAACAAACCATTAGTATTCCTGTTTCCTATTTTATGCCACCACCTAAAACATTTCAAACTCATGTGAAATGCTTTTGATGATGTGAGTTGGAGGCCATCTGTGAGAACCTCTGCTGTATAGGAAATTCTTGTTGTTTGGTTTTTAAATCCATTTCATCATCCAGGCAAATTAAGCAAATGACTCACCCTCTCTAAAAGCTCCCACCTCCTCATTTGTAAGTGGGGACGTGATGGTGTTGGCCCTGGGGTGTCGGGGGGTTAGGTAAAGTGCAGTACCTGTCAGAACCGCTCTTAAGTGGTGAGGAGGGAAGGAGGATGGCTGCTGGATCAGTAGAACCTGGAAGGGAGATAGGCAAGCTCTGAGATATTGATGTTTTTGTTTATTTGAGTTTGTTTTGTCTTCTTTTTGTCTAGACTTGCCGTATTATTTGGAGAAGGAAATGGCAACCCATTCTAGTGTTCTTGCCTGGAGAATCCCAGGGACAGTAGAGGCCAGTGGGCTTCCGTCTATGGGGTCGCACAGAGTCAGACACGACTGACGCGACTTAGCAGCAGCAGCAGCAGCAGCAGCCGTATTATAGCTTCTTGAAGATTAAGACCTTTGTGAATCTTACTCTCAAAAGTTATATGGCCTCTTGCAATTTAGTGTAAACAGCACAACATTAGACTTAAGAATTTCAACTTTAATGTTAGCTGTGAGATCTCCAGTCACAGCGGTATCCTTCCCTTGTGAAATGAGATGGTGGTACCAGCTGGCTCTTGATTCCTCCCGGTTCCAAGATTATCCTGTTTTAACTTGGTTCCACAGTTTCTGATTCTTCCTCGTTTCCTCTTCCCATGTACTTTGTCTTTCATCTCTCAGCCTCTTTCTGCCTGTCTCCCACAGGCCGTCTTTATCCATCCTTTTATCCATCCTAAAAGTTGTCATAGTGTACCTAATGAGGCAAGCTGCAAGTTAGGGGGTAGATATGCAGTGTTGAAAAATACAGATAGGGTTCCAGTATTAATGGAACTTATAGTTTAGTAGGGGAAGCCCTGGTAAACCACATAATAATCACAAAATATGGTAAGTGCTATTACGGAACAGGAGAGAATACTGTGAGCAGAGAGGCAGGACTACATGACCCAGTTTACATCACTTTTCTCAAAGTGAATTTCCAAGGGCTTAGAGGCCTGTCCACAGGCTGTTTGAGAGAAAGAGCAGCGTCAGTAAAGGCTTAGGCAAGACAACATGAGTGACTTTCAGAAAGTAGAAGGCCAGTGTGGCTGGGAGTGAGCTGGGGTGACTTTTAGTAAGAATGAGCCTGGAAAGGCATGCCAAATTCAAAGCCAAGTTAAAGATTTTTAAGTTCATTGAAAAGCCAGTGATAAATTTTCAGTGGTAAGGAAATAGGAATCTTCCTTTAACTTGCTTGGAACAATTAAAAGCTGTTTTTAAATAATAAGTTTAAATTTTACATTAGTGTTAGCACATATAGAATAATATACTACACTTGAAGTGAATACGGTTTTACGCTCAGCAGAGGCTAGCCTGTGACCAAAGCTTGCACGTCAGTGTTGTGTTTCCAACAGAGGAAAAGCCTTGGTTTCCTAGAATTTTCTCCCTTTTTGTTTCTTTTCTTTTCTTTGCCCCATTGTGATTCCTATCATCTCTTTTCTCTGCAGTTGATCACTTCTTCTTCCAAGCAGTCCTTGATCTTTGAAATGCTGTGAGAATAACAGTAATAGCTGGGTAGACCTTCAGATAGCCAATGTGTCTTTGGGCTATGGTTCTGTGACTTTAGAGGGCTGGGCATTGCAGATAAATTCGAATAGAGAGGCTCCCAGAGTATTCTAGAAGAATGCCTCTTCCAGCAGAAATTCCAGTCAACAAAACCAACGCCATTTCCCTAACAGGTGCAGGCACCAAGGGCTTGACTGAGCTGACACAAGTTGGAACATGGCTACTAATTCCTATGCAAATCTGTTAAGTGTACTTATTACCAAGTGTGTTCATTGCAGGCTACACTCATGTTGACATTTGGTGGGGATGCAAAGAGGCAGAGGTTATAAAACGTGGATAGGTTCTTTCCCTGTAAAATCTTAATCTCATTGGGTAAACAAGCCATGTACCTTCAGAAGGTCATTTTGGATGTTGTCCTGGTAAATATTTAACAGGTTTTTAAAAATAATTATATTTGAAACTATTTTGTTGTTTTTAGTGGCTAAGTTGTGTTTGACTCTTTTGCAGCCTCATGGACTGTAGCCCACCAGGCTCCTCTGTCCATGGAATTTTCCAGGCAGGAATACTGGAATGAGTTACCATTCCCTTCTCCAGGGGATCTTCCTGACCTAGGGATTGAACCCAGGTCTTCTTCACTGCATGCAGATTTTTTACCATCTTAGTCACCACGGCAGATACAAAGTACCTGGTAAATGTTAGCTTTTAGAAATATATAGATTTAAGACTTGCTTTCAAGAACTTAATCTGTACATACATTTAGTGCTTTTCCCATTTTTGCATCTTGGTTTTACTTGAACTGTACCTAGTTGTATAGTAATAAGAGATGAAATTGAGAAAACAGGACTGAGAAGCTTCTTTAAAAAGGATGTATCCTGAACTAAGCCATTTGACAGAAATGGTTCTGACAGGTGAATATGGGGTGGGTTGACAAATCAGGAGCTCTTGTCATAATCTTGGGAGTTGCCTGTAGTGTAGCATCTCTTCAGCCTGGAAACCAAGTGTTGCTGATCATTTGCTGCTCTCTCGAGCCTCATCCACTGAAGCATTTTCATTGTTTACAAATGATAGATTAACTAGAAAGCATTTTATTTTCTGCTAATATTTTCAGTTTCCAAAGAGAGAACCGTAAAACTTTGATAAATACATACATGAAGATGGAGGCTCACACAACTCCAAAACTGTATCCTCCCGTGTGAGACATAACTGGTCGTATGCAGAGAAAATGTCAGCTGTGATTTATGCCTTAAGCCGTCTCTTACCAGATACTCTTACCTAATTGTACAAATTACTCAGGCTTTTGTTTTTATTTGGTTCTTTTTATTGTGTTGATTAAATGTTGAAGAACATATCTCAGTTTTGTGGGAAAGTTACAGGATTGAATATTTATAATAAAAATTTGGCCATCAGTGTACATAAATGATTTTAGTTCAGTAATCCACATGGTATAGAGCTAAAACCATAGGCTTTACTATCAAAAATCCAATTCAAACTCCATCTGTTAATAGCTGTGTGACCTCAGAAAGGTTGATTATGTCATTTCTTTGAGCCCAGGTCCCTTTATGATGTGGAGTTATGATGTCCACATACTTGATTGCTATAAAAATGGTAACAATATATGAAAAGCACTTACCCCACCCCCCCCACCCCCGGCCAGTGCCTGGCACCTGGTAAGCACTCCACCAGTCTGATCCCCTGTCATTATTTAGGTCATCTTTATTTGACTGAGTTGTAATGGGGCTAATTACAAAGTGAATCTCTATTATAAAAGTAAACACACACCAAAATGAATTTTAAAAATTTACCATAGTGAAAATTCTTCAGCTTCTTATCATGGCTCAATTCTAATGGTTGATTTTTAATAGTGAAATTATTGAAAGCGATATTCCCCAGTTTCTGCATATTTCCTATAGTTTAAAAATCTTCAAATTAATTTATTGTAAATTGAACATATGTATGATATGAAAGAGAGTTATTTATTTGAGATATTGACTTGACTAATACAATGATTTACTAATTTTCACTCAGCACATGCTATGCATGATAAATCCAGTCTTGTTCAGTTCATTTCAGTCCCTCAGTTGTGTCTGACTCTTTGCAATACCCTGAATTGCAGCACGCCAGGCCTCCCTGTCTATCACCAACTCCCGGAGTTCACTCAGACTCACGTCTGTCGAGTCAGTGATGCCATCCAGCCATCTCATCCTCTGTCGTCCCCTTATCCTCCTGCCCCCAATCCCTCCCAGCATCAGGGTCTTTTCCAATGAGTTAGTTCTTCGCATGAGGTGGCCAAAGTACTGGAGTTTCAGCTTTAGCATCATTCCTTCCAAAGAACACCCAGGACTGATCTCCTCTAGAATGGACTGGTTGGATCTCCTTGCAGTCCAAGGGACTCTCAAGAGTCTTTTCCAACACCACAGTTCAAAAGCATTAATTCTTAAGCGCTCAGCTTCCTTCACAGTCCAACTCTCACATCAATACATGACCACTGGAAAAGTCACATTCACAACTGGGTATTGTTTTTGCTTTGGCTCCATCCCTTCATTCTTTCTGGAGTTATTTCTCCACTGAACTCCAGTAGCATATTGGGCACCTACCAACCTGGGGAGTTCCTCTTTCAGTATCCTATCATTTTGCCTTTTCATACTGTTCATGGGGTTCTCAAGGCAAAAATACTGAAGTGGTTTGCCATTCCCTTCTCCAGTGGACCACATTCTGTCAGACCTCTCCACCATGCCCGCCCGTCTTGGGTGGCCCCACACCGCATGGCTTAGTTTCATTGAGTTAGACAAGGGTGTGGTCCATGTGATTAGATTGACTAGTTTTCTGTGATTATGGTTTCAGTGTGTCTGCCCTCTGCAGTCTTGTTAGACACAGAGAAATATCCAAATATCACTCTTCTCCTCAAAGAATTCAAAACAGAACAGAGAAGAATTTTTTTCAGAGGGTTGGCGGGGAGGAGAGTTTGCAGAGAAACGAACATTCAAGCAACATTTCTCCTCTCCAACTTAGAATTTATTTGGGGAAAAAAAAAAAGCAATTGGGGGCGGGGGCTGCTGCTGCTAAGTCGCTTCAGTCGTGTCCAACTCTGGGCTACCCCATAGATGGCAGCCCACCAGGCTCCCCAGTCCCTGGGATTCTCCAGGCAAGAACACTGGAGTGGGTTGCCATTTGGGGAGATAATTCGCATTCTAACATTTTTCCATGTTTTTCCTTACAAGCTTTACATATTTTCCCCTGTGTTATATTTTTTAAAATAATTTAACCATACCTTTAAAAATATAATACAGGGGAAAATATGTATTTAAAGCAAGAGTTGGAAAGGGATTTTTCTGTTTTCAACATTTGGAATTCTTATACATGTTAAATATTAGTACTCCAAGCATGACCTTTTAAGAAATTCCTCATTGAAACAAGGGACTTGAGGAGGAAATGATGTATGTCCAAAGCAGCTTTGAATGTTGTATCTTCTAGAGCAACTGAGAAATTTCTGTATTAAAAATGTTCTGTCTTTACACAAATGACTTGAAAACTTATGTCCACTCAAAATTGCTGCAGACAGTGTTTATAGCATCTTTGTTTTTAATTGCCAAAACTTGGAAGCAACCAAGATGCCCTTCAGGAGGTGAATGGATAAATAAACGGTGGTACATTCAGACAATGGAATATTATTTAGTACTAAGAAGAAACAAGCTATTAAGCTATGAAAATACATTCAGGAAACTTAGATGCATACTCCTCAGAAGCCAATCTGAAAGAAAGCCACACATACCATATGACTCCAACTCTATGACATTCTGGAAAAGGGTAACTATGGAGACAGTAAAAAAAAAAAAAAGAATCAGTGGCTGCCAGGGGTTGGAGGGAGAGAGGATGAATAGGTGGAACGCAGAGAGTTTTTAGTGCAGTGAAACTGTTCTGTATAATACCACAGTGGTGGATACATGTCATTAAACATTTGTGAAAGCTCAAAGAGTGCACAACACCAAGAGTGAACTCCAATATTCTCAGTGTAGATTCATCTGTTGTGACAAATGTACCACTGTGGTGTGACATCTTCATGGCGGGGGGGCAATATTATGTGTGTAGGGGTGGTGGGCAGGGGTATATGGGAACTCTGTACCTTCAGCTCAATTCTGCTGTGAAGTTAAAACTACTCTGAAAAAGCAAAGGTTATTCCTTAAAAAAATGATCTACTGCTTTGGAGCTAAAGTAAACCATGTAAAGAAAGTGATTGGTTAATTCATATACTTTCACTATAGATGTATAAAAGAAGCAGTTGTTTACTAGGAGATTTCACTGAACTGAAAAGACCCAGAAACTGTTCTGAACCAAAGAGGGAGTGTATTAACAAAGAGAAAGATAAAGCCATATACATACCTATGAACAATACAAAAATTTCATTTGTTTTTCCTCTCTGAATGGAGGTAAATAATGCAGTAAATCCTTTTCCCCAGAACCTCCAGTTTATCTTAGCTTGGTTTTGTTTTGTCACTGGACTCATAGGGTGCCCTTGCTTGGCTTTAGAGCTGAGTTCTAATTCCTTCTTCCACCAAGGAGTTTTGTGAGCTTGGGGCTATCCTAGAACCTCTCTAGCGACATTCTATAGAGAAGGGTGAAGGCCAGTGGCATGGCATGCTATTTTTCCATAATTTCCTTTGTTGGGCTAACTGGAGTCGGTGACATGGGGTCACCCCAGGCACCATTTCTATGCTCTGGACCAGTTGCTTTCATAGCTATTGACTGTGTTTGTCTGGAAGTAGAGGTACACAGGATAAGATGATCTCCACAGCTTTTTTCCACCTCTCCGACTATTTCATTCATTAGGTACCTATAATAATTTGATTTAAAACTTTGTTTATATACTTTTGTTGTTTTGTTGTTAGCACTTCTGTTTTCTAAAGAAAGTAATCCATGTGTAAGTATAGAATGATCATTGAGAAGGTAGGATAATTTCTCACACTTGCCCCCTCCCCTCAAGCTTTACAAGGCATAAAATAATATGAATTAGCTTCCTCTAGTGATAAAACTGCAACAATTTTCAGGCAAGAGAAAAACAGGTTAGTAGCACCATCTACAGGCTATCAAAGAGGAAAACTTACACTGTGGGCTCCTAAATGTGGAAAGCATTTGTGGAAAGGGGAGTAAAAAAGCCACATACTTCCTCTTTTAAATGTGTTGTTTGTAAAACTTATTTAAATGTTTTTGTTCTTTTTTTTTTTTAAACTACTCATACATTCATATCTCAGTATGTATCCAGGTAGCCTGAACCAGGAGAATATTTGGTGTGATTAGCTGTGTGTTTTCATTCAGATCCTTGTTTTATTCCCATGCTTACAGAACATCTCTTTGTCTCTCTCTCTGTCCCTCTCCCTCCCTCTCTTTCTCCCCAGCTCTAGTAATGATAAGGATGGTGCTATGACTGTGACATTCATATGGATTCCAGTAGGTTGATTCATAATAGTTCACTTTATAAGACATAAGGCATAAAGCCTGTCAGCCCCGTTCTTCTGTATATTCAATGAATTTACTGCATCATTTACCTCCATTCAGAGAGGAAGAATAAATGAAATTTTTGTGTTGTTCATATTTATATGTGTGTTTGTCTTTTTCTCTTTTAAATTTTAGATGAAGTTGATTTATTACCACTTTGGTTCAGAATGGTTTCTGAGTCTTTTCTGTTCCCAAGATTCGGATTCTGTTTTCATAGATGGCTTGTGGTGTGGATTACTATTTTATGATAACAGAATCTAGAAATCTTGTCTTTTGATATGATATTGTAGAGGTAGTATTTTCCTCCCCAGATCTCCCGGTTTTTCTTAGTTTGGTTTTGTTTTCCCATGGTAAACTGGTATCATCGTGTTTGGCAACCTCGAAAATTTTACTGGATTCTTTGAATAACTGTGTTATAAAGTATTCATGGCATTAACAGAGTTGCAATTTTCCATTAAACTAGCCTAATAAAATTAACTTAATAATGGCCTCTTTATAAATTGTTGGCAGAATTGCTATTTCATTATACTGTGTTTATTATTGTCAAGTGGTCGGAAGTTTCTGAAATGGGCAGAGGCAACTGGGGGTTCAGAAAGCATTAAAAAATGGCAAAAACTACCCTTTCCAAACAAATAAGAAAGAAAAGGGAAACAAATCTACTAAAAGCTTGAGCATAAATTGCAAAGATTAGAATATTACTTGAATGATATTACTTCATGTAGAAAAGAGGAATAGAGGAGATGCAATCAATATAGAATTCAAAGGATAAAAAAATTGATAAAGTTTTTAAGGTGCCTATTGAGACAAATGAGGCAGAGCCTATCAAAACTGTCATAGGACTTTTTAAGTTTGTGTAGCTCACTTGCTGATGGTTTGGGTTGTTTCCATTTAAAAAAACAAAACCTCATTATTTTCAATGTGTAAAAATATAATTACGCATGAAACACTAGGGCCTTTCTCTGAAAAAAGTAAAGCACTAATTCTAATACAAGTTGAGATTTAGAATGAGTTGCTGCCTTGCAGTTCTAGCTAATATTTTCCCTTGTTTTTCTCGCACCAGATGGCACTGTTTAGTTCTGTTTCACAGTCTTGTTCTGGAAGTTTCTTTGGGAGAATCTGTTTCAGCCCAGGCTCACCAGTGACACCTCTGTATTATGCATGGAGGCTTTATGAGTACTTGTAAAAGGCCATTGACTCAGAAATGAAGCTGTTTATTTGAGGTCTTGTGGTTCTTTCTGGTTGCACGTTCACTGCAAGGTGAGCCTAACAAACCAGCTGATAGAAATCTAAATGCTTTTTGTGAAATTCAGCCTGTGTTTTACTTGGAGACATTGCAGCACTGTGACTTTCAGCCTTCTAACAAGCCAGTCTAATTATCTGACGCAGTTTTGAATAATTTTATATGTGAGAGTGGAGCTATGATCATCTGGACACACTTAGTCTCAGAAAATGTTGTAGAGCTTAAAATGCATCATGATAGTCTGTTGAACTTTAGATTCATCCAATTAAATTAATTTAAGAAGATGACGTTTAAAAAACTTTGACTTTTAATTCTCAAGGCAAATTTAGAAATAAATTATCAAAGACCTCTGATGTCATTAAGTGTGAATGAGGCAGGTCCACTGCTTTGCCGCTGATAAAAATAAAGCATCTTCCCTGAAAGGTGAAATTAGCTTTATCTACTAAAAATGTTGGGGTCATATATTGTAAGGCTTATCTCTCAGTGAAGCTTGCTTTTTCCCTTTCTTTAACTTTCTTCTCCCCTTCCCCTTCCTTTAGAAACAGTGAGCATAATTATGGCACACCTTTCATCAAGGCTGTTCCTCCATTAACCATTGTCTTGTATGAAGACCAATGTGTAGGAAAGTGGTAATAAATGAATGTTGATGAGGTACTTGAGTGAAGCAGCTATCAGTAAAGGTGAAACAACACCTGCATGAAGAAAGGAATGCCATTCCCTAGATGGAGGCAAGGGCTGAAGTCAGAGCTTCTGTGGAGATGGAAGAGAGTTTGGAAAAAGAATTACCTGAGAGTTCTCTAACACCATGAATTAACTAACCTCTTTGAGCTAGTTTGGCAAACAGAGCCTCTCCTGATTATCACTGGGGCCTTCATACACATCATTCTCTATTTATCAAGTTGATTTTATTTTAATAGTTCTTTCTCTGTGTCTGAGGGTGTGTGAGCGTCACTCAGTTTATTTTCAACTGCTTTGCCCTTGTATTTTTCTTTTTTCTGCTCATGGTGGTGATGGGGATTGGAGCTTGGGGGGTGGTGATGGAGAGCCTTCTGTAGACTGGGGGCAGTGGATCCCCGCTAACCCCTGCCATCGAGGAGGATAGCAGCTCCTAGCAAACCCCTCCTCCTGCTGCTGGGGAGGTGGAGGGCAGCTCTGCTGGTTTTCAGGCCTAGGTCTTCTATGGAAGCAAGCCCGAGACAGGCTGCTTCTATAAATCAAGCCTTGGATTTTATTAGAGTGTTTATGTAACCTCAGTTTACGTGCTATAATTCTTTGCTGTGTAGCCTAGAGTAATTCCCAAAGAGGATGTTTGTTCTCTTTCCTTGTAAATTTTCTAGCACAGGCTTTTGTTTTGACATTCTCCCTCCCTCCCTTCACCCTCTGCCTTTTTTTTTTTTTTTTTTGAGGGGACTGGTTGGTGGGAGTGTACTAACAATTGATTTTTACCAACTAAATTGAATAATCCTGTAAAGGTTGAATTCTGTTTTTACTAGATGTTATCCCTACTCTTAGGTAGGGTAGAGAGGAAACTTTTGTTCAAATTAATTTTTCACATTTTCAAGATTATAGGGTGGTAGAGTTAACATGTACTTAATTGTTGAGTAAATGAAGCATGAGTGGTAAAAAACAGCCATTGCTATCCATGAGGCGCCCCCACCTCCAGCCTCTCCACACCCTACTCTCCCCCACAGATCTAATGTTGATAGCCTCAAATTGACTGCTGAGAGAGAAAATCCAGACTGGGAATTTAGGGTGAAATTGACTTTTAACTGAAGAAAATGTCAGAGTGAAGTGACCAGATTCAACTACATTCCATGTAGGTAACTACACAGAGAGAGAAATGTTGTGCATTGTAAATAAAAGACAATTTGACCTACCCACAGCTTGTTTTTCAAGAAGTAGGTACATATTTTTACTTTTCAGTTTGTTACTCAAACCTCCTGTTTGGGCCACAGAACAGTTAAGTGGTAAGACAGGAGCTGAGGAAAGTATTATTGAATTCCTCTCTTGGACACATTAAAGTGTGTCTAGGGGCACATTCAATTAGCAATTAATGTTGATCATCAGGCAACCTTCAAGGTATCATATAAGTTTTCTTCTTCTTCTTCTTCTTCTTCTTCTTTTTTTTTTTTGTAGTTTAAAGAAGATAATAGATCAAGGCAAAAAGTTTGTGAAGGAAATATGTGAAAAGAGCATGGTTTCATATTTACTTTAACCACAGAGTGGGGAACATGCTCTAGAACTGTGCTGTTCATTACTGTAGCCACTAACCCCATGTGACTGTTAAGCAGTGATTAGTTTTCATTGAGATGTGCTGTAACTGTGAAAAAAAAAAACACTCTGGATTTTGAAGCTGTAATGTGAAAATAAGAATGTACAGTCTGTTTTTAATAGTTTGTACAGATTATATGTTGAAAAAGTATTTTTGATATATTAGGTTAAATAAAATATATCATTAAAATGAATTTTACCTATTTTCTTTCTAAATTTTTAAATATCACTACTAAAAAAGTTTAAAATTCTATATGTGACATGCATTTGTGGCTCACATTATTATATTTCAAAGTTGTGTTATCCAGAGGGGGGATATAACAGAACAGTATATCTACTAATGCTTTCATAGTTAGACATTTCAAAGAAAATGTTGTATATTCTGATTACATATTAATACTCAAAATTGGTGACAAAATATGAATGAAATTGGACAGATTCTTTATCTATAACCTGAAGACTTATGAGGAAATACTGACCAGAATGCTCTAGGCTGAAATGCACCTCTTTATCTGTCATCTCTCCCTTTCAGTATGTTAACAGAACGATCCCATCTAGTAGGATGTCGAGGTTAAAGAGAGTGGAGTCTAGGTTGGAACCCTAGCTTGGCCACTTACTGTCCATGTGATCTGAAGCCAGTTATGCTTCCCCATGCCTCAGTTTCCCATCTGTAAAATGGAGATATTATTGGGCCTACCTTAAAGGGTTCTGTATATTAAATAAGACAAAATATAAAGCATATACTGGTCATGAAATTAAAAGACGCTTGCTCCTTGGAAGAAAAACTATGACAAACCTAATAGCATATTAAAAAGCAAAAACATTACTTTGCCAACAAAGGTCCATATAGTCAAAGCTATGGTTTTGCCAGCAGTCGTGTATTGTCTAACTCAGTGAAACTAAGCCATGCCAAGATGGGGCCACCCAAGACAGGCAGGTCATGATGGAGAGGTCTGACAGAATGTGGTCCACTGGAGAAGGGAATGGCAAACCACTTCAGTATTTTTGCCTTGAGAACCCCATGAACAGTATGAAAAGACAAAATGATAGGATACTGAAAGAGGAACTCCCCAGGTTGGTAGGTGCCCAATATGCTACTGGAGTTCAATGGAGAAATAACTCTAGAAAGAATGAAGGGATGGAGCCAAAACAAAAACAATACCCAGTTGTGGATGGGACTGGTGATAGAAGCAAGGTCCAATGCTGTAAAGAGCAATATTGCATAGGAACCTGGAATGTCAGGTCCATGAACCAAGGCAAATTGGAAGTGGTCAAACAGGAGATGGCAACCGTGAACTTCCTGATGTTCAAGCTGGTTTTAGAAAAGGCAGCGGAACCAGAGATCAAATTGCCAACATCCGCTGGATCATGGAAAAAGCAAGAGAGTTCCCAGAAAAACATCTATTTCTGCTTTATTGATTATGCCAAAGCCTTTGACTGTGTGGATCACAATAAACTGTGGAAAATTCTTCAGCAGACCACCTGACCTGCCTCTTGAGAAACCTATATGCAGGTCAGGAAGCAATGGTTAGAACTAGACATGGAACAACAGACTGGTTCCAAATAGGAAAAGGAGTACGTCAAGGCTATATTTTGTCACCCTGCTTATTTAACTTATATGCAGAGTACATCATGACAAACACTGGGCTGGAAGAAGCACAAGCTGGAATCAAGATTTCCAGGAGAAATATCAATAACCTCAGATATGCAGATGACACCACCCTTATGGCTGAAAATGAAGAGGAACTAAAGAGCCTCTTCATGAAAGTGAAAGAGGAGAGTGAAAAAGTTGGCTTAAAGCTCAACATTCAGAAAACAAAGATCATGGCATCTGGTCCCATCACTTCATGGCAAATAGATGGGGAAACAGTGGAAACAGTGTCAGACTATTTTTCTGGGCTCCAAAATCACTGCAGATGGTGACTGCAGCCATGAAATTAAAAGACACTTACTCCTTGGAAGGAAAGTTATGACCAACCTAGATAGCATATTAAAAAGCAGACATTGCTTTGCCAACAAAGGTCCGTCTAGTCAAGGCTATGGTTTTTCCATAGTCATGTATGGATGTGAGAGTTGGACTGTGAAGAAAGCTGAGTGCCGAAGAATTGATGCTTTGAACTGTGGTGTTGGAGAAGACTCTTGCGAGTCCCTTGGACTGCAAAGAGATCCAACCAGTCCATCCTAAAGGAAAATTGGTCCTGAATATTCATTGGAAGGACTGATGCTGAAGCTGGAGCTCCAATACTTTGGCCACCTGATGCAAAGAACTGACTCATTTGAAAAGACCCTGATGCTGGGAAAGATTGAAGGCAGGAGGAGAGGGGGATGGCAGAGGCTGAGATGGTTGGATGGCATCACTGAATCAATGGACATGAGTTTGAGCAAGCTCTTGGAGTTGGTGAAGGACCGGGAAACCTGGTGTGCTGCAGTCTATGGGATCGCTAAGAGTCGGACACAACTGGGCGACTGAACAGCAAGAACGTGAAGCGTACACTGGAACTTGCACTGGTTACGTGAGTAGTATACATGCATTAGCTATTGTAGTGATGAATATCATCATCACGTCGTTAAAATATGTACAACTCTGGTAGATTATTCAAGCTTTAGCTCTGTTCTCAAGCAAATGATAGATGTTGGCTTTTGGCAATCAATCTGATATATTTTTTGAGACCAGGAAGCAGCAATACTTACAAATGGGAAAGTAAATGAACAAAAGGGGGAGCTCATTTATTGGGGCATATTATTAGAACACTCCATAAAAAAGAAATTTGTGATAATCATAGATTAAGCCGGTTCCTTTCTTGATATAAATTCAGCAGCACTGTAACTTTTTATCAGATTTCCTTGCCACAAATCTATTGGTCTGCAAGCATAAGATTTTAGATATTATCTATAGATTTATTATTTGCTGATAAAAGAGATGATAACCTCATAATCCTGCATTAGAGAGTTAACTATTCTGTATTATCCTAGAACTGCTTGGATTTTAGGGCAAGCTGCATGCGTGCTTATAAAAACAAGTTTAATGTGTCACTCTCATGTATTCTTTAATGAGGCCAAAGAACCCCGAGAGCCAGTTGATTTTTATTTTGCTGATTAAAACTCATGGTCTGGTTAAGACTCCAAATAGCACTAAAGAACAAGTCTTATTTGTTACTGAATAATTTGTGGGTGATATAGGATGCTGATACCTTTTCATGGTGAATGCATAGATGAGATTCACCCATGGAAGAATCTTTTTAGGATGGGGTGTGTTCCTTAAGAAGAAACTTACCCTTAAAATTCTTACACAGGCCAGTACTGCCACTGTGTCATGTATGTGTAAAACAAGTTGATTGAACGAACAAATTGTTTGAACACCTGCAATATTCCAGGAGGACTGCTGATACTCCAAGAGTAAACACAGGACATATACTAAGGAATGCACATGTTATTAATTTATTTTGGGCTACACTGGGTCTTCATTGCTGTGCGTGGGCTTTCTCTATTTGCAGCAAGCGAGGGCTCCTCTTCATCATGGCACACGGGCTCTAGAGCACAGCCTTGGTGGTTGTAGCATATGAGCTTAATTACTCCACAGCATGTGGAATCTTCCTGGGCCAGGGATCAAACCTGTGTCCCCTGCATTGGCAGGTGGATTCTTAACCACTGGACCGCCAGGGAAGTCCAGGAATACACATTTTAATACAACGTGGCACTGTTGCAGAAACACTCACTTGTGTATTTTCACTTATTTGCACCATGGGGTGGCTTTAACATAGATCTGAACCAAGTGTTAGTATATAAAGAAACTTCCTTGTATACACTGTAGTAAATTAAGAAGCTGAGGAAAACCTCATCAGGAGGCAGTTTGACTTTACAGTTTAGTGGCAGACACTAGCGGGCCCTCAGAGGCTTTGAAACTAGGGAGTGGAGTGTTGTTTTTTGTTATTTGGTGAGGTTGCTCATAACAGCAGCACTGTAGTATGGACGGTAGAGTGGCAGAGAGATCATTTACAAGACTGTTTGCAGTATCTCACCAAGAGATGGTGAGCTGCTCGAACTAAGGGCTATAGGTGCTCAATGAAGGAATGAGAGAGTTGAAAAATTTTAAGGCACATTTTAAAACTTTTTAAGTATGGAAGTATGAGAGCAAAAATGGATGGTTTTGGTGTGGTTTTCTAGAATAGAGTAGGTTTAAAGATTGATTAAAAGCTTGATGTAGGACTTCTTAAATTTGAGGGAAGTATTAGACTTCATGAACCACGTGGTATAAACCATTAGAAACTCAGTTGGCAGTACAGGTCTGGTTTTAAGATTGCTGGAGAGACTGGGCTAGAGACATATTTTAGGGAGTCGTGATCTAAAGGTAGATAGGATCATTCTTATCTCACTGGCGATACTAAAATCCTCTGCTTCTCCATTGTGCTTCCAGAAGACTTCCAAACACCTAAGTATGCCTTTCAAGGCTCTTTATAGTTTCTCTCTTTACTTCTTTTTTTAAGTCTCCTTCCTAAGGGGTCTGCTGTTCTCTCCATGCAGCATGCGTACCCCGCATCTTCAGCCGTCTACTGGTCCCGTCACTTCCATGTTTTTCTGCGTCTGCGTTACACCACACGTACTGTCTCCCATGTGCACAGTGCTTTGCCCTCTCTCTCCTCTTAACAAACTCTGTATCCTCATCCCTGGACTCTGCCTCTTCCCCTCCTGCCCCCATATCCCAGCTGGTAGCTCCACCCTTGAGCCCAGAATAACAACAACAAAAGGATCAATCTGTACACACTGTTCTTGATGGTTTTTGTAGCTTATTCTCTTGTGCCTGTTTAAATATCAGTGAAGTAACCATTTGTTAAATGGCTAGATATAGACTAGCATTCCATCATGTAGTTTATTTAACCAGTTCCCTACAATTGGGCTTTTGAATTGTTTCAGATTTTTCACTGAAATAATCACTGTTTGATGAGCCATCCTTTAGTCTTGTCATTTTCATCTGTTGGGGGCGATGTTTTTGATGAAAGAGAATATAGATGTTTATTTTTTTTAACCATGTATTAGCAAATCGCCTCTTGGAAAAGCCACACCGGTTTACATTACCAGTGGCTGGATTTCTTTTCATAGTATGTTTAGGTTTCAAGTTGCATGAAACTTAAAAGGTCTATGAAGATAATTTACCTTGCTCTCTTATAGAAATGCCAAACTTAGGGCTAGAGAATTACCAAATACAAGATTTTTTTATAAATGTAACTTTTTATAGAACTTTAAAATAGACTCTTATGAATAATCGTCAGGATTTTTAAGTATGAGTGATGAGTTTCATAATCTAAGAAAGAGGTCCTAGATGATAAGATCGGGGCTTCGTGACCATCCTCAGTATAAGTGCATGTCACGTGGAAGTAACCTGTCCGCTTCCAGCCCTCTCATCAGTGGCCTCCTTAGGCCCTATGTGGCTGCCTCCCAGCTTCAACCTGAGGTTGTGTTAGGATGAAATCCTAGATCTTAGGGCCATGGATGTTAAATTCCAGTGGCTGAATTTGGAGTTTGGGGTAGCTTGTATATACATTGTGTCTTCTCTGTGCCACTTTAGATCCTTCTTACCTTCACTACCTACTTTGAATAATAATATAAGCGCTTACTCATAGGATAATAAAAAGGTCCTCCCCCAACCCCTGACAGGTTCTTTAGTTGAGCAAAGGTATATGTTACAGTTCATTTTGAAAAGCTAGCCAGGCCTTTGAGTAAAACGCCTACCCCAGATCTTTAACTCTTGTTAGGTAATTTGCTGATTTGTCAAACTAATTTTTACAGTTTTAATCAATCACTAAGAAAATAAAATTAAAAAAAAAAAAAAAAGAAAATAAGAGAGAGGCAAAGGTACCACCGTTTGATATTATTGTCCTAAGGCAAAAACCAACCTCACAGTGGTGAAATGGTGATCTTTGATAGCACTCTTGTCTCCTGAGTAAATCTGTTACAGGTTTCTGGACAGGACCCTCCCCTCCCCCAAGTATTAGAAGGGAAACCAAGAGAACTTGAAGCCACAGAAAGCATATCACGGTCAGAATAAATATTCTGTTTTGCCGATAAACTTAAAAAATTCACTTGTGGAATCTAATAGCTGTAGGCAGGAGATATTTATTACAACCAAGATTTAAGTGTGGTTTATTGTTTATGGAGTAGTTTAATACTACTTTTCTTTAAAATGAGTTTTTAATTTAGGAAAAAAGAATTCAGATTTGTTCCCAGAATGAAAATGACTGAATGTCATGGGAGTGGTTAGGGTTTGGGGTTTATGTGGGTAAGATTTCTGTTTATCCACTACAGTCATTGAGTGGATTTAAAAGCTTTCCCAGATGGAATTTATGAAGTGAAATTTAAAACTGGTGTCCTCCTCTAGTGTAGTATACTGCAATATTTGGTTACAACAAGCAATCAATTTATAAAGAGGTGGAATGGAGATAATGCAGGTTAAATGATTAGTACTGTACAATGCAGTGGGTCATACAGCAAGCAAGCTTCAACACTCAAGTGCTATGTAAACAGCTAACTTCTGTGACAGAGCTCCTAGGAACTGCCTAATCCTGAACGCATTAACTACTTTCAATGGTTTTAGTCTAATCCATTCTTAATAGGAAGTTCCAGGGGCATGGACATAACTGGCCAGGGGGAAACATAGAAGTGGCGTTAACATTTCCTAAGTCGTTGGTCCTCAGTCTCCAGGCTCCATGCTGGGTGCTTTATCTTTTACCCTGTTTAATCCTCCTTCCAACCCTATGAGGTACAGGTGGTATTGTATTTGTTTTGAGGTGTGGTGACTGAAGCTTGGGCTTCCCAGGTGGAGCAGTGGTAAAAAATCCACCTGCCAGTGCAGGAAGCACAGGAGACACTGGTTCGATCCCTGGGTTGGGAAGGTCCCCTGGAGTGGAAAATAGCAACCTGCCGTAGTATTCTTACCTGGAAAGTTCCACGGACAGAGGATCTTGGCGAGCTACAGTCCACAGTGTGGCAAAGATCAGACACGACTGAGTGATTGACCATGCACACACAACTGAGGCTTTAGAGATTTTTCCAAAGTCACATGTGTACAGGGTTACCATATATGGTTTTGCAGATTGTTCACTGCATGAGGGCATTTGACTGAGATAGTATGTAAGGTTTATGTTTGCCCAGAGGAGTCTCAGGAGAAATTACAGACAGCAATGAATAACACCAAGATACTTTTCTTAACTAGGCAGGTCCACATTTCTTTACCTTGTTTCAGTGGGCACATTCCAGCCCCTGGGTTAAGGTGGGAGAGGGCTTCCTTTCTAAAGGGACCTCTATTCCAAGAGATCTAACTTGTGGTCTAAGGCTCATAACAGACCCTTCTGTTAGCAATAATTAAAATCATTTTCTTTTTTTTTTAATTTTTTTATTTTATTTTTAAACTTTACAGTATTGTATTAGTTTTGCCAAATATCGAAATGAATCCGCCACAGGTATACATGTGTTCCCCATCCTGAACCCTCCTCCCTCCTCCCTCCCCATATCATCCCTCTGGGTCGTCCCAGTGCACCAGCCCCAAGCATCCAGTATCATGCATTGAACTGGACTGGCAACTCATTTCATACATGATATTATACATGTTTCAATGCCATTCTCCCAATTCTTCCCACCCTCTCCCTCTCCAACAGAGTCCATAAGACTGTTCTATACATCAAGGCTCTTTTGCTGTCTTGTACACAGGGTTATTGTTACCATCTTTCTAAATTCCATATATATGCGTTAGTATACTGTATTGGTGTTTTTCTTTCTGGCTTACTTCACTCGGTATAATAGGCTCCAGTTTCATCCACCTCATTAGAACTGATTCAAATGTATTCTTTTTAATGGCTGAGTAATACTCCATTGTGTATATGTACCATAGCTTTCTTATCCATTCATCTGCTGATGGACGTCTAGGTTGCTTCCATGTCCTGGCTATTATAAACAGTGCTGCGATGAACATTGGGGTACACGTGTCTCTTTCCCTTCTGGTTTCCTCAGTGTGTATGCCCAGCAGTGGGATTGCTGGATCATAAGGCAGTTCTATCTAAATTAAAAGCTTTTCTATTTAGCCATCCTTCCCCCTCCCCCAGGCCAGATACTGAAGTGAATAATCAGTCGCTCAGTCATGTCTGACTCTCTGCGACCCCATGGGCTGCAGCGCACCAGGCTTCTCTGTCCTTCACCAACTCCTGGAGCTTATATACCAACTCCTGTTTATATTCATTTTACAGAAGAAACTTAAGCGAGCAAAGTAATCTTTCAGTTCAGTTCAGTAGCTCAGTTGTGTCTGACTCTTTGCAACCCCGTGTGCCGCAGCATGCCAGGCCTCCCTGTCCATCACCAACTCCCGGAGTTTACCCAAACTCATGTTTATTAAGTCGGTGATGCTATCCAACCATCTCATCCTCTGTCATCCCCTTCTCCTCCCGCCTTCAATCTTTCCCAGCATCAGGGTCTTTTCCAATGAATCAGTTCTTCGCATCAGGTGGCCAAAGTATTGGAGTTTCAGCTTCAGCATCAGTCCTTCCAATGAATATTCAGGACTGATTTCCTTTAGGATGGACTGGTTAGATCTCCTTGCAGTCCAAGGACTCTCAAGAGTCTTCTCCAACACCACAGTTCAAAAGTGTTAATTCTTCGGCATTCATTCTTCTATATGGTACAATTCTCGCATCCATACATGACTCCTGGCAAAACCATAGCTTTGACTATATGGACCTTTGTTGGCAAAGTAATGTCTCTGCTTTCTAATATTCTGTCTAGGTTGGTCGTAGGTTTTCTTCCAAGGAGCAAGCGTCTTTTAATTTCATGGCTGCAGTCACCATCTGCAGTGATTTTGGAGCCCCCCAAAGTAAAGTCTGTCACTGTTTTCATTGTTTCCCCATCTATTTGCCATGAAGTGATCGGACCAGACGTCATGATCTTAGTTTCCTGAATGTTGAGTTTTAAGCCAACTTTTTCATTCTCCTCTTTCACTTTCATCAAGAGGCTTTTTAGTTCTTTTTCACTTTCTGCCATAAGTATGGTTTCATCTGCATGTCTGAGGTTATTGATCTTTCTCCTGTCAATCTTGATTTCCAGCTTGCGCTTCATCCAATCCAGCATTTCTCATGATGTAGTCTACATATAAGAAGTGAATAATAATAATCTCTAAAATCCAAATACAGAGGCTGCATCTTCTTCGGCATTAGCAGTTTCAGTGTGTTCTTTGTGTAGCCACGAATGACCAGCATTTTGGTGGCCACTACTTCGGGTGCTTTTGAATAATCCCAGGTGCACCAAAGTTAGCAAAATAGGAATCTTGTGCGCCTTTGTGATGGGACTGTATTTGTGTTCCCAACTTGCAGTGAAAGAAAGCAGGAATAATCTTACATGGAACACAGGAAACTATAGCACTGTGAAATCCAGAAGGGATGTCTTCTTTACCCGCTTAGCTCTGTCCACTAGAAGTTTCTGCAGTGGTGTGAGTGTCCTGTGTCTGTGATACTTCATAGGTGGCCTGTGTGACTAAATTAGTGGATTTTGAGTTTTATTTTCTTTTCATGAATTTAAATTACTGTGGTCACATGTGGCTGGTTTTCTACAATTTGGCTTCACATGTTGTCCCCTCCCATTTTTTTAAGTTGTCATTTAAAACTTTTGTTCAAGGGACTTCCTTGGTGGTCCAGTGGCTAAGGCTTTGTGCTTCCAAAGCAGCGGGCCTAGTTCAATCCCTGGTCAGGGAGCAAAGATCCTACATGCCACAGCGAAGATTCCCCTTGCAGCAACTAAGACCCGGTGCAGCCAAATTAATTAATTAAAAAAAATTAACCTTTTTTCAAACTTCCCCATCTTTTTTACTTGGTGTCTCCCATGTTCTCTCTCCCACTCCGTCCTCTGCCTTTGCTTCCTGCCTTTCCTTCCTCCTCACTTCTCTTCTCTCAGGTCCTCCTTCACCCTTCCATGCTGCTGTTAGGCTGACAATAACCACATTCATCTGCATAGGTTGTTAGGACATTTACCCTGTTAGACTTGCCTGCCTTGTTCTCCTTGCTTCCACACGGATGTGGTCCAACACCCGGCATTTGCCAGATACACAGGGTTCATCACAAGCTCCTGACGCACTGGTTACATTCTGAAAACAAAGCAACAGGTAAATCAAATGTTTCTGACAAGGTATCTTCATGGAATTTATGCTGATTCCCAAGATCCCTGCTGCTTTTTCTCAATACATAAAAAGTTGCCTTTGATACTTCATTCTAGAGTCTTGCACAAAGTGTGTCAAAATCAGTCATATTAAAAACATAAGCCTAGACTTGAGTAATTGTAATCAAATCACTGAAGACTGCAGGTTTCTGGGTCCTTGCCTTGTAGGTAGGAGGAGTAAAGAGCCTCGCCTCTTCAAGTTTTCTTCTAGCCTGAACCTTCTTTAGTTCTAATCTTACTGATTTGCTTCTCTGCCCCTCCCCCTCCATTCCTTTCCCCTGCCTCCCTGTCTTCCTTCCCCTTTCCTCCTTCCTACCCCTTCTTCCTCTTTCTTTTCTAATATGCTTCACTGCCTTTCTTTCAGATGGCAATGCCACTTACCTCTTTTTAGCTTTAGGCACTTTTCTCTGCCTCTTTCCTTCCACCTTAAATCACATAAAAGTACCACCAGGATTCTATAGACACACCCACTTGTAAGTTTCAAATGTTTTGCCTATTTAGAATCATGATTTTTTCTTTATTCTGGATTTTATTTTAAGCCTCAGATAACTTCAGTGACAGTGACTGTCTTTTTGTGTAAATGTCCTGTTTTGCTATACCATTGTACTCTTGTTACACTGAGAATGCTTGAAGTCCTCCCAGTGTGCAGGAGACCTGTAGCTTTTCCAGTTCCCAGACAGAAGTTGTGGTCAGTCATCTAACTGCACTAGACATAAAAGCAACATTTTGCCTCTGAAGGTTAAGTAGGTTTTCATGCCACTGGTTTTTAAGGTGGGTATTGACAGACTCTGGTAGTAAGATGTGCCGAGTCCCTTCCATCTTAAGAGTCTTTGCAAATGTTGTTCTTATAGCCTGAAATGGTTCTTTGGAAGCCTCGGTAAATTCTGATCCTTATCCTTTGGTTTAAACATCTCTCTGAGGGTGTGTCTCTGTGGCTCCTTCATCACTGCCACCCTGTTTACTGCCGTCCCAACACTTCTCCTCCAGCGCTTGTTTCTGTCTCTCTCGGTGTCTCTCCTGTACTGGAATGTAAGGATGTCCTCGCCTTGCCCTGTGCTATGTCCTCAGTAGGCCCAGGCCACAGCTGAGAGGTGGTAGGTGCTCAGTGAATAGCCATTGGATGTGTGTACTTAGAAAACTATTAATGTGAGGTGTAGATTAGTGTGTGTGTGGGGTAAGGGGGACAAGGTCAGTTAGCTACTAATAAAGCTAGGCAGAGGATTTCTACAGTCTGCATTAGGGCTCTGAGCATGTGAAGGAGGGTTTTTAAAGGCATGATTAGAGGGGTACTTCTGGGCAGTCAGGGATTAAGAATCTGCCTTTCAGTGGTTGCGAGTTCAGTCCCTGGTTGGGGAGCCAAGATCCTACATGTCTTGTGGCAAAAAAAAAAAAAAAGGGAGGGGGGGCGCAAAACAAAACAGAAGCAATATTGTAACAAATTCCATAAAGACTTTTAAAATGGTCCACATTGGGGGAACAAAAAAAACAGGACTGGGGACTCTAAGGTATCTAGAAGTTTTAGATTCTGTCAAGTGTTTTAAAAATACCAGAGGGCAAGTCCAACTGTGGGACGGTTATGATTTCAGGTACTTTGCCTACATTATCTCATATTTCCTCAAAAAATATCTCAGGAGGGATAAGTATTTTCATTTCCACTTTAAAGACAGGAAGCCGAGACACAAAATCCACCCTCCCAGTGGCAGGCTGTGTCTTCTGCTTCTCTCTTGGAAGTTCTCCAGCGTCCCCACACCCTTTGTTCTCTTGTACCGTGTTATGGAATGTGTCTGCTAGCATGCGACAGAAGGTGTCCTTGGGAGACACAATGTGTGTAAAGAGCTTATACCATGCTTGCTATAGATATCACCATTTATGCTCAAAATATCACCATTGTATTATTGTTGTTGGAAACCTTTCCCCTCTTAAGTTCTTCCACCGTCCAAAGAGTTAACAAAACTTTAGGAGTTCTAATGTTAAGGGAGTGATACGACTGTGTCTTAATAAATCATAATAAATAAAAGGACATTGAAAAGACATTTAGTCATGGGAATAGAGCTAAGGAAACACATGTTCCATTGGAATGGCTTCTATTAGTGACCAAACCCCCTCTATTTTGGAATAATTCCCAGATGAAAGATTTTGCTGAAATTCAGACATTAATGAAACTAACGTAAGCCATTCAGTATTGTGTGATTTTTTTTTTTGTAACCTCGTGAGTTGAGAGATACATTCTAAAAACCCAGTAATGACACCAAGCTGGACATTCACTTAAGTGTCTGATGGAACCAGCTGTGTGCAGGGGCCAGTCTGGCTTTGTCCTCTAAACTCTGCCATGTTTGGAGTCTTAGAAAACCATTCATGACTTGTTCTATTGGTAGAGTAGCTTTGAGGTATCATTAAAAAAAAAAAAACAGAAACTTTATTCTGAGGTAAATTTTCCTGAAAAGTATTAAAAGAAAAGTGGGTTTCCATGTAGTCCCTCTCCTGCCCCCCAAATAGTAGTAGTATTCAAACTTTATTTGCAGTCAATTTCTATGATGATTGGAAAGAGGCTTTAAAAATTTTTATAATCCTATAAAGACATTTGAAATAGAAGAGAAAGATATGTTTGCAATTTTTTTCCTTTAGGAAGAAACATGCTTCATGCTGGTTTTCTCCCTTAAAACTAAAGAATAGAGACATGTATATGTATAACTGAATCACTTTGTAATACACCTGAAAGTAACACCACATTTTTAATCAGCTTTGGTTGTTGTCGTTCAGTCGGTCAGTCGTGTCCGACTCTTTGCAACCTCATGAACTGCACGCCAGGCCTTCCTGTCCTTCACTATCTCCTTGCATTTGCCCAGAATCATGTCCATTAAAGCAGCAATGCCACCCAACCATCTCGTTCTCTGTCATCCCCTTCTCCTCCTGCCTTCAATCTTTCCCACTCCAATATAAAATAAAAAGTTAAAACCTAACTGGAATTCAAAATTTTGCTACCTACTTTTACTATTTATCTTCATATCTTCCCTTGTTAACTGAATCATGCATAATCTAATTTAGTTCAGTTCAGTTCAGTCCCTCAGTTGTGTCCGACTCTTTGAGACCCCATGAACCTCAGCACGCCAGGCTTCCCTGTCCATCACCAACTCCCAGAGTCTACCCAAACCCACGTCTATCGAGTTGGTGATGCCATCCAAACATCTCATCCTCTGTCATCCCCTTCTCCTCCTGCCCTCAATCTTTCCCAGCATCATGGTCTTTTCAGATGACTCAGCTCTTTGCATCAGGTGGCCAAAACTAGCTTCAGCATCAGTCCTTCCAATGAACACCCAGGACCGATCTCCTTTAGGATGGACTGATTAGATCTCCTTGCAGTCCAAGGGACTCTCGAGTCTTCTCCAACACCACAGTTCAAAAGCATCAATTCTTCGGCGCTCAGCTTTGTTTATAGTCCAACTCTCACATCCATACATGACTACTGGAAAAACCATAGCCTTGACTAGACGGACTTTTGTTGGCAAAGTAATATCTCTGGTTTTTAATATGCTGTCTAGGCTGGTCATAACTTTCCTTCCAAGGAGTAAGCATCTTTTAATTTCATGGCTGCAATCACCATCTGCAGCAATCTTGGAGCCCAGAAAAATGAAATCAGCCACTGTTTCCACTGTTTCCCCATCTATTTGCCGTGAAGTGATGGGAGCAGATGCCATGATTTTAGTTTTCTGAATGTTGAGCTTTAAGCCAACTTTTTCACTCTCTTTTTTCACATTCGTCAAGAGGCTCTTTAGTTCTTCTTCACTTTCTGCCATAAGGGTGGTGTCATCTGCATATCTGAGGTTATTGATATTTCTCCTGGCAATCTTGATTGCAGCTTGTGCTTCTTCCAGCCCAGCGTTTCTCATGATGTACTCTGCATAGAAGTTAAATAAGCAGGGTGACAGTATACAGCCTTGACGTACTCCTTTTCCTGTTTGGAACCAGTCTGTCATTACCCTTGTGATAATGATAGTGTTTGAGACTGGTCTGCATGAAATCAGAGAAGTAATCTGGATAGATCGATAAATAGATAGCTGCTGCTGCTAAGTCGCTTCAGTCGTGTCCGACTCTTCGCGACCCCATGGACTGCAGCCTACCAGGCTCCTCCGTCCATGGGATTTTCCAGGCAAGAGTACTGGAGTGGGGTGCCATTGCCTTCTCCAAGATAGATAGCACTTTTCATATAAAAGATTGTGTACATATAATTTTTGATAGACTTTGATTTTTAAAGCAGTTTTAGATTCACAGCAAAATTAATCTAAAAGTACATAGAGTTTTCACATACCTTTTGCCACCACATATGCACAGCTTCTGGGAATATCAAAGCCCCCACCAGCCTGTGCATTTGTTACAATCTTCGAACCTACACTGACACTTTATCATCACCCAGAGACCATAGCTTACCTTAGGATCCACTCTAAGTATTGTACGTTCCCTGGCTTTTGAAAGCTATTTGATGACATGAATCTCCCATTGTAGCATCTCACAGAATAGTTTCATGCCTGAAAAACATCCTCTGTGCTTTACCTATTCATGCCCCATCCTGTTCTCAGTCCCTGTCAACTCCTGACCCTTTCACCGTGTCCATAGTTTAGCCTTTTGCAGAATGTCTTGAAGTTGGCATTGTATGGTATATAGTCTTTTTAGATTGGCTTCTTTCACTTAATAATATGCATTTGAGTTTCAGCCGTGTATTTATGTGGTCTGATACCTCATTTCTTATTAGCGCCGAAGAATATTCACTGGATGTGCCACAGAACTTTCCTGGTAGCTCAGCTGATAAAAAATCTGCCTGCATTGCAGGTGACCCCAATTCGATTTCTTGATCGTGAATATACCCTGGAGAAGGGATAGGCTATACCCCCTCCAGTATTCTTGGGTTTCTCTAATGGCTCAGCTGGTAAAGAATCCACCTGCAATGCAGGAGACCAGGGTTCAGTCCCTATGTTGGGAAGATCCCCTGGAGAAGGGAACGGCTATCCACTCAAGTATTCTGGCCTGGAGCATTCCACGGACTGTATAGTCCATGGGGTTGCAAAGAGTTGGAGATAAGTGAGTGACTTTCACATTCACCACAGTTTTATTTATCCATTCACCTTGACCTATTTTATTGCTTCCAAGTTCTGGTAATTATGAATGAGAAAGAAGTGTGTTAGTTGTTCAGTCGTGTCCTACTCTTTGCAATCCCATAGACTATAGCCCGCCAGGCTCCTGTGTCCATGAAATTCTCCAGGCAAGAATACTTGAGTATGTTGCCTTTCCCTTCTGCAGAGGATCTTCCAGACCCAGGGATTGAACCCAGGTCTCCTGCATTGCAGGCAGATTGTTTACCATCTGAGCCACGAGAGAAGCCCATTATGAATAAAGCTACTATAAGTATCCATGTACAGGTTTCTATGTGGAGATCTTAATATTTACATGTGTTACTCTTGTTAATTTCAGATTCCTCAATGTAGTAGAGTTATTGCAAGAGTAATTTGGAAATTGGGAGTGTGGGAATACTGTGTGAGAGAGGTGGCATCTAAGTAGAACCATGAGGGATGGATTGGTTTGGACACAGGCTATAGCAGGTCCATTCTGTTGTGATGGTAACAACATGTGTTTCCCTTTCTGTCTGGAGTACATGGTAAGTACAGGGGCATTGTGGAGGATTTACTTTTGGTGCCTCTAATCTTGAGCTAAAGAAGGTGGATTTCCTTAGTGAGGCTGTGGGAGCCATGGCCGATTTTTGAGGTGGGGACTGATGAGTAGCATTGCTCTCTTCCTTAAGCAGCTAGTTTAAGTCGTCGTTTGACCTTGCTTAGGTCAAGATGGTTGACTTAAAAGTAGTAAAATGGCACTTATTAACCAGTACTTTTCATCATAATTGTTCACCAGTTTAGACCGACCTTCCTTGTTGTTGGTACAGGTTAGCGAGATCTTACTAAAATGGGCAAGAGAGGCCTTCCAGTGCAGTATCTTCTGTTCTAATGATGAAGATCATTTTCACATAAGAGTAAAATTCCACAGAACATAAAGCCATACATTTTGACATTTGGGGTCACAGGTTGTAATCATATTAAACTAGAGGTTGTATACCACAAAAATTTTTTTGTACAAGCTCCCTTTGCTGTACCTTATTTCTTTTGCTTGGACAAACAACCTTAAATTTAAGTTAGTCAAAGAACTGCTAGATAGGGAAGCATATTAAGTGGGCAGGATGCTGTGCTTCTTGAAATGGAGAGATTTTGAGAATAGAGGAGTAAACTATCAAAGCAAAAGGATTGCAGCATCAGCCTCATTTGGGAATGTGTTAGAAATGCAGTTTCTCAGAATTGCCACCCCAGAAACTCAGTAGGTGGGGCCCAGAAGTCTTTATAAATGAGAAATATGGTACAAAGGCATTGGGGGTTTAGAGAGTGGAAAATGAAGGCTTTTGCCACAAAAGAGAGGGGGATAGGTTGTCCTAATAGTTACCGTTTATTGACCACTCACTTTGCAATGTGTATTTTACAAACATAGCTCATGTAATCTCAACCCTAGCAAGTGTAATATTACAATGTCTTGTTTTATAGATGAGAAAGAAAAAAGAAGAATAGTTTAAAGAGTAGCCTAATAAAGCTTCATTGCAGACCTCTCTTACTGTCAACTGTGACGTCTGTGAACCTCACCAGGCCATCAGGGTGTATAGATTATCTCCCAGAAGGCAGTGGGGCTCAAACCACATCCCCGTCCTCACCCACCTCCCCTCCTTTTTGCTCACTAATTTAGGCGGGTTTTCCCTCTTCCTGAGTCCAGGGGGAGGCTCTGTAGAATAGTGAAGAGAGCAGAGCGTGAGTGATGGGAACTTGGGATTTCCATCTCTCCGAATTCTGTGAACAAATCTTTTGCCTCTAGGCCTGTTCTTTCACATCTTGATGCGTCACTTTCATTATCTGTAAAGTGAACCGGATGGGTCTCTATCTTCTGGATCTAACAGTTACAGGCAGATCAGATGGTCAATCTAGATGGCCTATTGAAGTTCCACTCTGGTTCAGTGTTGAGAGGAGGTTGGGTTAGAGATACTAGAGTCTTGCTTATGTGTAAAATGGAGACAGTGATGCTTGGTAGTGGTGTGGTATTAAAATGAAATCTTGGGTATGAAGAACCTGGCAGAGCGCTTGACATATATGAAAGGTACTTACAAAACAATAGTTCTTCAACACAAGAGCAAAATGACCTCATTCCAGATTCTAGTATTTTCTCTCCATGAATTTAAACAGATCAATACTTTCCTGAGAGGTGGGTAAGAGATAATAGATTTGATGCATTAAAATATTAAGTAAAATTTCCTATTAAAATTTTAAAACAGAGATTAAGAGTGGGGCAGTGTGACCTAAATAAAGCAAATAGGTCATTATATTTGGGGGGAAAAAAAATGTGATCCCCTGATTGTAGGTAGTTTTTCTAATAGAAGCAGTTTGAAAATATATTACTATGGCATAAATAAAATATGATAAAAGATACTTAAGGTAATATTCTGCTAAGTAGTATATAGATATGGAACACTTAATACTTTAAAACCATGGTTGGCAAAAGAAACTTCCTAATGGATGAGCTATTTATTTTATGAACTTGGGGCCAGCTTGTGCATGGAATTCAAGTTACTTATTTCCTAATTTCTCTGACAATCTTTCCTTTTATAGAGAGAAAATGCGTTTTACTTTTCATTGGAAATTTTCTTACTTTTTTTTTTTTTCTGAATACCTTCTGCAAATTCCGTCATTGTCTAGAATTAAGACATTTTTATTCCAATACACATTGTTTTGGGGCCTGCCCACTTCCCCCTCTCCCACCATCACCACTGCAGCTTGATGGACACTGGCAGGCATACATTTGGTGTTGGCTGATCAGTCTTGTTTTCAGCAGATATGATCACAACTTGAATTTACAAGATAAATAAACCAAAGGGTGGTTATTTTCATTGCTGCTGATTTTTTTCCCCCTTCAAAAATGGTTTTCCATAGGGGTTTTTAAAATAGCATTAACTTTGTTCAATTTGAGATTTTATGTATAAAAATTCCGTTTACACATTTAACAGAATGTTATGTTGGAATAGCAGAGTGATTAATAGTTAAGTTCTGGAATGTTAACTCTGAGCAAGATTCAGATCCTGGCTTTCTCACTTTCTGGCTGTGTGATCATGGGCAAAGTGACTTAGGGTCTCTAGCCTCAGTTTCCTCACTGGTAAATCAGGAGTCATAGTGTCTCTTTGACAACACTTTGTAGTGTTTAGGACAACACAAATGAAATGTGCTCTGTAAAGACAATGCATACATTATGTTAGAAAAATCTCAGCTGTTTAACAGCACACCAGTGGCTGTGTTCCTTTTAAGAGTCATTTTGTCAGATTTTTTGTTTTTCTTCCCTCCCTTCCCTTCTTCGGATAGGTTTGTAAACTTGAAAAAAAAAAACCAGCCCAGAAAAGAGCTCACGTTCCTGCTTGGTTACATTTCTTTTGCTCTGTGGCTTGGCATGATTGATTGTCAAGAGGACTGAAGAAAATCAAACCGTGAATTACCCTGCCCTGGGTAACAACAATGGTTCGGATGGCAGCCTTCTAATTTTTGCTTTGACTTTTCTCTTCTCCAGGCAACAGAAAATAGAGGGGGAGGCAGGAGTATGCCTTTTAATTACTGAGTTCTAAATTCTTGGAATGGGCATCGTCTGTTTTCTCAGGATCAGACTAGAAGGCGTCATTTTACTACAGAAGAGCCAAGAGCCAAGACTTGTCCTGAATGGATGTGGGTTCGGCAAAGCGTCTTTAGCTTAAGGAATGAAAGCTTTGGATCGTATTCAGCATCTGTGCTTCACCAGGCCGCTCTTTATCCTTTTAGTGAGTCCCATTTGTCTGTCCTCTGTCAAGGGCTCGTGTACACCATGCTGATTTAGTGCTAACTGGGGAGATTAGAAATGCCTTGCCTGGCGCTGTCAGCTAAACCTGAATCAGTGTCTGTGTACTCTGACCCATCTACTCAGAGAGGTTTACCCTTTGCTCTACTGCTCACTCTAATAGGCAGAAAAGCTCAGCTCACCCCAGCTTTTATACAGAGGTCAGCTCCAGAAATAGCTCCTTTAACACAGTGAGAGAAGCAACACAAATCCAGCAAGCAGATAGTACACAATGGCTACTTTTAGACCATGGAACAAAAGACAGTGGTTTATCTTTTCTACACACCACTACCGATACTGTTGTCCATTTGCTATAGAGTTGATCGTTCCTGGGGGCCAAGGCCTTGGTGTTCTTTATTCACATGCCTTCCAAGTGGAGACTGGTGCATTGGTTATTGTTTTTTACCCAGAAATGTGATTCAGAGTAATTTAGTCATATAGACCTAAGGATAAATATGGTATTTGATGGACCTGAATAGACACACTACCAAAACGTCTGCTGAAAATCTTTAAAGGGTCCTTCACATGGGAGAATGTCCTCTTTTGAAATTTTGCCATAGAGATTGGAATTCTAACGTTTGGCTCACTTAGACGTCCTGAGCCATGTAAGCTTTCATTAGTAGTATGGTGAGTTGCTCCATTCTCTTGTCTTACGTTCCTGTCTCCCCAGGTCGAAGGTACTATTTGGTCTGTGCTGTGTTCAGTCATGTCCGACTGTTTTCAAACCCATTGACTGTAACTCGCCAGGCTCTTCTGTCCATGGAATTTCCCAGGCAAGAATACTGGAGTGGGTTGCCATTCCCTTCTGCAGGGGATCCTCCCATTCAAGGATTGAACCCATGTCTCTTGTGTCTCCTGCATTGGAAGGGGGATTCTTCACCATTGTGCCACCTGGGAAGCAAAGATTATTTTGTCAGTGGGTTACATTTCTTTCTCCTCTAAGATTTCAGGCTTGTTCTATTCATATTTATAGCCCAGAGTAAGTGTGTGCTGAGTCACTCAGTTGTGTCTGACTCTTTGTGACCCCATGGGCTATAGCCCATCAGATTCCTCTGTCCATGGGGATTCTCCAGGCAATTCTACTGGAGTGGGTTGCCATGTCCTCCTCCAGGGGCTGTTCCCAACACAGGGATCAAACCCAGGTCTCCTGTGTTGCAGTCAGATTCTTTACCAACTGAGCCACCAGGGAACCACTTATTAATCATTGAGTAACTGGATGAGTGAATAAGCAAATGATTGAACAAATGAATGATTGACAAAGTGAATAGAGATTCAAAGTGTGTGTCTGGCCATTTCTTTACATTTGCATGTAAAGAACACATAAGATGGACGGCTCATGAGCAAATCGGCCACTTCTGGAAGCTTACCATGTCCCACACCTTTATCAGCCATTCCTATCAACCCCAAGCCCAGACACATTTTGGTGATGGTATTACATTTCAATTTTAATTTTTTTGCCTCCCTGCCCCTATAATAAAAAGGAAGTTAAACTGCCAAACCAGTGTATTACATTAACATGAAGAGAAGGACTAATTTAACCTCTTGTCTACCAAAACCCAAGGGGAAAAAATGTCTTGGCCGAAAACTTTGTTGTTCAGATTCTTTTCTGAATTATATTTTAACTAAGAAGGATTAAATTTTTTAAGCTCAGAAGAATATTTCAGTGATGTTGCTGACAGATCTATGCATTCTACAGAAATAGTTGGTGCTGTAATAATAAGAAATTAGTCAGTATAGGTAATTTTGCCATAATTTGAAAGCGTTTTTGTAAAATCATGGTTCAGAATCACATGTAGAATGTCTTAAAGATTTTCACTTCAGAAGCACATACCCAGACAATTAGTTACTTTTGACTAGTTTCTCAATATTGATTGATCACAAATTACAAAATTTTCACTTAGTTATGTTTTAAAGCGGTAACTTTAAAGCACATGCTGTTTTATTTTGGGCATAAATAGCCCTTTCTTCCTATCCAGCAAAAAGAGTCTTGATTTTCAGTTTTTCTCCTGGGAAAACAGGTTTGAGGTTTTCTTTGATGAAGGAAACAAAAACCGGAAGTCTTTGATCTGTGTGTAACAGTCACCTTTACTACCTATTTCTGAAGTTTCATTTAAAAACCTTACTTTCCAGATCTTAACCCAGGGAATAATTTTAAGAATCTTTAAGTCCATTATTTATTCTTAAACTTAATGAAAATCACTTTTTATTTCCCTGAGAGCTATTTACAAAACCGTAGAGCACTCTAGGGCACGGCAGTATCCATGTCAATGCAAAATCAGGAGGCTTCTTACTTTACATGATGGCATCAGATTTGACATACATCTTTACCGTTTAAGCTTTTAATGATAGTCATTATTTCTTCAAGAAAAACTTCTTACTAGGGAAAAAGAGATTGAAAGTGTAGTTTGATTAACTTAAGATGCGTTCCTACCTGCTTCTTTTTAAACAAAAGGGAATTGTCATCAAAACAGTAATTGTACGAAGCTTGTGGCATTTATCTTCACTCAGTCAAGTTAGTTAGTTAGCTCAGTTTTGTTGTTGTTGTTCAGTCACAGAGTCGTGTCCTACTCTTTGTGGCCCCATGGACTGCAGCATGCCAAGCTTCCCTGTCCTCACCAACTCGCGGAGTTTGCTCAAACTCATGTCCATTGACTTGGTGATGCCATCCAACCATCTCATTCTCTGGCATCCCCTTCTCCTCTATCCTTAGTCTCTTTCAGCTTCAGTCTTTTCTAATGAGTACACTATTCACATCAGGTGGCAAAAGTATTGGAGCTTCAGCATCAGACCTTCCAATGAATATTCAGGACTGATTTCCTTTAGGATTGACTGGTTGGATCTCCTTACAGTCCAGGGGACTCTCAAGAGTCTTCTCCAACACCACAGTTCTAAAGCATCAATTCTTTGGTACTCAGCCTCCTTTATGGTCCAAGTCTCACATCTGTACATAACTCCTGGAAAAACCATAACTTTTACTATGGACCTTTGTTGGCAGCTTGATGTCTATGCTTTCTAATATGCTGTCTGGGTTTGTCATAGTTTTCTTCCAAGGAGCAAGTTTGTAGTAGTTCAGTTTACTGTCAGTCAATAAAGTTTGGTTTGTAATGAAGATGAGAATCAAGTATCTAAGAATGTATACATACTATTGAAAGAAAAACAATTAACAGTAACAAAGAGGTATCATTTTTCCACTTAATGAAATTAACAAAATGTGTAGCAATAAGACTAGTCAGTGCTGGGCAAAATACAATGGGACAGTCACTTTTACACAAGCCTTTGTATGTTTCAGGATTCTTCAGAATGTTAATACCTTTTAATCTGTTAATTCTTTGGGATGTTATCCTGAAATAGCAAGTCAGATGTGAAGAAAAACTTCTCGCAATCTAAATACCCCGTATGATGCTATTCAATGCATAGTTAATGTTATTTTTTTATTTTAGAATTTTATGCAGAGGTTAAATGATGGTTTCAAAGAATACTTAGTACAAGGTAAACATTTACAGTATGTTAATTTTATTAAAAATTTATTAAGAAATACATGCACACGCAAATACAATATTATTTGCATTGTGTGTAGAAAAAGAGAGAGTAAGAACAAGAGCAAAAAACAAGAAGAAAATGTACCCCAATGTGTATAGTGATTATCTTCAGATTGACAGAACATAAGTAAATTTATTTTCTACAAAGTGTATGTGTTACTTTTTATAATCATACATGATTTTGTTTCCGGGGGTGCTGCATTAGCTGCTCTGTATTCCTTCTAACATATTCCAGCCATAGTGACAACAACTTCTCTGGATACTGTTCTGTGTCTTTAGAAGGAGTGAACAATATTTGTTTAATAATGAATGTGGCCTAACCAGAGAAGGGCAGTCATACCAACCAGGTGATTAACATAATCACTTCAGCTTTCTATCAGTTCTTTGGCTGACATGCCCTTTACCAAAACAGGAGATCTTAACAAACTGCAGAGAAATGCTCAAACATGTCAGAATGAAATCCAAGTGATTGCTCGTTTTGCCCTGGGCCTCTGCACTTTTGTGCAAGTATGGTTCCTCAGTCTGAGGCCTTTCAATAAGTACTGGTAATCCAGAAGGATTGAGGTAGTCATCCTGGACTAGCGATTTCTTTTTACCGCTAAGACATTTTCACAGTCGCCTGCATCTTAATGCTTGCATGTGTTTTTCTAAAGCATTAGGGAACCAGGCGAAGTCCCTTTGCCCTTTGAAGTATGTGGCCAGCTGATCCCAAGAACTGCCAAGGCCCCTAACTGATTAGGAAGCCACTGGCAAGCATCCTGACTTCAGTGGAGGTTGGGGAGGTGGAAGTTCACCTCAGTAAAGGGGTTTAGGGAGTCAAACACAGAGCACAACTCTCTGACTCTATTTGGATGGGGCTGAGCCTCTGCCCTTTATGGTGTATGTGAGCCAGAGAATCCATACTTTAGAATTACTGTCTCTGAGAGTTACTGAGTCCCAGGTGTTCCAGGTTAAGGTTCCAGAAACTCTCCAGATGCGTTCATGCACTCCTTTATTGTCACTTGGTCTCTAGGACCACAATTCTACCATTAATGTCTGGCTGTGCAATGTAGGCTCAGTTAGGTCAGATTCTTCCCTTGTTACTAATCCTGATTGTCCAGGCTTAAATTGTTGGGCTTCCCAGGTACCTCAGTAAGTAAAGAATCCTCCTGCAATCCTGCAGTGAAGGAGACCTGGAGTTGGGAAGATTTCCCTGGAGGAGGGCATGGCAGTGCACTCCAGTATTCTTGCCTGGAGAATCCCATGGACAGAGGAGCCTGGTAGGCTACAGTCAATAGGGTTACAAAGAGTCATACATGACTGAAGCAATTGAGGATGCATGCATGCAAATTATGTCTGTCCAGTAATCCTGTCCTACGTTAGGCTAGGCGTATTCCTTTCAGGCTATTGTTGTTGTTTTTTTTTTTTTTTTTTGAGATCTATTGAGTGACATTGCTTATTATAGATTACTTACTTCCTATGTGATAAATTCATTATTGTTATCAGTGGGGTACAATAACCTTGACTCAAAATCACTACTTTCTCTGTTTGAGAGTCTTCTGTTAACTTCTATCAATGGCCATCTTTTTTAAACTTAAAAGACTTATTACTTATTTTTGTCTTTTTTCCAAATTATATGAGTGTCAGGATATAAAATATTAAGTATGCTTGTTCAGTAGCAGCTTCTCAAGCATCACTGGGGACCATCCTGTTGTAATAGGAAAGCATTTGGCACAACTTTTGGAATGTAGATCGTTTTTGTAATTGTTATAGGGAGAAAACTGCAGAAGAAAGAATAATTCAAATACAATTAGAAATTAAATGACAGCAGGTCATTGTAACCAAGAATATAAATTATAAACCTCTCCACTTTCTGTTCCTTTACCCTATGTAGGATAAATACCTACCCCTAACTTTTTATTTCTCTAAAGGGGCACCTGATCCTGGAAACTTTGGGTTTTGGCAGCAATTTTAGTTAGATTTTATGTTCCCTGATGTTCTGTGCTTTCCTGTAGCTATGTTTACCTGAGGGAAAAAGGATGGGCATGAGAAACGTGTTGGGTACCTGTACAGTCAGCCTGGTGGCACTCCTGGTGTTGCTGGATAAGTGCCAAGGATACATACATGTATTTACATGTGAACAGAAAGTATTTAAATGGGACAGGAATTCACCAGATACATTAAAAAATGCCTTAACAGTTGAGAATGTGAAGTAAAAAATGTTTTTTAAATAGTATGGATTGTTTA
The DNA here is from genome assembly GCF_029378745.1 of Bos indicus. Taxonomy (NCBI): domain Eukaryota; kingdom Metazoa; phylum Chordata; class Mammalia; order Artiodactyla; family Bovidae; genus Bos; species Bos indicus. The sequence continues at coordinate 31,578,383 of NC_091784.1, read as the reverse complement.
GAGTACAGTAGTCCTCTGAGGCAGATAGAAAGGACTCTTTAAGACCTTTCATGGTCTCTTCTGGACATAATGCTGTTGGTTAGTCACTAAGCCCTATCCAACTCTTTTGTGACCCCCGCCTCACAGACTACAGCCCACCAGGCTCTTCTGGCCATGGGATTTCCCAGGCAAGAATCCTGGAGTGGGTTGCCATTTCTTGCTCTAGGGGATCTTCCTGATCCAGGAATCAAACCCTCGTTTCCTGCTTTGGCAGGCAGATTCTTTACCACTGAGCCACCAGGGATGCTCTTCTGACATAATAGTCTGTGATAAATTAGCTGTTTTGGTTAAATTGTCAGTTGACTTCAGCTTTCTGTCATTTGGTCTGAAACTACTCCCTAAGAAATCGGAAGTCCATTTGGGAATCCTGACTAGAAGCACTCCCTGGGTCTTTATACAGATGAGTACATCACCGTCTCTCCAGTTTGTCTGTGGCTGGAGGCAGGGAGCCTGCTATGCAGCCTTGCCAACGAGGAGAAAGGAAGTACTAGTACCTGATCTGTGATCCCAGAAGACAGCATGTCCTCATGTCTTCCCCCAAACTCACCTTTGGGGGCTCTTTCTCATTCCTGGAACAATGATAGTTATTGACTGCATACAATGCTGAGTGTTCCTTACGGTACAAGGAACCCCTGCCTCTTTCCCCTGCCACCCACTCCCCCGTGCCATGCCCCGCCCCGCAGAGGTGTTACAGAGCAAGTGCCTATCATCGACACAGTAGTGGGGAAAAAATGGGTTCTCATTTCAGCAGGTGACTTGGTGGTGGTTGGCTGTCAGCATCCTTTTTTTCATATTGGCTTGTTGCTACAGGGTCTGATGCTGGCAGATTACAACTCTGTAGCTAGTCATTTTCGATTTATTTGAACCTATTTCTCCAGTCTACTGAGCTTTCACTGGCTAGCATCAATTCAGACACATTGCAATTCTTCAGAATCTCTATCCCCATCAGATGGTTCGATCTATGAGAAATTTAGCTAGAGGCATTTAGACAAAAAAGAAATATTGTGGCTGGGGAAGCATTTAAGTTAGAGGAGGCAGCCAGGGCTGTTTTATTACTTAGGCCTGTGTCACCTGTGATGACCCATGAGAGTGGAGAATATTGATCGCTTGTCACTCAAGGCATTCAGCAGATTGCATTGACAAAGCTTGGCAGGTCTCTAATAGCAGGGTTACTGGCCTTGGCTGCGACCCAAGGGAAAACTCTGCAGGCCCTATTACTTGGCGGCCTTTAACTCTTATAAAATTGGGAGAGAACACTGACAAAAGTGAGGACATGATTTTACGGTTACAAATCGGTTTTCTTGCTTGCTTTCTTCTCCCCCTTTTAAATTTCACTTTTTTCCCCCTTCTTTTCTATTTTATCTTTTCTCCCTGGTCCCTGCCAGCCCCTCCTTTCTTGTTATAGGCGATCATGGTAGTATTGTTTTTTAGAATAAAAATCAGTGTGGACTGATTGCTGAGCAGACCTAGCATAAGGCCTGAGTTGCTCTGTCCTTTTAGGGCAGCTTGGGCCTAACCACGTTGTTTCAGGTGATGGAATATGCCTATGAATATGGGCATGTACAGCTATTGTCTTAAGACCTGCCACTGTATGACAAAGGTGATTTTCACCTTCTTTGTTCCCTGGTAGCCAGATTTGGGTCAGGCCTTCATCCTCCATATTGTTCTTTTTTCATTTCAAGCATAATATTTGGTTGCAGAGAGGGTTCTGCTCTTTGCTGAGTTTCTTCTCTAAATACCTATATCAGATGTCTAGAATTAACTACATAGCTCTTTGTTTTCTAGGTTCTCAATAAGGACACACAAGCCTTAAATATTGATGATTTTATTGACTTTGCCATTTATATGCATTTATATCCAGCTTTGTGCCATGAATGACTTATGTATTATTGGGAGGGTTACCTAATCTCTCTGAGGTTCAGTTTCTTTATCCGTCGGTGAAAGATAGTTTTACTTTTCAACAAGAAGTGAAGTATTACAATATGTGAATTATATCTTAGTAAAAAAATAAAATAGCTTGTAAAAAGTTTCTAGCATAGAAGCTTTCTCCTTCCTTCTTTATAGGCCCAAGAAGGCAGACTGAGAACCAACATGACATTTGGTAGTATTTGGGGGAATAGGTAGTATTATTGGAGACAGAAATATAAAAGTATTGCAAGAGACTGTGGGCCTATTAATATTCTATAGCACATTGAGCCACTTTGAATTAAAATACTTATCTGTGAAAGGTTTTATAATTCATATGACCTGAAATAATTTACACCTAATTAGATTTTGTCAACTGAATAATTCTGTCTCATGTTGCTTCCACAGAATAATTTAAGCAACTGCCTTTTATTCTCAAAATAGCTGTAAATGTCAAATTAATTTTGTTGACATGATCAACATGTAGAAGAGCTACTTGGCAGAATTGTTTGTCAACTGAATATATTATGGGTCCCTACAAAATATGTAAAATGATTATAGTTTAGCTGGCTTTTGCAGTTTCTTGCTTTCCTGGAAAAAAGTCACTGGCAATGGTTATAAAAACTATTATAACATTTCTGCCCATCTGGTTAGAAAGTCTGATATCTGGAGGTTTTCTTTTTTCATTATACATACAGTGTCTTTCCCTTTAGGAGTTACATTTTTATCTGGGTGAGACTGAATCCCAAATAATTGCTTTAGTATTTATTATATTCTTCACTAATGTCATGGAGCTCTTATTTGACACTCACCGTGTGTGTGTGTGTGTGTGTGTGTGTGTGTGGTATGGGATTCCCTGGTGGCTCAGATGGTAAAGAATCCACCTGCAATAGAGGAGACTCAGGTTCTATCCCTAGGTTGGGAAGATCCCCTGGAGAAGGGAATGGCTACCCAATCATGTTTTCTTGCCTGAAGAATTCCATGGACAGAGGAGTCTGGTGGGCTACAGTCCAAGGGATTGCAAAGAGTCGGACATGACTGAGTGACAGACACTTTCACTTTCACTTTCATATAGTATATGTGTGCTTTGTTGTATTTATATATATGTATGTGTATATATATGTATTACTGCTCAGTCTTACCCTCCCTCTGTTTTTTTGTACCATTTCTTTCACTTGGAGAATCCTTTTGTCCTCCTCTTTGATAACCCTGTGCAGGATTAATGTCATATCAGTTTATTTCTCTCTTACTCTAGTCATTTACTCCAAAATCCCTTCTCCAGTCCATCATCCCCTGCCCAGTCCAATCTTTCAGCTGCTAATACCAGAGTCCTGTCATCTACTGGCTTAACTTAATCCAGCACTTCTCAGCTCTTATCTCATCATGGCACATGTTGAAAATGATACTATTTGTACAGCACATTGAGGTCAGAAGATACGACTTCTTGCTGCTGGAGGCAGCTGGCCCAGAGACCATAATTAGCTGTTAATTTGAGGCGATAAATATATGAGCATGAACAGTCATGGAAATTCTGGTTTAACCAATCCCCAAGTTAAGGCTAACCCTGGCAGATATGAGAAATTCACTCTTTTGGTGATCCCTAAAATTAACCTTTGTTGAGCTCAGCATACTGTGTGATGTAAAATACATCTCTGACCTTTCCTCTAGATTATTCCCACTTGCATCTCGTCATTGGGAAGTTTAGATTCTTTGAATGCCTTGGTATGTTTGTACTTAACTTTGCCAGCCTTTCTCCTAAAGGGAATGAACTTGTGTTTTACCTGAAGCTTCTCCTGAGTAATTTCTGGCTTCATCCAGAATAATTCCCTTCCTCTTGGACATCAGAGTATCGACACAGCTCAGAGACAACTGTTTCCTGTACTTATGTCCCCTGCAAAAATATTGGACCCTTAAAAGAACAAACCAGTATCCTTTTGAGTTCAGTGCATTAGAGATTTAGATTTTGCATTTTAATCTCCTTGGGAGGAGATATCCCACTGCAGAGTTGGCCTCTCTAGCCCTAATTTCCTTTTGGCTTTTTCTGATTTCTCCACTGACTTTCTGTCAGTGCCCCAGCATGCCTTGTAGCTAAAGTTGTTCAATATTTGGAATATGCTGTGAATATTCAAACTATATATATTATATGAAAAAATGAACTATAGGTATAATTATGCCAATAATTGCCATAGAATCCATTGCCAAAGATAGTGTCTATTGAAGTCTCCTTAATATACAAATAAAGAAAATACCTGAATTTTTCTTTTCATAAGGAAGAAGAAAGTGAATTTTAGAAACCATTGATTAACAAGTTTAAAATTGACCCAGAAGAAGACAGTAGAAGGTATTACTAATGAATGCTTTCTGAGGAATTAAAGAAAAGTGATACCTAAAATTAACTGGTGTTGTCATCACTGGGAACTAGTGTGGGTTCACTTAAAATGTTACGCCAGACTCTATTGTTTTCTTTAGATCCGAGGTTGGCAAATTTTTTTTCTGTGAAGAGATAGAAAGTAAGTATTTTAGGGCTTTGGGACAATACAGTCTCAGAACTGCTCAGCTCTGCCACCACAGCACAAAGTAGCCACAGACAATATGTAAATGGATGGACATGCCTGTATTCCAGTAGTGGGCTGATTTGGCCTGTGGGCCATAATTTGCTGACTCCTGCTTTAGAAGAATGTCTTAGATGATGTATACTTGATGTCTGCAAGTAATTTTACAAAGTCTTTCACAAAATCTTTGTAGAGAACTTGTTAAGGTCAGAAGTTAATAATTATATAGTTAGGAAAATTGTAGCAGGTTGAATATTTGGACGTGGAAGTTGTGTGTTTGCCTGCTATGAGGCCATGCATTTGATTCAGTTTTGTCAACATTTTTATTCACAACTTGACTGAGGTCAGGGTTGGCTTGTGGATCAAACAAGTGGGTAACCCGTTGTACTGGTTGTACTGGTTGACAGGAGCAAGATTGTGAAAGGTCTTAGGCTGAAAAATTAGTTCAAATCTAGCAGACTGACATATTGAAAAGACATAACCCTATATCTAGAGCCAAAATACATCTTGACAATACGAATACAGATTGTGAAAACATAGTCTGATGGCAGTCTGTTTGAACAAAGCTAGGAGAACGTTCAATTCAGGGTGCATGTAGGGATGATTATCCAGATGGCTGAAGGGCCTCAGGTTCGGTCCTAATAGAAGTGGTTGCAAGAACTATAGATATTTAGCCTGAAGTGATATATAATGACTTTCCTCAATTATTTAAAGAACTGTCATGTAGAAGAGAGATTGGACTTATTCTGGAAGTTCCCAGTGGATACAAGTAAGAGCAGTGGGTAGAAGATATAGGCAGATCCAAGAGTATGTATGGAAGCACTTTCTAACAATTTGAGCTGTCCTGAGAGAAGGATGGATGAACTTGTTTGGAGGGCTTAGGGTACTGGGAATAATAAAGACACCCGTTGCTGACCTTGTAGGGATATTAACTTTGACTTAGAGTTGAATGAGATTTTTTTTTATGGGCACTGCCAATTCTGAGAGTTCATAAGGAAAACCCAGGGAAAATGTTCTGTGTCCTGTGGCCCAGCAGTTGGCAGAGCCCAAGCCCAGATGTTTTGAGCTCCTGCTGAGTTTACAGGGTTCAAGTGCTGAACATATATGTTCCACATATGTATCTGCACCTGTCATCTTCATGTGATTGATCAGAGTCTCCATCATATTTGTTTTTTTATCTCACAAAACCTTACAGATACCCTGTACCTAGTAGGAATGAAATAAGTGTTTGTTAAGCTCAAGTGACTGAGACACATTCACATATCCTGGTTTATAAGGGAGGCCTATGGAAGATGATCAGAAATCACACCTACAGATTGGTAATAGATTGGTGATATTGATTGAACAGCTCTGTGCCTTCGTTTCGCTCTGTAACACCCACACACAAATGACAACACTTGCCCAGGAATGGAAGCCATAAGGCTGCACAGTCTGACCAGAATTGTTTTACGTCATATGAATGACTTTGCATTGCCCGCCTCCTGCCTTACTGCTTCCTGTGCAGGCCTCCCTTCTAAATTATACTGTACCTTAGGATGCCTGGAATACAGTTTCTGTTCTTCTAAATAGTGTATGCCTGAAGTAGTCATCTGCTATCATTATACTTCTGAAAGATTTATTGCTGAGACCGACAGTGGGTCTTCCAAGGGGTTACTCTTTGATGTTTTTTACTTGGACAAGTGGTCGGGGATCATGGCCCATTTATCACTGCCTTTCCCATCCCTGTACTCAGGGTCAGGCATATGGTGGGTGATCAGTGAACGTTCACCGGTTTGCTTTGGTTAGAACTCTGGTTAGTCTTTACTCTTGTTTCAGCATAACGGAGTAAAATTCTTCACGGCAGTATTTTCTTCATCTTCTGTGCCCACTGTGCTCTCCTTACCAAGTGTCTTCATCTTCAGTGCCATTTTGTGGCTGTTTGGACACTAACTTCTAAAAGGGTGAAACGTGGGCAAAGACACAGTGGTTGAATCTCTTCTGCTAATCAATTTAGCCCAGCTACTCCTAGGAGGAAATGGGAGAAAAGCCAGAGGGGATGGGGACAGAGAAGAAAAAAAGAAGTGAGAGAGGAGAGGAAAGAAGCTTTCTATATCATCCTGACACGACTTTATTATTGCTCTACAATTGTGTGCCCTCCTTCTCTAAACTTTGCTGTTCCCATATTTTCATTGCATTTTGTGGGTAGGAGCCAAGAGAGCCTTGGGACATACCCAGATTAGAAAATAAAATAACTTAACATCAGGACTATTTCTTTTGTTGTTTTCTTTTTTCCCTCAACTCATTTGGTCAAAAGCATGGAATAGTAGTGCCGGGGTTAGCTTTGCCTGGGGAAATGTTCTGTTTGCCTAAGATTCTACAGATTTATAGCTATCAAGGAGGACAGGCTGATTGTGAATGAACTTGTGGAGTTGTTAGCCTTATGCACCCCTTACCAACCAGGAGGGAGAACTCAAGTACCATTTACCCAATGGTAGGGAGGCAAGAGGCTTGCTTTTGTAAAAGAAGGATCATACAACTCACAAGAACCCATTACTAAACTTTTGGGAAGTTTGCGAGCTGTTTGTAGACATAGCCTTTAAAGAAATTATTATAACAACTTAGTTTTTGCTTTTAATGCGATTTACTTAATTATAATAAATACTCAAAACACATCACTTCCTAATAATTTGCCTATTGTCTGTGTTCTTGAGGTTACTGTGTGGTTATTGTTGCAGCAAGCGGGCTGATGATGTACTCTTGAGCTTCTCTTCCCAACTGTGCACTTAGTAACACCACTTCTATAGCTTGGTATCAGCTATGATTGGAGTGTTTACACCACAAAAATTGGGTGAACAGTACAAATACAGATTCTGTCACTTGTTCTGTTGATTATCTAGAGCTTTTGAAAAGTGAAGCAGAAAATGTTATTAATACAGATTAAATTGAAAAGGGTGTCGTATCTGTATTCATTTCTTTATGGATAACATACAAAGTTGAGGAAATATTCTTTTTGTATTCTAAAAGTATTGCCAAATTTGACTAAGACATTATCTGATTGACAAATGAAGTTCTGACATGTCTTTATTGTTCTCCTTTCACTTCACTAGTTTGAAAATAGCAGTTGAGTTTCACATGTGACTTATACTGTTCTTTAAATGCAATCATGGATTGACTATAGATAAAGGAGTTCCATACATTACAACAGTAGCAACCTGTGAAATCAATTGGCTATTTGGTTGGACATTACAATAAAGAGTATTATATGCGTTGTAATTATATATAAATTGTTTGGTACACACCTTTTGCGTCAGTAAAATTTATAATAAATATATGTAAATGTATTCATGCATGCATCTTTTCCCAGGTTGCTGGTTGTTAAACATTTCGAACACACCACTGTTTAATATCCAAGTGGGCAGTGCCTGGCTAGCTTAGTTGGTAGAGCATGAGACTCTTAACATAGAGAGTCAAGGTCAGTGATGACCTTGTATAAATGGTGAGATGTTTGCTTGCAGTATGGCAAGAGGATCAAATGCAGCATAGGAAATCTTCTTGATTACAGAATATGAAGTTGGGATTTTGAATGCCAGCTACTATAGAGCACTTGAAAGAGAAAGTGTTTATTGGTTCTTGATGCTTGTGTACCATGTTGAAAATAACATTAGAGGGTGTTGAGGAGAGGTGTTAAATATCATTAGAACTTCAGCAAGGTTTTGGAATCCAATGAACTGAAAGATAGTTGAGTGAGGAGGAGCTTTGGACACAAAGCAGACAGTTTAGTTATCCAAAGCATTTATGTCAAGTAGCAAATGCTTGAGGATTTATCTATTTGCAGTTTTCTCTTGGAGCCTAATCCATGGGGAATAGGGAGTGGGGGTGGGATGGGGGCTAGCCTTTATTTTGCATTGCTCTGAGAAGCAGTGCAATAATAGAATAAACTTGGTGTTCTGGAAATATTATTATAAATGAAAAATCTTGAAATATGAAGAAAGGATTTTTTTAAGTGGGATTAGAAATTCAAAACAAAATGGTCTTCTGTCTCTTTCTACTTAACCAACTAAGACAGCTCAAGTAGAAATATATTTTGCTGAGAGATTTTTGGTTAAAGAGAAGAGTTATTTCCATTCATCTGTTAAGACTTGGTGTTCAGGAATGTTTTGTTTAATGTACTTTAACTAAAAACAAAATGTGCTTGCTAAAGTTTGTGACTAGAATTGTGAGGTGATCTAATAACTTTGAAAGTCACTTTTAGTAAATAGAAATTTGAATTTTGCTAATGGAATGGTAAATGTGAAGAAACAAAATCCCAGTTAATGCCAGTTAATGTTAACTTAAGAAAGGAAAAAAAAATGGTGAGTTTATCTTTAAAGTGTGTGTGTTTAATGTTATTTTAAAATGTTAGTATGTCTGGTATTATGTTGTGCGTGTGCTTTGTGTATGTGTGTGAAACGGGGAGGTATTATTAACATTATTGTTCTCTACCTCCAAGATCCATCCCCAAAATAATATTAATAATCCTAAGAATGTAACTGTGGAAATAAAATGACTTTTCAGTCCTGTGTTGACTACGTGCCTACAATGTTGATTTGCTAATACCTGGAACTTCCAAATTAAATTTTATGGTATGTGGCTGATTTATTGTAATCTCTCCTACAAGGAAACTCATCTTTAAAACTTTAAAAAATCATCCTAAGTTGGGGAGTGAGGAGCATTTCTAATTCAAAGCAGAAGTCAGGCTAAGATCACATGTCTCCTCAGAGGAAAGAGAAGAGGTTTTACTTGTTGCATATGTTTTAAAAATATTTATAGATACAGCTGGACTTTTAGTACTTTACTTCTGGTTTTAATGATGAAATTCCCAAAGGACTAAAACTGTTCCACAGTCTGATCTATGTCTGAAGTTCAAGAATAGTATATAGTGGATCTAAAAACGTTTTTAAAACCTCCTTGGAAACTTTGAATGGGAAATCTGGTCTTTTCATCCTTTGTTTCTTGAATTTCTTGTTAACAGGACACCTCTTTGCCTCTTATTCAGTTCTTAACCAACTGCAGACTGACTTTAGTCTTCTCTACTAAAACATTTTTTATATAAGGTCATCAGAAAATTCGTAAGCCATAAAAATCTAGTGATTTTCCTTATTTTGTCCGTCACCAGTCATTTTATTCTGTGCCTGTTATGTAACTTGATGTTAGAGATACATTAGTAAGTGAGGCAAATATATTCCTTCACATTGTGGAGCTTTCAGTCTTCCAACACCATTGACCTTTCTCCCTCAAACTTCATGAAATCACTAACCTCTGGTTTTGTGAAGTCATTCATTAATGATTCTTTTTTAAATTCTGGTTGTTGCCCCCACCTCTGCCTTCATGATTTCTGCCCAGGCCCACTCTTCCCTTGATTTATTTTCTTGATGCTTTGTAAGTGATTTCATATGGCCAAGGCTTTCAGACTATATGACTATAGTCATATTACATACACACATATATATACTCAAATTAACTTCATATGTAATGAACTTCATATATAATGATGTCGTATAATTATAGACTTGTATTTTCTTTGGTTTTTAATAGCTTTATTGATGTATAATTCACATATAATGAACTGCTCATGTTTAGACTATGTAATTTGATGTTTTGACATGTGCATACACCCACGGGACATTCCAGCTATCAAGATAATGAACATATCCATCACCCCGAGAAATTTCCTCCTGTCCCTTTTTAATTCCTACCTCTGTCACTTCCCTCCCATCCCCACCCCTCATTCGTCTATATAACTGAATTGCTTTCTGTCACTGGAGAATATTATGCATTTTTTGGAATTTTATATAAGAAATCATACAGTATGTACTCTTTTTTTCTCAATATGGCTGATTGAATGTAGTATAATTACTCTGGGGTTTATCCATATTATGGTATATATATTCCTTTCTTTTTATTGTTCATATTATTCCATTCTGTACCACAGTCTGTTTATACATTCACCTATTGATGGCCATTTGGGTTGTTTCTATTTTTTGTTATTATGAATACTTATGTATAAGTAGAGCATGCATTCATTTCTCTTGGGAGTGAAATGACTGGATCACGTGGTAGGTGTTATTAAATGTTTCTTAAGTATTTTAAGAAAATGTCAAACAGAAATCAAGGTAGTTTTACCTTCCTGCATACCCACCAGCCTTGTGTGAGAGTTCCACTGCTTCTATATTCTAATCCTTGGGATGGTCAGTCTTTTCTGTTTTGCTGTTTTAATAGTTAGATAATGGTATCTCACTACGGATTTGAATTGTTTTTGCCCAGTTTTAATAGATGATGTTAAACATTTTTCATGTGTTTACTTATCATCTATTTATCTCCTTTGGTTTAAATCCCTTGCCTGTTTGGCAACCCAATCCAGTACTCTTGCCTGGAAAACCCCATGGACAGAGGAGCCCGGGAGGCTACAGTCCATGGGGTCGCAAAGAGTCGGACACAACTGAGCGACTTCACTTCACTTCTGTTTTTTTTAATGTGTACTGTTTATTTTTTGTGTTATTGAATTGTGAGAATTATTTATTCTAGATACAAGACCACCATCAAATATATGATTTGCAAGTATTTTCTTCTAGTTTGTGGTTGGATTTTTAATTCTCTTTACACTGTCTTATAAGAGCATAGTTTTAAATTTTGATGAATTCTTATCAGTTTTTAATGGATTATGCGTTTCACATCATATCTAAGAAATCATTTGTAATCCAAGGCTGCAAGTTTTTCCCTTTGTTTTCTTCTGAACGAGTTATAGTTTTAGGATTTACGTTTAGGTTTCTCATCTATTTTGAGCTAATTGTTGTCATATGATGCAAGGTATATATTGTATCATTTTCTTTTTTGTGTCTGTTTAATTGTTTCAGCACCATTTTTTTGAAAATACTGTAATTTCTCTACTGAATTGCCTTTGCATCTTTGTTAAAAATTGTCTGTATATGTGTGGGTCCAAATTTGGAATCTCAATTATGTTCCATTAATTGTCTGTCTTGGGGTTGCCAAACTAAGGGTCGTGGGACAAATAAAATTCACAGCCTGTTTTTATACAGAGTTAAATAGAAATTAAGAGAAGAGATGCAACAGAGACCATATGTGATATGCAACCTTTTGCTATCTGGCCCTTCTCAGGGGAAAAAAAAAAAAAAAGTCTCAGTCTGGTCTGTCTTGATGTCAATACTACTACATATCTTGGTTACAGTGTTTTAAATCAGGAAATGCTATTTTACCATGGATCTTTTTCAAAATTGTTTTGGCTATTCTTGGTCCTTTGCATTGCCATATGAATTTTAACACCACTTTGTCAATTTTTTCAAATAAACATGTGGAGATTTTTATTTAGATTGTTTTGAATGTGTAGATCAATTAGGGAAAAACTGACGCTGATCTTAGCAATAGAGTCTTTTGTTTCATGAATATATTTCCTTATTTCTTTAGATTTTCTTTAATTTGTCTTAGAAATGTTTTGTAGTTAGTGTATAGATATTTCACATTTCAAATTTATCCCTATGTATTTTTGATTCTGTTGTAAATGGTGTGTTTTATTAACTTCAATTTCTAATGCTAGCATATACATACATAGCTGATTTTTATGTACTTATCGTATATCCTGTAATCTGGATAAACTTGCTTATTAGTGCTCAATTAAGTTCAGTTGCTTAGTCGTTCCAACTCTTTGTGACTTCATGGACTGCAGCACGCCAGGTTTCCCTGTCCATCACCAAATCCCGTAGCTTACTGAAACTCATGTCCATTGAGTTGTTGATGCCATCCAACCATCTCATCCTCTGCACCCCCTTCTCCTCCCACCTTCAATCTTTCCCAGCATTAGGGTCTTTTCAAATGAGTCAGCTCTTCCCATCAGGTGGCCAAAGTCCTGGAGCTTCAGCTTTAGCATCAGTCCTTCCAAAGAACACCCAGGGCTGATATCCTTCAGAATGGACTGGTTGGATCTCCTTGCAGTCCAAGGGGCTCTCAAGAGTCTTCTCCAACACCACAGTTCAGAAGCATCAATTCTGCAGTGATCAGCTTTCTTCATGGTCCAACTCTCACATCCATACATGACTACTGGAAAAACCACAGCTTTGACTGGAAGGAACTTTGTTGGCAAAGTAATGTCTCTGCTTTTTAATATGCTGTCTAGGTTGGTCATAACTTTTCTTCCAAGGAGCAAGCATCTTTTAATTTCATGGCTGCAGTCACCATCTGCAGTGATTTTGGAGCCCAAGAAAATTAAGTCTGTCACTGTTTCCATTGTTTCCCCATCTATTTGCCATGAAATGTTGGGACCGGATGCCATGAGCTTAATTTTTTGAATATTGAGTATTAAGCCAACTTTTTCACTCTTCTCTTTCACTTTCATCAAGAGGCTCTTCAGTTCCTCTTTGCTTTCTGCCATAAGGGTGGTGTCATCTGCATATCTGAGGCTATTGATACTTCTCCTGGCAGTCTTGATTCCAGCTTGTCCTTCATTCAGCCCAGCATTTCGCATGATGTACACTGTATATAGGTTAAAAAAGCTGGGTGACAATATATAGCCTTGACATACTCCTTTTCCTGTTTGGAACTAATCTGTTGTTCCATGTCCGGTTCTAACTGTTGCTTCTTGACCTGCATATAGGTTTCTTGGGAGGCAGTTAAGGTGGCCTGGTATTCCCATCTCTTTAAGAATTTTGCGCAGATTGTTGTGATCCACACAGTCAAAGGCTTTGGCATAGTCAATAAAGCAGAGGTAGATGTTTTTCTGCAACTCTCTTACTTTTTCTATGATTCAGCGGATTTTGGCAATTTGGTATCTGGTTCCTCTGCCCTTTCTAAATCCAACTTGAACATCCGGAAGTTCTTGATGCATGTACTGTTGAAGCCTCGTTTGGAGAATTTTGAGCTTTACTTTGATAGTGTATGAGATGAGTGCAGTTGTGCGTTAGTTTGAATGTTGTTTGGCCTTGCTGTTCTTTGGGCTTGAACTGAAACTGACCTTTTCTAGTCCTGTGGCCACTGGTGAGTTTTCCAAATTTGCTCACATGTTGAGTGCAGCACTTTCACAGCATCATCTTTTAGGACTTGAAATAATTCGGCTGGAATTCCATCATCTCCACTGGCTTTGTTAGTAGTGATGCTTCCTCAGGCTCACTTGACTTCAGACTCCAGGATGTCTTTTTCTAGGTCAGTGGTTACACCATTGTGGTTATTTGGGTCATTAACACGTTTTTTGGATGGTTCTTTATGTATTCTTGCCACCTTTTCTTAATATCTTCTGTTTCTGTTAGGTTCATACCATTTCTATACTTTACTGTGTGCATCTTTACATGAAATGTTCCCTTGTTATCTCTAATTTTCTTGAAGAGATCGCTAATCTTTCCCATTCTATGTTTTGCTCTTATTTCTTTGCTTTGATCAGTGATAAAGCACTAATTCTAGTGGCTGTGGATTCATTTGTGTAGATGAAAATATCATCTGTGAATAGACAGTTTTCCTTTTCAATCTGGATGGCTGTCAGCTGCTTTTTTTTTTTTTTTTTTAACCTGTCTACAGTCTTCAGTACAAGATTGAATAAAAGTGATAGGGTGGACATCCTTATCATTTTACTTATTTTAGGTGAAAAACATTGTTTTCCACTATGATTTAGTATGTTAGCTGTGTATTTCCTTTACATGCCCTTTATCAAGTTGAGGAATCTCCTTTCTACTTTTTGTTTGCTGAGAGATTTTATCAGAAGTAGATACTGGATTTTTGTTAGCTGCTACTTGTGAATCTATTGAAATATCATATTTTTTTTCTTTTTGGTAATATGATAAATGTTAATTTTTGTTAATTTTTTATAATTTCTGTTTGTTAATATGATAAATTGCACTGATTAAATTTCAAATGTTAAACCAGCCTTTTATCTCTGGGATAAGTACTACTCCATTAGGATGTATTATCCCTTTTATATATTGCTGGGTATATTTATTATTCTGTAGTTTTCTTCCAGTTACTTTGGTTTTAATATCAGCATAATTCTGGCATTATAGTATGCCAGTTTTGGAAGGAGTTTGTATAGTATTAGTATTAATTTTTCCTTGAAAGTGTGGTAAGATCTATCATTGAAACCATCTGGATCTTTCTTTCTGAAGGTTTTCTTTCTGAAAGGTTTTCAATTGCAGATTCCATTTCTTGAGTAAATAAAGGGCTATCCAGAACTATTACTTCTTGAATGAGTCTTGGTAGTAGTTTGTCTTTCAATGGGTTTGTCCATTTCAAATTTATTGGCATAAAATTGTCAATAATATTTCCTTTCTTGTTTATATGCTTGCTGAATATTTTTAGAATCTACTGTGATATGACATTTCTAATTTTTGGTACTAATAATTCATGACCCCCCTTTCTTTCCCTGATTAATCTGACTAGGGATAATCAGTTTTACAGATCTTGTAGAAGAATCAGTATTTGGTTTTATTGGTATTATTTATTGTCTTTCAGTTTTCTCTTTCACTGACTTCTACTCTTATTTCTATTATTCTGTTTACTTTTGTTTTTATTTGCTCTTCTTTTTCTAGTCCCTTATGGTAGAAGCTGAAACTTTTAACTTGACACCATTATTTCCCTGCTTAAGTACTAGTTTAGGTTTATCCCACAAATTTTGATGTGCTCTGTTTTCACATGCATTCACATCAAAATACTTTCTTATTTTGATTTTAATTATGTATTTTAATTTGAGGATAATTGCTTTACAATATTGTGATGGTTTTTGCCATATGTTGACACAAATCAGCCACGGGTGAGCGTGTGTCCCCCTGTCCTGAACCCCTCCCACCTCCCTCCCCACGCTATCCCTCCAAGTTGTTCTAGAGCACTGGTTTTGGGTCCCCTGCTTCATGCATCAAACTTGCACTGGTCATCTGTTTTACATGTGGTAATATACATGTTTCAGTGCTATTCTCTCAAATATCCCACCCTCACCTTCTCCCACAGAGTCCAAAAGTCTGTTCTTCACATCTGTGTCTCTTTTGCTTACCTGCCTATAGGATCACCATTACTGTTTTTCTAAATTCCACACATATATATATATATATATATATATACACACACACACACACACATACACACACACACACTAATATACAGTATTTTTGTTTCTCTTTCTGACTTCAGCTTGTTTAATAGACTCCAGTTTCATCCACCTCATTAGAACTGACTCAGATGTGTCGCTTTTTATAGCTGAGTAATATTCCATTGTGTATATGTACCAGAACTTCCTTACCCATTCATCTGCCGATGGCCATCTAGTTAATTCCTTTTCCTAGCTATTGTAAATAGTGCTGCAGTGAACACTGTGGTACATGTGTCTCTTCCAGTTCTGGTTTCCTCAGGGTGTATGCCCAGCAATGGGATTGCTGGGTTGTATGGCAGTTCTATTCCTGCTTTTTTAAGAAATCTCCATACCATTCTCCATAATGGCTGTACCTGTTTGCATTCCCACCAACAGTGTAAGAGGATTCCCTTTTCTCCACACCCTCTCCAGCATTTATTGTATGTAGATTTTGATGACAGCCATTCCGACTGGCGTGGATGATACCTCATTGTGGTTTTGTCAAATCAAAATACTTTCTAATTTCCCCTTTGATACCATTGTACCAGATAATGTACTTTGTATCACTTGAATGCTTTTATCTTTATCAAGATTTTTTTTTTTAACAAAAATAGGGTCTATATTGTTAAATTTTCCAAGTGAACTCAGAAAAAATGAATATTGTTATTGTTGAATGGGGTGTTATATAAATGTCAGTTATTGTTTATAGTGTTCTTCACATCTTCTACAGCCTTTCTGTCTGGCTGTTTAGTTATATCAGTTTTTGAAAAGGGATGTTGAAATTTCTCATTGTATTTGTATATTTGCCTATTTCTCCTTTTAGCTCTGAGTTTTTGCTTCACTTATTTTCAAGCTTTGTTATTAGATGCCTAAACAGTTAAGATTCTTATGTCTTATTGATGCTGCTGCTGCTGCTGCTAAGTCGCTTCAGTCGTGTCCGACTCTGTGTGACCCCATAGACGCCAGCCCACCAGTCTCCCCCGTCCCTGAGATTCTCCAGGCAAGAACTCTGGAGTGGGTTGCCATTTCCTTCTCCAGTGCATGAAAGTGAAAAGTGAAAGTGAAGTCGCTCAGTTGTGTCTGACTCTTAGTGACCCCATGGACCACAGGCTACCAGGCTCCTCCATCCATGGGATTTTCCAGGCAAGAGTACTGGAGTGGGGTACCATTGCCTTCTCCATCCTGTTGATGAGTATTATTATTAAATATTTTACTCTGAAGCATATTCTGTCTTATATTAATTTAGCTACTTATTTTAATTTGTATTAGCTTAGTGTGTCTTTTCCATTTTTTCAACTTATTTATGTCTTTACATCTAGAGTATATTTCTCATAGAGAGCATATATTTAAGTCTTTTTTGTTTTTATGAGTCTTGACAATCTTTGCCTTTTTAATTGTGGACATATAAGTCATTTACATTGTGTATGGTTCTTGATATGGTTAGTTTTAAATATTTTATTCTCTATATTTTTCTGTGTTTTTGTTTTTTCTCATGTTTTCTGTGGCTTAATATCTGTAATTCTTGTTTTGTTATTTTAGTTATTCCTTTAGGGGTTATTGTATATCTTATCACAGTCTATCTTCAAATAATATTATTATAATTCATATACAGCATAAGAACGTTGGAAAAATATCTTTCCATTTTTCGCTTTTCATGTTCTTATTGTCATATATTTTTTACTTCTATGTACATTGTAAACTCCATACTACATTGTTACTGATTTATAATTAATTATGTTCTCAAAGGGTTTAAATAATAAGGAAAAAATTATACTACCTGTGTTGCTACCCTAGCACCTCATTCTTTTGTGCAGATCTGTATTTTCATATTCTTCACCTTCTGCCTGAAGTACATTATTTAACATTTCTTATAGTGCAGGTCTGCTGGTGATTCGTTGTTTCAGAGTTTGTAGTTGTGAAAAAGTCCTTCGTTTACTTCTGTTTTTGTGAGAAATTTGAATTGGCTCTAGAATTGTGAGTTGATAGTTTTTTCTACCAGTACATTAAAAATATTGCATACACTGTCTTCTCAATTGCATTGTTTTCTATGGCAAAATCAGCTACCATCCTTATCTTTTTCTTCTATATTTAATGTGTCTTTTTTTCTGTGTGCTTTTAAGAATTTCTCTGTTACTAGTTTCGAACAATTTGATTTTGATCTACATTGTTGTAGTTTTCTTTATATTTCTTGTGAGTATGGTTCTTTGTGTCTCTTAGATTTGTGAGTTTAAAGTTTTTGTCAAACTATAGAACATTTTCAGCCTAATCTGATTCTTTTCACTTAATTGTTTCTTTTCCTAATGGTTCAATTTAATAATATGCTAATAAAAATATTCAAATAGTTTATGAAGAGGTACTATGAAGTGTTGGCTATTTATAGTGACAGAATCAAATCTCAACAGCACTTGAAATAAAACATTGTTTTCACATTTAAACTCTGGGATTGGTGTGCTTTTGAAGGAAGTGCATGTACTAGAACCTTTTCTCTTGTAATCACATGTTCTCTTTTTTGACTTACTTACCTGCTGCTATTCTTGGAAGTTAGGTGCGGAATAAATGGTCCTCAAGCCTGAAATGGTAGCTAGCCCTCTGGGTACTGCGGTGATTATCTCAGTATCTACTTTTCAGTTCTGAGTCAGGCCAACACTAAATTTCACAAAGTGCTATATCTCTTTCTTCTGAATGTTGTATTTAATGAAGGCTGCCATCTTGTTAGAATATAAAATTTAGTGCAAACATCTCTAGGTGTATACTCTGTCCCAATCCTATAATTTTCTCTGGTGTTCTACAAGGGGAAGAGAAGAGCCTTACATGTTCACCCACTGGTTATCATATAGAGGGTGGTAGTCTCTTAATCTCATTTACATTTTGCTCTAACTATAACAGAGAAAAGTTCCACAGGCAGAAAATTCCTCAGATTATATGATTGTGCTCCTTATAGGTCGATGACTAAAGAGAGGTATGTATAAAAAGCATACTTTCAGCAGTACATTTTTATTTCTCTTCCTTTTTATTAAACCAGCTCTGACAGATGAAAAGGAATCTCTGCTGTAGCTCACATTTCCTATGTTAGGCATACTTCAGCCATAAACTTAATTATCGCAAGAATTTTAAAATGACTCCAACTTTTTCTGCACTTGGTACCAGAGAATACCAAGTTCTATTTTTGAGCTGATAAAGTCCTCCTTCTGAAAGCATTTGTTTATTATATTACCGCTTCACATGAGCTGAGCTCCATCCTGACCCCGTGTTAAGTGTCTGTGGTAGATTTCATTACATCCATATACTGGAAGTCCTGCCAATATACTGGCAGCAAAATCCTAGTGGAAAATAAATGGCAATAAAAAAGAGAAATGATAGCCTCTGTGAGTGGTGAGGAGCACAGCTTTATTGAGACTGGACAACCCCAGAGTAGTGACTTGGCATGCAGACATGAGCTTAAGACAGTGTGAGTGAAAGCTGATATTGGAATAACGACTCTGTGGCACAGACATGGGAATAATTTAATTAATTGCACTGAAATTTCTTTGATGAATAGTTATGTGGTGATAAGCATGAGGTCGAACAGCGGAATGAGTTTCAGCTTTTTAATGGGCCAGCACAGCTGCAGTTTTGGATGCCTTCCCACTTTATTTTTCCCCGCAGCTCTCCACCACTTTACTCATCCACTTCTCTCCAGCTAAGCGGCCCACTAGCGGGGCTCTTTCTCTCCATGTCTGCTGAGCTGATGGGCAAGTACGTTTGGCCACGGGACGCAGGCCGGTGGCTGGTTTGAAATAAAAACCAGATCAAACGAAAATTGTAGGATGGTTTCCTTATGGCGGCCGCACCTACCCTTCTCCCCAAATCTCTAGGATGCTCTGCTGCTAAGTTGTATAAAGATTTTAATAAAAATTTCTCGTCCCTGGAGAAAGAGGCACGTCTTTGTTGTCAGAGAGCTAGAGGGAAATGAGCAATGCAGCCCAGCTGGAGCACCAGCATTAATCCCATGATTCGTAGCCCGTATTTTCAGACAGATCAATTACTTATGGCTGTAACCAATCTCTCACCATTTTCTTGCTGTGCCGGGCCCCATTTCCAGACTTGGCAGCTGACATAACCTTCTAACTTGATAAAACTTCAGCTGCAAATCTCTTCAGGTCTGCTGCTTCCATTCATTGAGGTTATACAAATGAGTTGTTAAATAAAAATCAAAAGTCAAAAATTGTGAGTAGTAATCTCTGCTTGGCTCAGTAACATCCTTAGATCCTGGCAACATTGTCAGTTGATTTTTTTTTTTTTAAAACAAGATGAATGATTCAGTTGTCTTCCTTCCTTCACTTTTATGAACACTCTTTGCATGAGCGAAAAGCCTTCTCTAGAGGGAAGAAATTATCCACAGTGGATGGATTTCTTATCAATTTATAAGTTGAAAGATTAACTCAGAATAGAGAAAAGGGAGATTATGAGGGGACACGAAGGGCATGTACAGGTGAGCTGTGTCTAATGCATTTCACACAGAGTGAGTCACCCCTTTTCAGCTGCTAGGCTGCCTAGGCTTAAGGCCAGGAGATTCTGTATCAAAAATAAGTGACCTTGCTAGCACACAGGTGTCAGAGAACATGTAAGCTGTTTATAGAGTGTGTCATTGTGCGAATATAGAACTGCTGTCAAGTATCGAAATTCAACAGCCTTTGAGGACTTTACCTAGAATTTATTTAGTGTCTTTAAAACATAACTACTCCATGTGTTGAAGCCTTCACGGCTATGTCAAGCTTTCCTGGAAGAGGTGATTAGGAGCCAGATGAAGGAAATTACAGGATTTTGTGATCTGACTCAGTTAAGACACACAGATGTGCGGCTGTTGGTAAAGCACGTATTGTTCTGTACTGTGCTCTTCTCTTTCATTGTCTTCCCATCGTTTCCATTTCTCTGACATGCAGCCCTTTGTGGGCATTTCCATTTTCCCCATAGTAACCAATTGTGAAAAATTTACAGGAAGGAAAAAGGAAAATGTGGATGTTAGAGAAGATAAATGGTTTACTGTTCAGCCTAGGGGGATTTGTGTATTTATATCCATATTTGTGTGTGGGCCATGAATGCTTGTTCTGTATGTTACTGCACGCTCTGGAAGCCTTTTCCTGCTTGGGACCCATGAGTGGTGTCCTTTTGGGACAGATATTCATGAACTCTGTTAACAATTAGGGAGGTGAATCCCTGCTGGTATGGGCTGACAGCCACAGATTCCCCTTGGGCTTGTATTAGTTTGGATTGATTCTGAAGAAGCCAAGGAAACATGCAGAACATACTTGATTGCTTTGAAAGTTAAAAACGTGTTTATGCCTGCTTTCCTCCCCATTTTCACTCGAGCCCTTCTTAGGCAACCCATAGTGAATAGTAAAACATAAGTCATACAGAACCATAAGGTGCTGCCACAACTCTCACCCCACTTTGGACTTTGTTTCTTATAGATCTGCATTTTATGATGATTCATTAAGTAGTATGGGAAAGAGTCACTGGTAGTGATGCATGACAGTCTCCCATTCTCAGAGCCTGCCAACAATTGAAAGTTTGAGAGAGAGAATAAAGAAATAAAAGAGGGGTAAGATTTGTAGTTAGTGAGGTTTTTTCCCCTCCTTGGAATGTCACTTATCTTAGTAGGTGTTCTTTAGTGAAACAAAATGCAGTGGTAACTTGCAGAAATTATGGATACTTTCCAGCAGCACCCCCTGCCCCACCCCAAAAAAAAAGCTTAAGAGTCTGTAAGCCTTTTCCCTTGGTTGCAGTTAGGAAGCCAGTTGACAGTATAATAGGCTTTTGGAAGTGGGTGCAGTGGTTTGTGTGTTCTGTTTGATGTTGCAAATACCAAGCCCTCAGGGGGATCTGCAAAGAGGATGTTCTGTTCTTAAAGAAAGGAAAAGATTAACCTGAAACGTGAACTGAAAAACTCCTCAATTCTAAAGGACTTAGGTGCAACCAAGGAGTGATCTCATTTACTTCTGTGGAAATAACATTTGGCAGGCTGCCTGCCACTGCTACAGACAAGCAGAGGGCTGGGCAAATATTTTTTAATGATTTTGGTAAATGAAAGGCAATCACCAGTAAACTTGAGAGGATTAGATCATAGATTAAGGGTGTGGGTGGATGGGTGTTTATGTGGTTAAGGCTTTCTTTGTAGACATGTATATACTCATGCACACGTAAAAGTCTTAAAAAACCTTGTGTACTTCTTGGAGCCTACCTAATAATGCTTTTCTTTATATTCAGAGATGGTGTTCCATAATGCACATTATGAGAAGTTTTTAAACTTCTTATTTTGGAGATATTTTTAGGAGTGGTAATGAGTAGGCATTGAACTAGTTCATATGTGTTCATTTAACAGACATTTATTGAGTATCTACTGTACCTAGGCTTCCCAGGTCGCATCGGTGATAAAGAATCTGCCTGCCAAGGCAGGAGATGCAAGAGACATGGGTTTGATTACTGGGTCGAGAAGAAGTAGAGTGGAGTATTTCTACTTTATTCCTGGAGTAGAAAATGGCAACTCACTCCAGTATTCTTGCCTGGAAAATTCCATGGACAGAGAAGCCTGGAGGGCTACAGTCCATGGGGTTGCAAAAGAGGCAGATGTGACTGAGCAACTGAGCATACATATTATACGCCAGATACTATGTTAGGCACTGGGGATACACTGGTGAGAAGGAAGATATAATAGCCTCTGCTCTACTTTGTTTTTTCAAACCGTTGCAGAGATAGAGTAAAATAAATAAACATGTAACTATATACTCAAAAATTTTATATTGGCTTGATATTCAATAAAAACTTATTAAGCATCTCCAAATGCTCTAAACTCTTAAAAGAAAAAACACCTTACCTAATTCCTGTTGAAAGTCAATGGTTTGTAGTTTACAAGGAATAAACTGGCTGTGTTAGGTTATAGAATTGAGTAAAACCATTTGATCCACAATAGCTTTAGATACTGGTTTAGCACATAGGTCTAAGAGCAGCAAGACAGCATTCTCACAGAATGTGTAGTTACACATCTATAAACCTGATGTATTTACTGAAGATATTCCTATATATCCCTGTTCACTGGTATTTTCACAACTTTGGGTTTTAAGACCTGGTCTGCTTCTCCCTAAGTGTGTGAACTGGAAAAATTAGTCAACCTATCTGAATACAGTTTTACATCTGCGTACTGGAAATAGTTCTACTGCTTTGTGGGATTATGAAGTTTGAATGCAGTCATGTATGTGGAAATACTTGGGTGAGATTGTATTATTTTCACTGTCATTCAGATTTTCTAGAGGGAATAATATGAGAGAGACCACCTATGTTCCATTCTCTTAAATCAGAAAAAAAAGTCAGAAAATAGTCCTTAGTTCATGTAGAAACTGGAAATCATCAGGTCTTTCCTCTGTCAGAGGAAGCATTTGTATATATAACCTTGAAGTTAGGGTGGAAATGAGGTTGGATAACAAGCATCAACAAGAATGTACTGTCCTTGGAATGTGGTCTTGTGGCAGCAGTGACACTAAGCTTTGCTATCTTGAATTTGTTCCCCCTAGAAAAGAATGAAATTGAAAAGAGTTATTATGAATGCATTCTCAGTGACTGGGTTCTGACACCTTGGCCAAGAGGTTCATACTCTGCAGCATTGAATAAAGTGGTATAATTAAAAGAAGAATGAGAAATATGAAACTGCACAAGAATAGTCATTATTTAAATGGTGAACCTTCATGTGAGATTACACTGGGTGATACTAATCTGCACAGTTGTATTTTCTGGGTGAAAATCAATATGAATGTAACGAGAACTCAGTGTGCTTCCTACGGCGCGTGTTGTATCTGTATGAACCGTGATGTGATCTCTTGGCCTTTTGAATCGTTTTGTTTGAAGGCCTTACATAGATTATTCTGTCCTTGGTTGTGGGTGACTTTTTCCTAAGATTCTCTCCCCTGATAGACTAAATTGAAAGAAGCAAATGCCTTTAGATGTTCACTTTGCCTATTTGTATATGTGTGCATGCATGCGTGTAAAGTATAAAGGTCATCACAAAGCCAGCTGGGCCACTTAGCACTTCCACTAACTCCACGTGGTTGCAGACTGACTTGGAGAGCATATTTCATTCTCCTTACTTTGTCACTGGTTTCTAATACTCAGTTTGTATGTGCAATTAGTAAATGATGTGTCATGATCAATTTGAATATTTACACATCTCTGTATTCTACACATTGCCAGCCCCATTCCTGGCTGGTAACAGGTATTCCATAATTAGTGAATGAGATTTTCCTTTGCTCTTTTTCCTTCCTGCCACACTGTCTTAAAGTTAGTTCAGGTCTGAATGACTTGCTAATAACCGATAGCTAAATTTTATGTTAATCGAGGGTCAAACTCTGATCCACACATTTAACGCTTAACTGCTCTCACCATGCATGGCAAATAGTCATCAGGCTACTCCCTTCTAGCAGAAAATGCAGCAGTCTAGAAAGCACCATGTTCCAGTGGGTAGAATTCTTGGTGAGTCTGTACAGAACAGAGCAGGTTACAGCTACCTTGAAGTATTTGCTAATAGGAACTCTGGCTAAGGCAGCATCTTAAATAATATGTACAATCAGCATGCTGTCTCCAGAACATGTTGTAGCATTTATTAGCAGGGCGTAAGCTAAGGTAAGCTCCCATTAAAAAAAAAAAAAAAATCTTTGTAATGATTAACAAGGGCCCAGTATAATTTAAGGTGTTCTTTGGAGTTTATCAATATGGCCTCATAAAAAGCCTGAATATAAGGGAACTGTGACTTTAAGTCATTAGAAGCCCAGTGGTTTGATAAAATAACAGGAAACAGACAATTTATTATGAGCAGTCTCAGTAGCTCTGGATTATCTATAAAACTTTTACAGCCTTCCCCAAGTGGCAAGAAGCCATAAAACTTGCCTGAATGAGGGACTTGTTAATTTACTTGTTAAAGCAAATTAAAAATTTATAAGTGCTTTTAGGTAAATGAGATCTTCTCTCATTGCTGCCCTTGCGGGGCCCTGGAGTCCTAGGAGGGGAGAGTGGCTATGCTCAGACACCACTACAGAACAATAAAAGCTATTAAATTGTTCCAGTTTATTACAGCAGAGCCATGCAGCTGTTGCCATGGCTAGCAGTGGGGTACCAGTGGTTGACAGCCTGGAGTTTCACTGTTTTTTCTGTCTCACTCAAGAAAGAAGGAAGAGGAAAGGAGTTTTCTTTGCAATTCTTTAGTAGTTAATATTCAGACCACACCTTTTTTTTTTTTTGCGTTATGAATCCAGGGATTTTAATCTACTTTTTCCTGTTTTCAGAAGTGTTTCTTTCAATTTCATAGGTTGCTGGTAAACCTTGTAATAAATTCCTACCCATCATCATAACCTTTTAACCATTTAGACTATAGACAGAGGCCCAGGCCTTGGGGTGTTTGTGTAACCTTATCAACATTTTATTGAAAACAATCTCTCTTTTTACTTTCCCTTATTTAGCTTGGAGGTTAGAAGAAGGAGGTAAGAAAGGGGATCTGGTGCATGTTCTTGTGTATTCAATTCCAAAAGCTGTGTGGAATCAGTACTTTCTGTAGAATCCAGAGTTTACAGGTAAAGGTGGACTTTCTTTTTCTCCTTTGGTTGAAAAACCAGCTTAAGTTAAAATTCTTGGAACTAAGCATCTTCCTTGACCTTTTTCTGTTTCTCACTTGTTGAATTTCTTCCAGAGGTAACTGGAATAATGGGTGTTTGAGGATTGACTTTGACTGATGGGGTCGTTTTTCAATCTAAGGTCCTGTAGCTCGGGGGTTCTTGTTCTTGCTTCTCTTGCACTTGCTTCACAACAAGTCACCTGCTCTCTGCCCTGAGGATAACAAGAATTTCAAGAAATAGAAGAAGGCATATTGCTCCACACAGATCAGAAGGTTTCATTTAGGAAGACCTTTTGCATTTATATGGCAAAAACGTGTGTTGTATCTCAACTATAGACCATATTTAATATTAAATAAAAAAGATGAATATTTCACAAGTCTACTTAAATTTTTAAGATCTTATCAGAAAAGTCAGGTTCCGTAAACATTTTCTTCTGGTAATATTTCCAATTACTGCACTCGAAAGGTACATTTTATTAACTTTTAGAACAGAAATGATCAATACAGGCATATTTGGTGCCAGTGTTTATTCTGCAATATCCACCCTTCAGCTACTTACATATAAATTCATATCTTTGATTTGGATTCTGTCTCAAACTATCTTGGAAAAGCATATTGAAAGTAAAACGTTACAGAAAGTTGGAGGTTAGAGAAAAAGCAATAAGAAGTGGCCAATAAATATATGTATTTATAGTGAAAATGAGTATACTACCCAAAGCAATCTATAGATTCAGTGCAATCCCTATCAAGCTACCAATGGTATTTTTCACAGAACTAGAACAAATAATTTCACAGTTTGTATAGAAACACAAAAAACCTTGAGTAGTCAGAGCAGTCTTGAGAAAGAAGAATGGAACTGGAGGAATCAACCTTCCTGACTTCAGACTATACTACAAAGCTACAGTCATCGAGACAGTATGGTACTGGCACAAAGGCAGAAATATAGATCAGTGGAACAAAGTAGAAAGCCCAGAGATAAATCCACTCACCTGTGGACACCTTATCTTTGACAAAGGAAACAAGAATATACAATGGAGAAAAGACAATCTCTTTAACAAGTAGTGCTGGGAAAACTGGTCAACCACCTGTAAAAGAATGAAACTAGAATACTTTCTAACACCATACACAAAAATAAACTCAAAATTGATTAAAGATCTAAATATAATACCAGCAATTATAAAACTTTTAGAGGAAAACATAGAACACTTTCTGACATAAATCACAGCAAGATTCTGTATGACCCACCTCCCAGAATAATGGAAATAAAAGCAAAAATAAACAAATGGGGCCTAATTAAACTTAAAAGTTTTTGTACAATGAAGGAAACTATAAGCAAGGTGAAAAGACAGCCTTCAGAATGGGAGAAAATAATAGCAAATGAAGCAACAGACAAAGAATTAATCTCAAAAATATACAAGCAGCTCATGCAGCTCAATACCAGAAAAATAAATGACCCAATCAAAAAATGGGCCAAAGAGCTAAACGGACATTACTCCAAAGAAGACATATAGATGGCTAACAAACACACGAAAAAATGCTCAACATCACTCATTATCAGAGAAATGCAAATCAAAACCACAATGATGTTCCATCTCACACTGGTCAGAATGGCTGCTATCAAAAAGTCTACAAACAATAAATGCTGGAGAGGGTGTGGAGAAAAGGGAACTCTCTTACACTGTTTTGGGGAATGCAAACTAGTACAGTCACTATGAAGAACAGTGTCGAGATTTCTTAAAATACTGGAAATAGAACTGCCATATGACCCGGCAATCCCACTGCTGGGCATATACACCTAGGAAAGCAGATTTGAAAGAGACACATTTACCCCAATGTTCATCATAGCACTGTTTACAATAGCTAGGACATGGAAGCAACCTAGATGTCCATCCACACACGAATGGATAAGAAAGTTGTGGTACATATACCCAATGGAATATTTCTCAACTATTAAAAAGGATGCATTTGAGTCAGTTCTAATGAGGTGGATAAAACTGAAGCCTAAGTCAGAAAGAAAAACACCAATACAGTATATTAATGCATATATATGTAATATAGAAAGATGGTAATGACGACCCTATATGTGAGACAGGAAGAAACACAGATATAAAGAACAGACTTTCAGACTTTGTGGGAGAAGGTGAGGGTGGGATGATTTGAGAGAATAGCATTGAAACATGTATATTACCATATGTGAAATAGATGACCAGTCCAAGTTAAATGCATGAAACAGGGCACTCAAAGCCAGTGCACTGGGACAACCCAGAGGGATGGGATGGGGAGGGAGGTGGAAGGGGTTCAGGATGGGGGGCACATGTACGCCCATGGTTGATCCATGTCAATGTATGGCAAAAACCACCACAATATTGTAAAGTAATTAGCCTCCAATTAAAACAATTAATTAAGTGTGTGTGTGTGTGTGTATATATATGTGTGTGTGTGTGTGTATATATATATATATATATATTTAAATAACATTCTAGGGTTTTAGAAAGCATAAGCTTTTGAACAAGAAGATTCCTTAAGGTAAAAATTTCTTTCTGTAGTGACCCTTCTCCCGATTATTGTCCTGATATTTTTAATTGACTATGTTTTGGCTCTACTGAGCCTTTGTGTTGGCTGCTATCCAGTAGCGGTATGAGGGCTTCTCATTGTGGTGGCTTGTTGCAGAACACAGACTCTAGAACACAGACACACGCTTCAGTAGTTGCAGCACATAGATCCAGTACCCCACGGCATGTGGGATCCTCCCAGACCAGGGATCGAACCCCTGGCCCCCACACTAGCAGGCTGACTTTGAACCACTGGACCACCAGGGCCCCTGTCCTGACTATTATAGAAATACCAGTGTGTACTTATTATACCTCTCATTGAACTTCATGAGACTCTTACTGTTTTGAATCTTATGTATTTTTCATTTAGAGTCTCTCATCTTCAGAAATGGCTTGGTTATAGTCATCTTTGCACAGATTATCTTTGTGCCTTAAGATTTGTGCGGTAGGGGTTGGCTTCACAGCCTTATGGATGGAACTTTAAGAGTGGAGCTTAACAGATCTCGTTTCACTGCGTTATTCCCACAGACTTGACCACAGGGAGTAGAAAGCTTTAGTGGCTGTACTGTGTAGTTTGGTCCTTGTAGAAGAGGACCAGCCTAAACTGCAAGTATAGAAAAAAAGTGATAAATTTTTAAAAAAATTTTGAATTATATAGGCAAATGACTTTGGGCCAAAGGTCAGCTGCTGAGCCACTGTACTTTCTGAGGAGATCCAGAAAGGACTTTGTTACAGTGGGGTGGTAGGCAGGCTTCCCTGGTGGCTCAATGATGAAGAATCCACCTGCCAATGCAGGAGACACAGGTTCAATCCCTGGGTCAGGAAGATCTCTTGGAGAAGGAAATGACAACCCACTCCAGTATTCTTGCCTGGGAAATGCCATGGACAGAGGAGTCTAGTGGGCTACAGTCCATGGGGTCACAAAAGAGTCTGATATGACTTAACAACCAGACAACAAATGTGGTAGGTACTGACATATAGCTGAAATGAATAACTGATAACGCTTTTTGTAGTAAAATAGCAGTGCTTCAAAATATTTGCCTCTAACAGAGTTCACATTAGAAATTTAGTGTATATGTTCACTCGTTAGTAATATTGATATATGTTGTATAATGATTGCTTAATTGCTAATTTTCTTATGCTAATTGATGTTTTTCTATAAAACTAAATTCTTTAGCTCTTTACATTTATTGAATGCCATCTGGCTTATGAATTTTCATAAGAACTGCCAAAAAAGAGGTACAGACCCCCTCCCCCATCTTTCTCCTAAAAAGGTAGTAAATATGTATCCGTAATGACTTTTTAATGTGTAATTAGGGATTTCTTTTTTTTTTTTTTTTCCTGTAGGAATAAAACATTCTTTCACTAAAAATATTTTCTGTCTCTCCCAACCTGAATTTCTTTCCCATGCTATCAATAGTCATTGCTATGGCAATATACCGTCTTATTCTTTTAAAAAATATCCTCTGTATTATTGCTCTGGCTAAGTATTTGGCAAATGGTACATTTGAAATATGTTTATCTTGATTGCCAGGCAAAACTCCACATTTATTTTTTATTGTCTTTTCATATCAAGATTTTTGTTTTACTTACGTATATTATGTGGGAATCTTAGTTTCCTTACCAGGGATATAACCCATACCCCCTGCATTGACAGAATGGGGTCTTAGTCATTGGACTGCCAGGGAAGTCCCAATTTTGTATTTTTTTAAAGTTTTATGTACTTATTTGCCCATAATATTTTGGTTTAAAGTTATCATTAAGCTTTCATTGTACAGAAGCAAAGAAGTAAGTAGGTACTATGTACAGTCTTTTTAGTTTGCAACACTTAGTGTTTTTTTCGGTGATTTCCTTTTACAGTGAGCTGTGAGCTCTCTGGCATCTCTGTACGTAGTTTTAGTACTATAATTTCTTTGTTTGCTAAGATAACATATATGTGTGTGTGTGTGTGTGTGTGTGTGTATCTATATGTTGTCTTGTTCCATTTTGGCTACTATAACAAAACATCATAGACTTGGGTAGCTTATATGCAATATACATTTATTTCTCATAGTCCTAGAGGCTGGAAAGTGCCAATGTCGAGGAGCCAGGCAGATTCTGTGTTTTCTGAGGGCCTGATTCCTGGTTCATAGATGGCCTGCTTTCCCCTTTTTCTCACATGGTAGGAAGAGTGAGGAAACTGTCTGGGATCTCTTTCATAAGGGCATTAATCCCACCCAAAAGGGCTCCACTTATGCCCAATCGCCTCTGATAGGCCCACCTGCTAATACCTTGACATTTGGAATTAGATTTCAACATATGAATTTGAACTTGAAAGGGAAACAAACATTCAGTCTTTAGCATACATGTACAAATAGATTCAAGGGATTAGATCTGATAGAGTGCCTAAAGAACTATGGACAGAGGTTCATGACCTTGTACAGGAGGCAGTGATCAAGACTATCCCCAAGAAAAAGAAAATACAAAAACGCAAAATGGTTCTCTGACAAGGCCTTAAAAATAGCTGAGAAAAGAAGAGAGGTTAAAGGCAAAGGAGAAAAGGAAAGATACACCCATTTGAATGCAGAGTTCCAAAGAGTAGCAAGGAGGAATAAGAAAGCCTTCCTCAGTGATCATGCAAAGAAAGAGAGGAAAGCAATAGAATGGGAAAGACTAGAGATCTCTTCAAGAAAATTAGAGATACCAAGGGAAATTTCATGCCAAGATGGGCACAAGAGAGGACAGAAATAGGTATGGACCTAACAGAAGCAGAAGATATTAAGAAGAGATGGCAAGAGTACACAGAAGAACTATACAAAAAAGATCTTCATGACCCAGGTAACCACAATGGTGTGATCACTCACCTAGAGCCAGACATCCTGGAATGCAAAGTCAAGTGGGCCTTAGGAAGGATCACTACTAACAAAGCTAGTGGAGGTGATGGAATTCCAGTTGAGCTATTTCAAATCCTAAAAGTTGATGCTGTAAAAGTGCTGCACTCAATATGCGAGCAAATTTGGAAAAGTCAGCAGTGGCCACAGGACTGGAAAAAGTCAGTTTTCTTTCCAATCCCAAAGAAAGACAATGCCAAAGAATGTTCAAACTATCACACAATTGTACTTGCAAAGTAATGCTCAGAATTCTCCAAGCCAGGCATCAACAGCACGTGAAACTGTGAACTTCCAGATGTTTAAGCTGGATTTAGAAAAGGCAGAGGAGCCAGAGATCAAATTGCCAACATCTGTTGGATCATTGAAAAAGCAAGAGAGTTCCAGAAAAACATCTACTTTTGCTTTATTGACTATGCCAAAGCCTTTGACTGTGTGGATCACCACAAACTGTGGAAAATTCTTCGGAGATGGGAATACCAGACCACCTGGCCTGTCTCCTGAGAAATCTGTATACATGTCAAGAAACAACAGTTAGAACTGGACACGGAACAACAGACTGGTTCCAAATCAGGAAAGGAGTACGTCAAGGCTGTATATTGTCACCCTGCTTATTTAACGTATATGCAGAGTACATCATGTGAAATGCCAGGCTGGATGAAGCACAAGCTGGAATCAAGATTTCAGGGAGAAATATCAACAACCTCAGATATGCAGATGACACCACACTCATGGCAGAAAGCAAAGAAGAACTAAAGAGCCTCTTGATGAAAGTGAAAGCGGAGAGTGAAAAAGTTGGCTTAAAACTCAACGTTCAGGAAACTAAGATCATGGCATCCGCCCCATCATTTCATGGCAAATAGATGGGGAAACAATGAAAACAGTGACTGACTTTTATTTTTTTGGGCCCCAGAATCACTGCAGATGGTGACTGCAGCCATGAAATTAAGAGACGCTTGCTCCTTGGAAGAAAAGCTGTGACCAACCTTGACAGCGTATTAAAAAGCAGAGACATTACTTTGCCAACAAAGGTCTGTCAAAGCTATGGTTTTTCCAGTAGTCCTATATGGATGTGAGAGTTGGACTATATGGAAAGCTGAGAGCCAAAGAATTGATGCTTTTGAACTGTGGTGTTGGAGAAGACTCTTGAGAGTCTTGAGTCCCTTGGATTGCAAGGAGTCCAACCAGTTGATCCTAAAGGAGATCAGTCCTGAATATTCACTGGAAGGACTGATGCTGAAGTTGAAAACCCAATACTTTGGCTACCTGATGCGAAGAACCAACTCATTAGAAAACACTCTGATGCTGTGGAAGACTGAAGACGGGAGGAGAAAGGGATGACAGAGGAAGAGATGGTTGGATGGCATCACTGATGCAATGGGCATAAGTTTGAGTAGGCTCTGGGAGTTGGTAATGGACAACGAGGCCTGGCATGCTGCAGTCTATGGCGTCGCAAAGAGTCTGACACAACTGAGTGACTGAACATGTATATTTATATACATTAAC
Source organism: Bos indicus (assembly GCF_029378745.1). NCBI lineage: Eukaryota > Metazoa > Chordata > Mammalia > Artiodactyla > Bovidae > Bos > Bos indicus. The sequence goes on along the minus strand of NC_091784.1, from coordinate 31,546,254 downwards.
ACTATAATTTAGCAATTTTTAAATAAGTAGTCTAGTCCACATGCTTTTCTAATATTTTCCCTTTTAATAATCTTACACTAAATATTCCCAGCTAGAAATAATAAACTATAAACCAGACAAGAATTGCTTGGCATGTATAGGTTTTGAATAAAAGTGAAAGTAACTTGTCAATTAAAGTTTATTTTTTTAACCTTACCGTTAAATTAATCTAAATTTCCTTACGTCAGATGACTAAAGTAAATGCAATTGTATTCTCAGTTGCTTGACTGAGTCTGATGTGACCAAAATAATCCTACCCTGTATTAAAGTTTTGATTATTAGTCATTCTGGGATGAAATTTGAGATCATTTTATAGAATTTAGCTCATAGATTAATATTTTTAATATATTAGGATTTAGCTACATTAGGTTATGGACTTCCCTGATAGCTCAGTTGGTAAAGAATCTACCTGCAATGCAGGAAACCCTGATTTGATTTCTGGGTTTGGAAGATCTGCTGGAGAAGATATTGGCTACCCACTGCAGGATTCTTGGGCTTCCCTTGTGGCTCAGCTGGTAAAGAATCCACCTGCTATGCAGAAGACCTGGGTTTGATCCCTAGGTTAGGAAGATCCCCTGGAGAAGGGAAAGGCTGCCCACTCCAGTGTTCTGGCCTGGAGAATTCCATGGACTGTATAGTCCATGGGATCACAAAGAGTTGGACACGACTGAGCGACTTTCACTTTCATGTTAGATTATGTATTAATTGTTCAGAATTGAGAGACACAGGTATAAAAATAACCAAGATAGGGTCTTGTCTGGAAGTCCACTGTTTTGAGATTATACAGTTCCACTGTGGGGAGCACGGGTTCGATTCCTGGTCAGGGAACTAGGATCCTTCACACCTTGAGGTAAGGCTGGAAAAAAAATTAAATAATTTAAAATAACCCAAGATGGGTGATAACATTTACTTATTTTTTTCCATTACAAAGATTCAGAATATTTATAGCTAATTTGCTAATTGTTCCCACTAAAATATTTGGTCACTAAACTAAAAATTATTGTTGTTACTTGCCCAGATGAATGGTCACATTGCAGTTGGTTAAAATATATCTGCATTGCCAATGAATGATAATGATACTCTGGAGGATAGCGTAGTATTATGGAATCACATGGACCCTAGGATAAAAGGCCTGGTTGTGAACTGTAGGTCTACCTCTTCCTATCTGTTTAACTTGAACACTTGCCTCCACTTACTTAACCTTAAATAGTAACAATCATGTCTGCCTCAGAGTTGTCGTGTAAAGAACCAGTAGCTTAGTGCAGTAGATTATGACACTACCTTAGGGACAGTAAACGCAACATTCAGCCAGTGGCCAGGAATCCTGGTAAGTAACTCTGCTCATCACCATCTCTCTAGGTGCCTTTGGTCGGGTCACTCATGTCTGAACTTTGATTTCTTGTCCTGTGATGAGGACACATTACAGTTTACTTTGCTTACCCCAGAAAATTTATGTGAGAATTCAGTTAGATACATTATGTACAGTTGGGGGAAAATTATATAATAGCAAAACAAATAGGTACCGTATTCAGAGAAGGCAGTGGCAACCCACTCCAGTACTCTTGCCTGGAAACTCCCATGGACGGAGGAGCCTGGTAGGCTGTGGTCCATGAGGTCACTAAAAGTTGGACACGACTGAGCGACTTCACTTTCACTTTTCACTTTCATTCATTGGAGAAGGAAATGGCAACCCACTCCAGTGTTCTTGCCTGGAGAATCCCAGGGACGGGGGAGCCTAGTGGGCTGCCATCTATGGGGTCGCACAGAGTCGGATATGACTGAAGTGACTTAGCAGCGGCCCCAGCAGCAGGTACAGTATTATTAAGCAGCTTAATGGTAACTGGTCATCCCATGTTAACCTGTCAGATCTGAGAATGTGCTATGTCTAGTCGTCTTTCAGTGTTCTTGTGATGGTTGCCTTTACATGTTGCTATAATGGTAGAAGCTGCAGACTGGGATTCTTTTGGCAATCTGAGTCAAAATGAGTTGCATTATTAAACAAATACATTGCTTTTAGAAACAACTCAATGAGAATTTCTGTTGTATATTAAGGGGCTAATGTGGCGTGGATTTTGGGGAGAAAACACCTAATTAGAAAGCTGGATCTGTTCTTAAATTGCGAGTGTGTGTACATCAAAGCCATCATAAGAATAAATTTAAGTCTGATAGTGTACATGGTTTCAGTACACATTGGCGAAATACCCTGCTGATTGCTGATTGAAAACAGTTGTTAATTCTCTACTTCACTAAATTCAGAGTGGAAAAACTTTCCTTAATAAAGAACAGATTGAGGAGATCCAAGACCTTACTGTGTGGGAATTAATGGCAGATGCATATACTGGTAGTTAAAATGTTTCATTAGATGTTAATGTCTTGCTGTGTTTTTAATTGTTCAGGAATTAGCCTCCAGAATATTAAAACCATCTGTTTGTTATCATGATGAAACAGAATGCTTAAATAGTTATTAATTTGTGTTTCTTGTCTTTTTTTTTTTTTTTTTTTTTTTTTGAGGGATAATCTGTAAAACTTTGATCTGTTCAGAGTTCAGGGAATTCGGAATGTGAAAGTGAAAAAGAATTTTAAAACACACCACTGTCCCAAATAGCTATAGTTTTTTTTTTTTTTTTTCCTACCTACTGTGCATATATTATGTGAACTCTTTTTCATATTCTTTTTCTAAAGTAAAATGAGTTATCTCTTGTTTTTCATGATGTGATTAAGAATGATCATAGAGCTGGTTTCCCTTAGAACTGCAGATTACTTTATATTCAATATCAAGAGAATTTAGACATTCTGAGGGTTGAAGGGAAGCTGAAATTTCTAAGTACATGTTGTTCTTTCTGTGCTCCACTAGGTCTGCATAACAACTGAGGGCTGTAGTCCTTATAGATTCAGGCTGACATTGGTTCTAGTCCTGCCTCTGCTGTTTTCTGCCTTTTGTGACATTGCTAGGATTACTTAGTCTTTTTCTGATTTGGTTTCTCTATCTGTAAATTGGGAAATAAAATTTGATTTACAGAATTTGGGGGCTTCTTAGAAATAGTACGTAGATTGCATATGTATTCTGTTAATACTACATATATTAATTGCTTCATTTTTTGGTTACATGGAGTCAATGAGATATTCCAGGTGCCAGTGAGAATACGTGTTAGCATTGTAGCTGTACGAGCCAAGACCCTTCATTTCCTAGCATTTGCCTCTGTGTTGATAGCCAGACATTGGTGTGTTTTAAGTTCTTACCCTGCAAATGAGCTAGTATCATCTTATCTCTAGTTGTCTGTCAGGTGGGAGAGCTCTACAAGGGAAAGAACTCACCTCCCTTTGCCCGGGATTCCAGTTTCTGTTTCTGAGGGGTCTGGTCTTTGTCTTCTCATGTCTGAACTTGGTTAGGAAAAATGGTCAAGTTTTTTCTTCATTAATGTATGCAAATCAGCTAAAATCATGCTAAGAAATGGAAACTATGTATTTGAATCTTTCTGCACCTTAGAGAAGTGCCATGTTTTTAGACTAAGAATTTATGATAGTTGGAGAATTTATGATCCTCTGTATAAGCTTTCTTTACCATATTTGTCCCTTGTTCAAAATTGGATTATCCCATTCCCTATGTCTCTTTTGTCCAGGCTAAAAATGAGAAAGGCTTCCTGACTCGAAGTCTTCTGGAGCCAAGTGAAAATCACTATAGTGCAGTGAAGTTTGTTAAAAACCTTGAGTCTTTAGTTCAGGTTCGTCAGAGGTCAGGCAGATGATTCCGGCGGGTAATGCAGCACAGTGCAGGGCGTGGGGCGGTGCTGAAATCATCCCGTGTGACTTCAGAGTTAATTCAGTCAGCGCTGCCATTTCCAGTGGTATGAACTGGTACTAAAGATCATTTGTTGTCCTGACAAAGGAAACTTATACCATGTTGGAGAATGTATGTATTTCTATAACCAATTGGGTTTCTTTTATAAATGATGTTGTTGCTCTTATTAAATGTGTTTGATAGTACACAGTAACATCCCTTCATATGGGATCTTACAAGATTTTTGTTGGATTGATTTTAAAAAAACAAGAAAATGATTTTTTATATTAAAAATATTTGTTAGAAGGTAAATAAGATTTTTAAAATGCTTCATATCACCCAAATTATTCAAAAGTGGCAATTTCATCAATAAGCGTATATAGTACTAAGAGAGCTATTAACTTCTCTCGGTAGTGGTTTTTGACCTTTTGCTGAACAAGTACTTTTAGAATTCTCAAATGCCAGGATGAAGATTTATTAAACTAAGTGCAATTATATGCTACTTTTCATTTTATAATCCTATACCTGACTATCTGAAATATTTTAAATTATATATGATCACTGTTTCAAGAAGAAAATCAGCAATGGCACTTTGTGAAGACTGAGGAATTTGAAGGCTTATGTGAATAGCGAGGCCATGGTTAACTAGTGTACACTCAGTTTTCATATTACCACTCTACTTTTGAGCTTTCTTTTTTGCAAATCCCAAAAGGCTAACTTTGTGAGATCCAATCATACTCTTTGTTAATATCTCCAAAAGCTATTTCATGGAGGATTTGAAAGACTGACTTACATGCTACAGATATGATGCCGAGACATCTCTGATGGTCCAGTGGTAAGAATCTGCCTGCCAGTGCAGGAGACATGGGTTTGGGAAGATCCCACATGCCGTGAAGCAGCTAAGCCCGCGTGCCACAACTACTGAGCCTGTACTCTAGAGCCCACCTGCTTACTACTGAGTCCATGTGCTCTAGAGCTCGTACTTCTCAATAAGAGAAGCCACCACAACGAGCGGCCTGTGAGCCTCAACTAGAGAGCAGTCCCTTCTCCCTGCAACTAGAGAAAGCCTGTATGCAGCAACGAAGACCCAGTGTAATCCATAAATAAATAAAAAGTTTTTTAAAAGATTCTGCATATTGACCAATTCAACAGATACTTATTGAACATCTAATAATGTAGGCACTATTTTAGATTCTGCAGATATAATAGTGAACAAAACAGATAAGAATCCTGGTACTCAAGTAGCTTCTTATTTACTTGCAGTGTGGTTGGGGTGGGTGATGTGTTTGAAGAAGGACAGTGGACAGATAATATAGGTAAACATTAGATGGTGTTAAGTAGAAGCAGGGTAACACTTGTAAAGAGGATGATCTAGAAAGTCCTCACTGAGAGACATTTCAGTAAACATCTGAGGAAGGGCAGTCGTGAACCACGTGCCTTTGGGGGCTAAATATCTCAAACAACAAGTACCACAAGTGCAAAGGCCCTGAGGTGGGGGCCAGCCCGGCTTATTTGAAAAATAGTGATGAGGCCAGTGAAACTGTTACAGAGTGAACAAGGCAGAGAGGAGTAGAAAATGAGGCCAAGAGAAAGAACGGGGGAACCAGACAGATTGGGGGCTACTTTGTAGGCCATTAGAGTGACCTTTGTCATTACTCTTACTTTTTTATAGGAGCTCTCTGGCTCCTGAGAGAAATGCATGGACATAGTGGACAAAGGCACAAACTGGATATCAGATAGGAAGGTATTGTTTTAATCCAGGTAAGAGAAGACGGCTGCTTTGAACAGGGCAGTAACTGTAGAGAGAAAGATTTTAGCCTTGGCCAAAGGTGAAGTTGCTGTTGATAACAATTAGACACATCGAAGATACTACTTTAGTTGTTACAAGTTTGAGATTCCTATTACATGTCTAAGTGAATTTGCAGATGCAGCTGGTTTGAGGAGACTAAAATTGGGGGAAGAGATTGAGGCAAATGAAGCATCATCAGCACATAGGCAGTATTTGAAAACATGACACTGGATGAGATCATCAAGGGTAGTGATTATAGACAGAAAAAAGAAGAGGTCCAAGGACAGAGCCTTGGGGAACCTAATGTCAAGATGCGTAAGGAATGGCCAGAGGAGGCAGGAGGAAAAGCAGGAGTGAAGCAAAGTACTTTTAGGATGAGCATTTGTGTTCGATGCTACTGTAGCTACTGATGCTTCCTGTAGATAGATCAGTAAGATGGGGACTCACAGTGACCGATAGGCTTAGCATTTGTAGGTAATTAATGATTGGCACTGCCCTCCAATCAAGGCAGGATGGACTCTTGCCCTCTGGCCTGCTCTGGTCCTCAAGCCATCCCCTTCCCAGAGTGGAAGAGTTCAAAGGACCACCACCCTACATTCCACTTGGATCCCACCACTCCCCCTCTTATAGCGTGCTTACTAATTTTCTGGGACTTCAGAAGTCTTAGCCTACATACTCTCAATCTGGTTTTCACAGTCTGTTTCCTAGGTCTGTCTGCCTGAAAGCAGGCTGCACCACAGCCATGCATGTGGTCAGACCTGAGCTGGGGCACTGCTCGTGGTAGCTGGGTAAAGTGAGCATGTGGATGGAAACTGGAGGTTGGGCTGGGAAGTTACCCCGTGAGCAGGTGAGGCTTTTGAGATGTGGGAGAGAACTACAGTTGGGAAGAGAAGGACACCAGACCAGGGGCTGGTTGTTCTGCTCTGCCACGTTCTGTCAAGAAACTTTAAGGCATATAGAAGTCTAACGTAAATCCTGACCTTCAGTGTGAACATTCATTTAAGCAAGGTCAGTGGATAAGATATTTTATTTAACACTCTATTAGCTTGACTTACAACTTTTAACTATTTAGACTTAAGTGTTTTGATTCTCTTGCCTGGAGATCTGCGAATGCTTCTGATAGCTATTTTCGGTGAGCTGGACAGGAGCAATTTCATTGCATGCTGAGGACAATTGCCTCATTAGAATGGGTTAAACAGAGAATGGGAGGAGGAAAATGAGAGATACTGAATAAAATGTTTTTAAGGATTTTTTTGTAAGGGGGATCTTGAAAAGGTAGCTGGGTTTCTTTGTTTTGTCTTGATTCATTGTTTTGTAAGGTCGAAACAATAATAAATGGAATGTTTGTACTCTAAAGAAAAGACTTAGTTTGTTGGTGCTGCCATGAGAAAATGCCACAGAGTGGGTGACTTAAACCAGGAATTTATTTTCTCACAGTTGTGGAGACTAGAAGTCCCAGATGAAGATAATGGCGGGTTTTCCTTCTTCTGGGGCCTCTCTTTTTCCCTGCAGAGGAGGCCGTCTTCTCCCTGTGCCCTCACACGGCCTATTCTCTGTGCCTGTGTGTATCTCATGCCTCCCTGTGTCACAGTCTCGTCTTCTTATGAGGACACCAGTCTGACTGAGTTAGAGCCCACCCTCATGACCTCATTTTAACTTAATTGCATGTTTAAAGTCCCTATCTTTAAATAAGTCACATTCTGAAGTAATGAAAGTTATGGTTTCAATATATGAATTTGGGGCGGACACATTGGAAAAGACCATGTGTGTCTTGAAGATTGAAGGCAAAAGGAGAGAATGGCAACAGAGGGTGAGATGGTTGGGTGGCATCACTGACTCAGTGAACACGAGTCTGAGCATACTCCTGGAGACAATGAAGGACCCGGAAACGTGGCATGCTGCAGTCCATGGGATCGAAAAGAGTCAGACATGACTGAAAAACAACAATAACAATTCAGTCTGTAGTAGGGATTTCAGATACTCTAGAATATGTATGTGTGGAACCCATACCACCTATGAAAAATGACTATGGCTTCTCAAAAGAGTTGACCTTAGTGTTTCCTAAACAAGTTCATTTCTGTCCTCCTTGAAGTGATGTAGCCTAGTAATGTAGCCTAGCCTAACCTAATGTAGCCTACTCAACAGTTGGTTCATGTTTGATAATACGGACTGAATTCTCTCAGCTCACCCCATCCCAATTCAAACTCATATGTTTAAGCCCGAACCCTCAATTTATTTGGAGTAAGGAAGTAATTAAGGTTAAATGAGGTCCTAAGAGGACATGATTAATATCCTTTATTAGAAGAGTGATTAGAAGGATCGTTTTCTTTTTTCCCTCCATATGAGGACTCAGAGAGATGGTGGCTTTCTGTAGGACAGGAAAAGGGCTCTTACCAGAAACTGCTGGAACGGCCTTCATCTTGTTCTTATATTTCTGACCTCCAGAAGTGAGAAAATTTCTGTTATTTAAGCCATCAGCCTGGTATTTTGTTATGGCAACCTGAGTCAATTAAGACATTAAGATACACATGGACATCAACATTCAAAAAAACAAAAAAGGAGAGGGGAGAAGATCTAAACAGATATTTCTCCAGAGAAGATATACAGATAACCAACAAGTAAATGAAAAGATGCTCAACATCACTAATTATTAGAGAAATGCAAATCAGAACTACAATGAGGTATCACCTCCTACCAGTCAGAAGGGCCATTCACAAAGTCTCCATATACTAAATTCTGGAAAGGGTGTGGTGAAGAAGGAACCTTCCTATGTTGTTGGTGGAAATGTCAACTGGTACAATGACCAAGGTTCCTTAAAAAACTAAAAATAAAACAGAGTGGGTATATGTATAACTGATGCACTTTGTTGTACACTTGAAACTAACACAACATTGTGAATAGTCCGATAAAAAAGAAAAGCTAAAAGTAGAACTACCATACGATCCAGCAGTACCACTCTTAGGGATTTATCTGGAAAAGACAAAATTCTAATTTGAAGAGATAACGTATTCCTGTGTTCATAGCAGCACTATTTACTCACTAACCAAATGATACTGTCTCAGAAATTCTTTCCAGTAATCAAAATCTCACTATCAGAAGGCTAGAAACTGTACCAAAGCAGTCAAACATCCCTTCATCCAATTATTTTTGCATTTCATATGTTTATTGTGGATTTTTGAACCTATATGAAAACAGATTTATTTTTCAGTCCACAGTCATGCTTAAGGAATGCCAAATAGACAAGCTTTTCCCTTTAATCTCATTCTTGTGCATTATTTTTCCCCCAGATAGTTTAGACTTCTTTTTTGATAGGAAATGAAAAGTCAGGTTGTTATCATGCCTTTTGTCAACATAATTCAACTTGGAAATAGTACCCAGGTTGTAGATAGAGATTTTATTTATATATGAGCACTGATTTTTACACTTCCATTCCCTTTCCTTCACATTATTAAGTTATGAAGAGATAGTATCATAATAGCCTCTTGGCCAAATCATAGAGTAATGATTCTCTGGATAAGCCATAGAACATTATTAAGTTTTGTTGTTTGGGTTGCATTTGTCTGTTGGAAGGATATCAAAGTTGGTTAGGTTGCTCTTAATTGCTTTTTGTTTATATTTGAGACTACATAGTTAGATTGATCTTAGCTTATTTTCTGCTCTTTATTTGATTAACTTTTCAACGTTTTCTATTGCCGTGAAGTCCATTGAATCTGTTTAAATTTGAATAATGTATGTGATAGTCCAGTGTAAGTACTTCAGTCATTTCTGTTTTTTTCAGGCAAATAACACAGTCTTCATGTTATTATCTATGGAATACCTTAAGTATTTATTTGGGGACATCAGTGACAAAGAGAAATGACACTCCAAAATCCAGGCATATACAGGAACCCTTTTTATGATACATGGATTGAGGCAGTTCCTCCTTTTCTTGCCTTTGGAAACTGACTGTAGTAGGCAAGATCCCAAGATGACCCTCCAGATATGCCCCGTGTTTACTGCCATGATTAGATTTTTATATGGACAGTTGACTTTAATAAAGAGAGTTGTGTTCTTTTGCTTCATTAGTCTGATTTAATCAGGTAAGTCTTCAACCAGGGAACTCTTTTCTGGAGTAAAAAATGAAAATCAGGGGACTTCTTGTTGTTTAATTGCCAAGTTGTGTCCAACTCTTCTGTGACCCCCTTGGACTGTATTCCACCAGTGTCCTCTGTTCATGAGATTTCCCAGGCTTGGAAATGGGAATTGGAATGGGTTGCCATTTCCTTCTCCAGAGGATCATCCTGACCTAGGGATTTAACCTGTAGCTCCTGCATTAGTAAGTGGATTCTATACTACTGGGCCACCCAGGAAACCCTGATGGATTCTTATCTTTTTAAAATAAACTGCTCTATTAAAATATTCATTATATATAACATTATATTTCTATTATATATGATGAAATGTATTCATTATCAGTCTAATATATTAACAGAGATGTACAACCATCACCATACTACAATTTTTAAACTTTGCCATCACCTCCAAAATTTCCCTTGTGCCCATTTGAAAATTGGTGGATTCTTACATTCGTTTGCACAATTCATTAGAATTTGGTGGGCTATTTTTTATTTATTATTAAGTCTAATTTGTTGCCTTTCATTAGAATTTTGCAGCTTTTTAAAATTAAGATCATCCATGTGGTTCTCTTTTTGTTTTCTTACTATCAAATTTGGGCACAGATTAACTTTACTATTTTTTTTTCCAAGCTCTGGATCAAATTTTGTTAAAGTTTTTTAAAAACTGAAACTAATTTAGTATGATTTTTGTCAGTATCAACAGAGAATTATGTTTACTACTTAATTTAGAATATGTTCATTATCACATTTTTGTAATGATAATCATATTATTATTACATTGTATTGCTAAGTCGCTTCGGTCGTGTCCGACTCTGTGCGACCCCATAGATGGCAGCCCACCAGGCTCCCCCGTCCCTGGGATTCTCCAGGCAAGAACACTGGAGCGGGTTGCCATTTCCTTCTCCAATGCATGAGAGTGAAAAGTGAAAGGGAAGTCTCTCAGTCGTGTCCAACTCTTTGCGACCCCATGGACTGCAGCCCACCAGGCTCCTCCATCCATGGGACTTTCAAGGCAAAAGTACTGGAGTGGGTTGCCATTGCCTTCTCCACATTGTATTGGCATAGTATTATTATATTATTTCTGGGTTTTGATTTTTATCTCTTCATTCTTAAATATATAAGAAGTATGTCTCATATTTGTCCCAATTTTACTTTAATGTATTAATTGTATAATATTTAAATTTCCAATTCATTATGTAGTATTTATTTTTGTAATCTCCTTTCTCTAATCTTCCCCACTGTTGCTTTTCTTGTTGTGTTACTTTTTGTTCTCTGTAGTTAGGCTGTTTATTTCTGTTACTTCCAATCTGGTAGAAAATACATAAGTTAATCTCTAACACAGAATTAACAGATCTTGTTAAATGTTTTACTTATGTATTTATAATTTTCACTTTCTTAATTTATAAGTGCTGTGTTTGTTATTTTTTCTATGATTCAGTTATCATTGTGGAGAGAATTTTTATTATCTTTATATTGAATAAAAAGCTCTAGGTAATATGGATATTCAGTTTAAAATGTCATTAATTTTTACTATCCAGAAGGCTGTTCATGTAGTTTCTGAATTTTAATACCTTGATATTCGTTGTAGCTTACTTCATCTTCAGTTTGTGGTAATGTCCCCTGGATGCTCTGGAAGATGTGGTCTATATAAGTTACCTAATTGAATATGTATTACTTGAGTCAAACTGAGTTCTGTAACCCTTAACCCCTGGGTCTCTTTCTGCTGTTTTATTTTCTTAGTGTAAGTAGCATGCTAAAGTTTTTTAACTCCTGTTGATTTCCTTTTATAAAGAAAAGAAGTGTAAAAGGTAAATACTATACCTTTTATTGCTACAAAATGATTGGCATATGATTTAGCCATTTATTTCTAATATTTTGTCTTTTTTTCTCTTTTAAAATTTAGGAGTGCTTTATGACCAACAAATACATTTTTTTTTTTACTTTACCTAATACAAACTAGATATCTTTGCCTTTAAAAAAAAAGGAGCTTAATCCATGAATGTTATTGGTATAATAACTAATATACTTAGCCATATTCTTGCTTTCTTGCTATTTCCCTTATTTTTTTTTCTGTTTCTGATAATTATGATTTTTATTATTTTACATTTGATAGTAACTTAGAAAGCAAATAACTTTAGTATTTAAATCTTACTAGTGATTATTTTATGATTATGAAATCCTTAAAATTCTTCCTCTAACTGTTGAAAACAATAACAGTATATCTTCTGATTCTGTGATCCCAGAGAAATTTCACACAAATTCCTTGTACTACCCTAGTTTCCAGAATTTAATTTTTGTTTCTGTCACATGTTATTATTATGTGTTTAAAAGTACAACATTTATTTCTTAAAAACAAGTTTTTTCTATTCAACTTTGTAATTTTGTTTGTACTGGTTATTTCCCGCTAGCTTGTTTGGACGTGTCCAACCTTTTCATTAAGTTATTTACTTTGGTTCTGTGCCTCTCCTCCAAAATACCTTTTAAAGCCTAAGAAATAAAACAGTCAAATGCCGCTCAATCTATGAAACTTTCTCCACTTGGGGACAGTTTTATATGGGAAAAATAAAACACCACTTTTATGAGATTAAATACTCAACTGTTTTGATGTTAGTGGAGGTATATTTTAAAATATCATTGAACAGGAGATTTGGTGCTTATTGGCACCTTCAAGAAATGTTGTATGTTGTTCATTTAGATCCCTGCAGGAATACTCAGCAGTCCAAGATAAGATTTATGGTGCTTTGAGGAACCAAAACTGGGGTAGGAGATTACTTTCAGCTGTTCTTATGCATGGCACTGCGTCAGTTAGTCACATCGGTCATCTAGAGTTCTGGGCTTAGGTATCTTCTCACATACTTCATCCCTTTGTGAGTTTTGTTTGAAGGGTTAATGACACCTTCTGAACATCTTGCATCTGTGGAACTCTCCATACATACACTGAAAAGAATGGCACAGCCTGGCTCTCAAATCTTGCCAGGTGTGCATAGAATTGCTCCACCTTCCCTCAGTCTGGGGCAGTGGGACTCTGTTACGTGTTCATTAGCTGTAATAAAACCATGTATTGTTATTTTCCTAATTAGTCATTAATAATAGTTAACTCTGTAATGACAACACAGTTTCAGAGCATGGTAAATATACTGCTGCCTACGAAATCTAATGAAAACACACTGGCTTCTTATATTTTACAAAAGATGATAATCCTGCTAGTATTATAGCCACTCATTCTAGATGCTAGCTTCCTTTCACTTTTTTTTTTTTCTAGTTCTGATTCTTAAACTATATTATACCTAATTGGTAGAAACTTCTAAAGCTAGAGTGAATTGTAGTAATTTTTAAATAAGTGAGGTCCTTAGATATCTTAAGACTGATAGTAAAAAATTTCATTGCATCATTTATAGCAGAAACTTTCTTAGAGCTGCTGTGAATGCTAGGAGAAATCAATGCATGCAGATTGATTTTTCTTAGGTCTTTAAATGTTTAAGCCAGCACCTGGCCTTTGTAATGTTTCTTGGTTGTAGGTAATAGCTGGGAATTTCAGGTGAAGGATTACAACTTCGGAGTTAGTTATGCTACCCCGAATGATCCATTGGATGTGGTTGAAAATGCCAGTCTTAAATGTATTCATGGGATTAGGAAGGAATACTTCTTTGCCTGAAATCTTGTGGGTTAGCTTTAGTACTTACTGTAGTCAGTCTGTATCTTTGAAATATTGAGCTGTCTGACAGCTTAAAATCCTAAGTTTCCTTTAAACTTGAGCCTGGCTTTGGAGGTGAAAGGGGTGGTATGGGGGTGGATTTTATGTAAGGCTCTCTGAAGAGAATTCACTGAAGTGCTTTTGCTGGCAGGACATAAGGAAGGCTGGTAAGCTGCTTCCTCTGAGTTTTTCTTGGGTTTTGCTCTTAGCCTAGATCAACATTTAGTCAGATAATTTACATCAGGGCCACTGGGGTCTCTTGTTGGACCTTGTTGAAGTCATCCTTTTCCTTCCATGAAGAAACGTGGAAGAGACCCAAAAGGAAAGTCCAGATTTTGTTAAGCCATTTGAGCATTAGGAAAAGTCTTGATTTTCTTATTCTCTGAATTCCCAGTTTGATGTTTATTTCTCCTCTAAGTTGGAGGACTTAGTTTTTATAAACATTATTTGATCAAATGTTACCTAATAAGATTTCTTTGTGAATACAGTTAGTTACCACAGATGTATTGAAAATAAATTCTGTGGGAGAATACTGGTCTACCACAGAATCATTATTTCCAGGTTAAATGTAAACATTTAAACAAGCACTGTGAATTACAATGAAGATAGCAGTAGGCAGTAGAGACATGGGGTTAGTCCTCAATCTGTTTGCTAATTCTGAGCAGATTTCCTTTATTTATTTATTTTTTTCCATTCCACACATTGGAGCTAGTTTTACCTGCCTCTACTTAACTCAGAGATCCAATGAGATAAGAGTTCTGACGTTGTTTATGAATTACATTCCACACACAGATTTTATCATTAGTATAAATATATTTAATGCAGGTCTTTTAAAACTTGATAAAATATATCACAATTATAAAAGGCATTTAATGAAAAATGAGATGCTTGCTAGACTTTGAAAGCATATGTCAAAAAATAAATATATAGAGAAAGAACGCTTTAAAGACCATGGTGGAAGAGATAATATCTGAGCTTCAAAAAAAAACTTTGACCTGAAAAGTGCAGAGAGAATGAGAGTGAGCATTCCAGACTGAGAAAATCTAGTGTGAAAAAGTACAGGCCAGGAATGGACTTGACATGTTCAGGAAATTGAAAGGAAGTGATGTTCATTTTAGGTTAAATTCCCCTTTATTACAAGTATAAAAATGAAAACTTGAAGAGAATGACAGTATTCTGAACTTTTATACCATAGTAATAAGAAAAGGCTCATATAGCTTGCATCTGAATTAACTTAGAATTAGCAGGTTTAACAGTAACTTAGGAGGAAACTAAGTACTTAAGGGCTCAGGAGGATACAGAATAAAATTAGGATCATTTTTCTTGGTTCCATTAGAGAAGACTTCCTGGAGAAAGGGATTTTAGAAGGAAGTGATAAAAGTGGATTTGTAGAAATGTTGAAATAAAAAAAAAAGAATGCGTTTTACATAGCGGGGATTTGGGAATAGCTGATTAGATGGTATGACCAAAAGTCAGGCCTGAACTGTAGTCTTTAAAGACGCACATTAAAGCTACAAGAAATGCTGATTTGATTTCATTCTCCATTCATCTTGGTTCCTCTTCCCCCATGGTCCCAGAGCCACATGAAAGCCTGCAGCCAAGATGTTTGGTACCTGTTACCTGTTCTACTCTCTGAAGTTCCTTGCTACCCAGAAATAAGGGGCTTGTGTTCTGTTTGACATTTCCCATTTTCTAACCCATGCCCCCCTCTTCCTATCTCCTCACAGAAGAAGTTGTTGTTGTTTTAAATTCCGATAAGACTCCTGATCATTTCCTAGCATGTTGGTTTCCCTGCCTTTTCTTTTTGACTTTCTCTCATAAAGAATATCTTTCTCTCTCCTTTCAGCCATGGGTGCTTAATCTTTTTTTTACAGTTCAAGACTTCAGAAATTACCTTTCCTCCGAACACCACTGGCTCGTTTCTGGTTTTCATTTAGCGTGTATATATTTCATTGTGTTGCTGTCTCTGTTTATCCTGCTCTGTCTTTCTCTTGCTAGAGTGAGCACATTGTAAAGGGGCTCCGTGTTGTAACTTGCATCACATTGCTTGGGTTCTCTGCAAACGTGGTTGGTGATAACATCACAGACTAATGGTCCATGTGAATTTGACTCACTCTTATATAGATTCGTGGTTTGCTGTTCTGTGTGTTTGTTAATTTTGAATGGAAAATCAGATCTGGGTAAATGTGTCCAACAACCTGTACATGAAAATCAGAGCCAGTAAATGTGTAGAAACTGGTAACAGCTTTGTAAAGCTATGGAACAGCAGAGACTATTTAAGTTGGTCAATAAGCACCATATCTCTAGTTTTTACTCTCAGGCTCAGATGTTATACTTAATACATAGTTGTTGAATGGATGTTGACTTAATTTACTTAAGCTGTTGGTCTTAATTTGGTATTTTAAAATACCTTTAGAATATTATCTTGAAAAACAGGGTCATTGTCTCCCTAGTGGTTAAAGGATAATATAAAGAATCTCATCATTTTCTCTTAGGAAAAGAAAAACTTGTTTTTTGTTCTCTTTGTTGGTTCTTTTTTTTTTTTTTCTCTCCATAAGAGGACAGAGAGAATAAGATGGAAATCATAGCTGGTGAAACCTGGATTGGAAAAATCTCAGGGAAGATTACCCTCCAAGATTCATGTTAGACTTTTCAAGTGTTTATTTAAGGCTTGCTCAGGTCTTTTTATCTACATTGACATTTTATGCTAAATGTTTTACTTATCTTATCCCCCATATTTCTTTCTACAGCAGCTTGCCTGGCCCTATTCAGAAGCTGAGAAAAATGCTAAAGACCAGGACCTTAAATTGTTCATTTTTGACAAGGCTTAAAGAATAAGGGTGAAGGAGCAGTTGTGTGAGGAGACCACTGACACTTTTCTTTTTTCTCTTTTCTTCTTCCTTCAGCTCAAGCCAGGGCAGAACAGCTGCAGGGACAGTGACAGTGAAAGCGCCAGTGGAGAATCCAAAGGCTTCCACAGGAGCAGCTCCCGGGAAAGGCTCAGTGACGTAAGTTAAAAAAAACTGAAACCACCAGACCACACATCCCTTGAGTCCAGTTTCAGTTCACCAGCACATCCCTTCATGTCATTTTGTAAATACCCAAGCATTTTTCCTCTCTCGGCAGACACATATATGAGCCTTGCTTTATAGTATTGTTCTGTTTTCTAGTTTGACTTAAAATGTGTTTTAAAGAATTATAAGGTTGGTTGGGTGTATCTATCAGCTTACAAAAGGATTACAAAAGGAAGTGATAATACTTTTTGGTATCCATGTTACAAATGGAAGAACTAGTCTGGCAGTGCTGCAACTGGGAGATGACGTACTTAAATGTGGGCCTTTTGTCATTTTTTCACCTGTGAGATCTGTAACAGCCCCTTTCTTTGGTTTTATTCCTGTTGGAAGGGATGACTAACCCACCACTTACTTTCCTTCTGATTTCTAGAGGAAAACCCCCGTGAGCACACACTACATGCCTCTTAAGGGGGTCTGTCCACCTTCTAGACCTGTTCTAACCACTCTCCAGGCCCCTGTGCACCAGCAAGGCACAGAACTACTTCTTCCCTCTTGGGGTGGTCTCACACCCCTCCCTAATGTGTCGTAGAGCAGGATCCTTGACCCATCTTTGCACCTGAGAGCAACATTTTAAAACTTTCCTTTAAAATAGATCAAGTAGGGGGAAAATTTTATTCGTGATAGCAAAAAAGGAACATTAACAGGTTGAGACAGTATTGTTTTTTTCCTCCCAACCTGTTTGATTTATTTGCAAAAAACTTTTACTAGAGGAAGAAAATAATTCTACTGTCACTAAAAAAATAATTTGGGTAACCATTGAAGAGCATTCCCAGAAATAACACCATTTTACCTTTTGTGATTAGCATACTCAATTTGGGAAATTTCTGATTCTTTTCTTTTTTCTCTTCTTGTCTCTTCTCATCACTTCTTTCCCTCTCCCTCTCTCCGCCTTCCCTCGTCTTTCTTTCCTTTCTTCCTCCCCCGCCCCCGGAAGCTGCAGATTACCCTTTAGTCACCACAGGTGGTGAGTTCAGGATTCTAACCATCTTTCTTTTTCTTTTTAAATTGAGTTATAATTAATATGGGCTTCCCTGGTAGCTTCAATCTGCCTGCAATACAGGAAACCCCAGTTTGATTCCTGGGTCAGGAAGATCCCTTGGAGAAGGGATGGTATGCTCCTCACTCCAGTATTCTTGAGCTTCTTTGGTGGCTCAGACAGTAAAGAATCCACCTGCAATGCGGGAAACCTAGGTTCAATCCCTGGGTTGGGAGGATCCCCTGGAGGAGGGAATGGCAACCCACTCTGGTATTCTTGCCTGGAAAGTCCCCATGGATAGAGGGACCTGGTGGGCTACAGTCCGTGTGGTCACAAAAAGTTGGACACGACTGAGCGACTAAGCACAGCACAGCAGCATATAATTAATATATAGTATTACATTTGTTTCAGGTGTACAACATAGTGATTTGATGTTTTTTATAGATTATGAAATGATCACCACAATAATCCAGCTTTCATCTGTCACAATACAAATTTGTTATGGTATCATTGACTGTATTCTCTATAGGTTCATTTACATCCCTGTGATATATTTATTTTATAACTGGAAGTTCACACTTAATTCCCTTTACTGACTTTGTCTGTCCATCCTCCCACAATCACCTCTCTACTGTTTGACAGCCACTTGTTTGTTCTCCATGTCTGTGAGTCTTTTTCTGTTTTGTTTGTTCGTTTGCTTTGTTTTGTAGATTCTATGTATAAGTGAAATCATACGTACGCATTTTTCTCTGTCTGACTTATTTCACTTAGCACAGTATCCTTCAGTTTTTCTGTGTTGCTGCCACTGAGAAGGTTTCATTCTTTTTTATGGCTGAGTTGTCTTCCTTTGTATGTGTGCGTCAGTGTATAGTATTTTTTAAATTCATTTATCTGATGATAAACATTTAGGTTGCTTCCATATCTTGGCTGTTGTAAATAGTGGTGCAATGAAAGGAGGGATACATATATATATATTTTTTTGATTTACTGTTTCTGTTGAAGTAGAAGTAGAATTCCTGGATCATATGGTAGTTCTATTTTTAGTTTTTTGAGTAATCTTCATACTATTTTCCATAATGGCTGCACAGATTTACATTCTCAACGCCCACGCACAGTGCTTCCCTTTTTGCCCACCTTCTCACCACCACTTGTTGTTTCTTGTCTTTCTTTTTATTTATTTATTTATTTTTACTTTACAATATTGTATTGGTTTTGCCATACATCAACATGCATCCGCCACGGGTGTACACGTGTTCCCCATCCTGAACCCCCCTCCCACCTCCCTCCCCATACCATCCCTGTGGGTCATCCCAGTGCACCAGCCCCAAGCTTCCAGTATCCTGCATCGAACCTGGACTGGCGATTCATTTCTTATATGATATTATACATGTTTTAATGCCATTCTCCCCCTTCCCTCTCCCACAGAGTCCAAAAGACTGTTCTATACATCTGTGTCTCTTTTGTTGTCTCGCATACAGGGTTGTCATTACCATCTTTCTAAATTCTATATATATGCGTTAGTATACTGTATTGGTGTTTTTCTTTCTGGCTTACTTCACTCTGTATAATAGGCTCCAGCTTCATCTACCTCATTAGAACTGATTCAAATATATTCTTCTTAATGGCTGAGTAATACTCCATTGTGTATATGTACCACAGCTTTCTTATCCATTCGTCTGCTGATGGACATCTAGGTTGCTTCCATGTCCTGGCTATTATAAACAGTGCTGTGATGAACATTGGGGTACATGTGTCTCTTTCAATTCTGGTTTCCTCAGTGTATATGCCCAGCAGTGGGATTGCTGGGTCGTATGGCAGTTCTATTTCCAGTTTTTTAAGGAATCTCCACACTGTTCTCCATAGTGGCTGTACTAGTTTGCATTCCCACCAACAGTGTAAGAGGGTTCCCTTTTCTCCACACCCTCTCCAGCATTTATTGCTTGTAGACTTTTGGATCGCAGCCGTTCTCACTGGCGTGAAATGGTACCTCATTGTGGCTTTGATTTGCATTTCTCTGATAATGAGTGATGTTGAGCATCTTTTCATGTGTTTGTTAGCCATCTGTATGTCTTCTTTGGAGAAATGTCTATTTAGTTCTTTGGCCCATTGTTTGATTGGGTCGTTTCTTGTCTTTTTGATAGCCATTCTAACTGGTGTGAGGTGATAATCTCATTGTGGTTTTGATTTGCATTTCCCTGCTGATTCATGATGTTAACATTTTTCATGTGCATATTGGCCATCTGTATGTCTTCTTTGAAAAATGCCTATTTAGGTTCTCTATGTATTTTTTAATCAGGTTGTTTATTTTTTTGACATTGAGTTCTATGAGTTCTTTATACATTTTGGGTACCAACCCCTTATCAGAAATATCATTTGCAAGTATCTTCTCCAAATCAGTGTTACTTTTTTGTTTTGTTGGTAGTTTCCTTTGTTGTTCAAAAAGCTTTTTAGCTTTATATATAGTTCCATTTGTTTATTTTTGCTTCTTTGTTGCCCTTTCCTGAGCAGGTATATCCAAAAAAAATTGGTAAGACTAATGTCAAAGAGATTACTGCCTGTAATTATTTTTTTTTTAGGAGTTCTATGCTTTCAGGTCTTATATTTAAGTTTTTATCCATTTTGAGCTTATTTTTTTATATAACATGAGAAAGTGGTACACTTTCATTCATTTGCATGTAGCTGTCCAATTTTCCGAACACTATTCATTAAAGATACTCTTTTCCCTATCGTTTATTCTTGCCTCCTCTGTCATAGATCAATAGACCCTGTGAGCGTTGGTTTATTTCTGTGATCTCTGTTCTGTTTCATTGACCCACGTGTCCGTTTTTGTTCCAATACCATAGTGTTTTGGTTACGATAGCTTTGTAGTTTAGTGTCAAGTCTGGCAGCCTGATACTTTCAACTTTGTTGTACTTTCTCAAGATTGTTTTGGCTTAAAAATGAGACAGTGTTCAGAGTCTCTGAGTTTCAAGAAGCAGTAGAGTGAGGATATATCATAAAGAGCAAAAACCTTCCCCTTTTGTTTTCTTCTTTTTTAATTCTCTAATTTTCTTGATTATGCTGTACAAGGTGATCCAGTGTATTATAGGAAAAAAATATTATGGCTTATTTTTTCTTTAAAAAATAGAAATTAAGCTTTACTAATATTCAATTTAATAAGTAAGGAGTAGTTCTTATATATAATTCATAAACAGGTATCTTAGGGGTATGTACTCAAAACTTTTTTTACTGTCCATTTCTCTGTCAGTCAAGGTAGGCAACCCTAAGACACAGAGATCTTCCTGTACCTCTCAGGAAAGATTGTTAAATTTAGGGTGACATTTGATATATGGACTATTAAATTCTTGGGCTTCCTTGGTGGCTCAGTGATAAAGAATCCACCTGCCAATGAAGGAGCCATGGGTTCAATCCTTGGGTTGGGAAGGTCCCCTAGAGAGTAAATAGCAACCCACCCTGGTAGTCTTGCCTGAGAAATCCCATGGGCAGAAGAGCCTGAGTTGGACATGGCCTATTGACTGAGTACACAAGCAAGTTTGTACAAGAATTAAGTGGGATAGACAAAAAGTATAATATTTTTGCAGAACTCTTAATATCTTAGTTATGATTACCTTTTCTTTTAATGTGGTATAGTATCAAATATATAAATAAAGAATACTCAGTCTTTCACTGTGAGTATGAATATATATACAAGAATATTTCCTTGTGTTTATATGTTTCATTAAATTTGTGGTGGAACTGTAAATTTAAAGAAATAGATATTTCTTATCTAATTTGTTAACAGTACTTAATGCTTAAATAACTGTTCTGAGATTTTGTTGTGCTTTTAATATAAGATCATATTGACCCTGGAAATTATTCCAGGATTAGTTAATCATAATTTCATCACAGAGTAGAGAAATGAAAGCGCACTAGGTCAAGGAACAAGAGCACAGGATTGTATGGTTATTGAGATATTTTTTACTGGTTTCCCTAAATTTGTTTTCCTTTTGATCAAAGAAATTGACAAAAGATATTCTGTGATCATGGATAGAAATACTGAGTATTGTTAAGATATCAATACCCTTCAAACCAATCTACAGATTCAATGCAATGTCTGTGAAAATTCCAACGTCCTTTTTCGCAAAAATGGAAAATCAGGCACTCCTAATCATATGAAATGGCATGAAGCCCCTAAAAGTCAACACAGTGTTGAAATAAAACAAGTTTGGGAAAGTCACACTTCCCAATTTCAAAACTTACTACAAAGCTACAGTGATCGAAGCTGTGTGGTACTAGAGTTAGTGTAAGCAT